>NC_052359.1:54981717-55085309 GCF_009727055.1 Benincasa hispida
AGGTTCTTGCCGCATATGCGTTGATCATGCCAACGCTTGGTGCGCTCCTTATAAATTTTCGCATTTTCATATGCGTTGTTCCTCCATTCTTCTAGCTCGACCAATTGCATTTTCCGCACTTCCCTTGCTTCCTTTTAAATCGAAGTTCAGTTTCTTGACCGCCCACAATGCTTTATATTCCAACTCAAAGGGCAAGTGACACACTTTGCCGAATACCAATGCATAGGGGGACATTCCTATAAGTGTTTTAAATGTGGTCCGATATGCTATAATGCATCATCCAGCTTCATTGCCCAATCTTTCCGCGAAGGTTTGACTGCCTTCTCAAGTATCGATTCAATTTCTCAATTGGACACTTCAGCTTGGTCATTTGTTTGCAGATGGTATGTGGTGGCCATTTTCTAGAGGATATTGTACTTTTGCAGCAGCTCCTTTATACTGTGGTTGACAAAGTGTGATCCTTCATCACTTATGATGGCAAGGGGAGTGCCAAAACGCGTGAAAATATTTTTCTTCTGGAACTGGGAGACTACTGCCGCATCACTTGCGGCACAGGCAATTGCCTCTACCCACTTGGAGACATAGTCAATGGCTAATAGAATATAGTGCTTACCGTTTGAAGGAGGGAATGGTCCCATGAAATCAATCCACCATACATCGAATAGTTCTAGCTCCAAGATAGTATTCATCGGCATTGCGTTCTTCCATGAAATATTGCCAGTACGTTGACACTGATCACATTTCATTGCATAGTCAGCAGCATCCTTAAATAACGAAGGCCAGAAGAATCCACTTTGTAAAACCTTGGTTGCGGTACGTTGTCCTCCAAAGTGCCCTCCATAAGGTGAATCGTGGAACTGTGACAATATGCGTTGTTGAGCAGCATCTGGTACACATAATAAAATGATTTAGTCTGCACATCTTTTATACAGATTCGGCTCATCCCAATAGTAGTGTCTGCATTCATTCTTGAGCTTCTTCCCTTGATGGTAGGTGTAATCTTCAGGATATTGTTCACAGACCAAATAATTAACGATGTCCGCATACCACGAAAATTCTTCTATGCGAAACAGCTGCTCGTCTGGGAACACGGCACTCACTTCAGATTCATTGCGATCAACCTCGGGATTTTCCAATCTAGATCCGAGAAGAACGATTAGGGTCATATTCTATTCTTTCCACAATGCCCATAGATGAAGTGCTTCGTTTCAGATCAATTCTTCGCTACAATCGCTTCGATCCACCCCCTCGGTGGGGCTTTCCTAGCCACTCTCGTTTTGTTTTTTTATCATCTTTGTCTGAAAATGGGTTTGATTTGCTTCACCTATGAAAATTTCTACAGATTCTTCTTTTATTCATATTCAAACTTCCGCTTTCATCGCTCGTAGTTGCTCTCTTCCTTAATGTTATCTTCTTCTTAGCCTCGTTTGGCGCTATATACCTTATTTGCTTTGCTTCTCTTACGTGTCCATGAACATTAGTTCGAGTCTACGCCCATCTTTCAGAGTTCAAAGAGGGTTTCGCGAGTCCAAAACTGGAGGTTTAGTGTGGACTCCGCAACTTGATTCTCTGTCCCTTTTCGATCAATTATCTCGATATCAAATTCTTAAAAGAGAAGAACCCATCTGATCAATCTCGACTTTGCGTCCTTCTTTGTCATCAAATGTTTGATTGCCGAGTGATAAGTATGAATGAGTACCTTGGTTCCCAACAAGTATGCCTGGAATTTTTCCAACGCAAAAATCACAGCCAGGAGCTCTTTTTCAGTGGTGGTACTATTAAGTTGAGCAGGGTTCAAGGTTTTACTAACATATGCGATGGGGTGCAAAATTGTTTCCTTCTTTTGCGCTAGTGCAACTCCTATCATATACTTGCTTGCGTCGCACATGATTTCGAACGGTAGTGTCCAATCCGGTGCAATTAAGATGGGTGCGGTAATCAGCGCATCCTTTAAAATTTGAAATGCATTGAGGTAATTGTTGTCAAATTCAAACTTTTTTCTGCCTCTAGTAATGCACTCAATGGTCTTGCTATCTTAGAAAAGTCTTTAACGAATCATCTGTAGAATCTAGCATGCCCCAGGAAGCTTCGTACTGCCTTCATGTTGGTTGGAGGTGGAAGCTTTTCAATTGCGTCAATATTTGTTTTGTCCACCTCCAACCCTTCTCGAGAGACCTTGTGCCCCAACACTATACCCTCTATCACCATGAAGTGACATTTTTCCCAATTAAGCACCAGGTTCGTCTCTTCACATCTGTTCAGAATTTTCTCCAAATTGGCCAGGCAAACTTCATAAGTGTTCCCATAAATGAAAAATTCATCCATAAATATTTCTACTAAGTCCTCGAGAAAATCTGAAAAGATTCCATCATGCACCTCTGGAACATGCTTGGCGCATTGCAGAGGCCAAACGGCATGCGGCGGAAAGCGAATGTCTCATATGGGCAGGTGAATGTGGTCTTGTCTTGGTCTTCAGGAGCTATCATGATCTGGTTGTACCCGGCATATCCATCTAAGAAACAGTAAAAATCATTCCTAGCCAATCTGTCCAGCATTTGATCGATGAATGGTAGAGGGAAGTGATCCTTCTCTGTGGCCACATTCAATTTGCAGTAGTCCATACAGATACGCCATCCAGTGATGGTCCTCTGCGGTATTAATTCATTGCTCTCATTGGGGACTACCCTTCTTCGGCATACATTGCACAGGGCTGACCCACGTGCTATCTGCAATGGGATAGATAATGCCCGCATCCAGCCACTTGATAATCTCCTTTTTGACGACCTCTTTCATCATAGGATTAAGTCTACGTTGATTCTCAATGGTTGCTTTGTGGTTGTCCTCAAGACGAATGTGGTGCATGCAGTACGCGAGGTTAATTCCTCTGATATCAGCGAGCATCCAGCCGATTGCTTGCACATGCTTTTTTAGAATGTTCATCAACGCATTCTCTTGATCTGCATTAAGTGTGGAGGAAATTATCACTGGCAGCTTCTCATTCTGCCCCAGAAATGCGTACTTCAGGTGTGTTGGTAGGGTTTTTAGTTCAAGGGTTGGTGGCTCTACGAGAGAAGGTTGCGTTATTTATCTTTCTTCCTTCGGCTCTTCTTCTTACATTGCGATCGATCCTTCTTCTTTATTTGTTTTTGCTACGATTGCATTGCAGGCAGCTATGGATGCGTCGGCATCCTCTTCTTCATACTCTGTACCAGACTTTTCTTCTTCAATCAAATTCAAGTAATCTTTCGAATCTTGTGCACATCAATTTAAGCACGACCTGTTGATAGGAAAGGTCCCCCCAAAATGATGGGCACATCTTTATCGGCCTCATAATCCAGGATGATGAAGTTAGCTGGCAAAATAAATTTATCAATCGTGATCAGCACGTCCCTCATCATACCCTCTGGATGAATCAGAGGCCTGTCGGCCAGTTTGAAAGTTAAGGATGTGAGCACAAGTTGCCCTACATTTAGTTGTCGAAAGATTGATAGCGGCATCAAATTTATGTTGGCCCCAAAGTCACACAGGGCTTGCCCAATATAGAGTCCTCCTATGGAGCAAGGAATTTGAAGCTCCCAGGATCGCTCATCTTTGGTGGGATAATAGATTTGGAACTTTGCATTAATGCCACCTTGGCAAACTTCCAACACCTCTTTTCTTGGTTACCATGTCTTTCAGAAACTTGGCATAGGCAGGCATTTCCTCAATCGCTTCACTGAAAGGAATGTTAACATGTAATTTCTTTAACATAGATAGGAAGCATTGGTACTGTACCTCTTCATTTTTCTTCTTCTTTAGTCTTTGAGGGAAAGGTGGTAACTGGACTTTCATGGTTCCTGTTATATTTGACTATGAGGTTGACGCAACCTCAGGTTCTACTGCTTCATTTTCTTTTTCTTCTTCTTGCGTTGTCGCAATCGCAGGTTCAACTGCGATGGAGGTTGATCTGTTCTGCTCCTTTTCTCCCTCCACAGTCTTTCCACTGCACAATGTCACAATCTGACATTACTCCTTAACTGAACCCCCTGGGTTGCATGGATGCTCAGTTGAACTTGGCAGTGCCCTTTGCGGTCTACTTTTGAGCACATTTGCAATCTGGCCCATTTACAATTCAAGGTAGACGTAGCCTGACTTTGAAGCACCGTCTCATTTTTCTCTATATATTGCTTCAATAGGTCTTCTAGGGAAGAAGATTGCAGTGGTTGTTGTGAGCTACTTGCTTGGTTGCTCTGTTGACCGTTGCTGCATTGAAAGAACCCTAGTGGCCCTTCTTTTTGTGCCACAAATTGAAAGTTTTGTTGTGGATTCTTCCAAGCAAAGTTAGGTGGTTTTTCCACCCGGGGTTGTAGGTGTTGGAAAATGGGTTGTTCTTTACAAATTATACAGACTGTGGGTTTTGTGAAAAATCTTCCATCGCATGCCCATCACCGCAAGTCGCACACCTTGCGGTGTTTTGACTTATTGCATTGATTTACCCACTTTGCGGTGTTGGGCTGTTGATCGTCATTCCTTGAATCAAATTCATCATTGCGATCATTTGGTTTTGTAATGAAACAATAACACCGTTATTTGAAGGCAGTCTGGCAGCCCATTATGCGAACAATCTCGGATCAACCTTTTAAACCTCGCCCAGGCATCGTTAAGCGATTCGTTCATGTCTCGTTCAAAATTAGTAATAAGCTTTCTTCGTCTCGTGTTCTCGGTAGGTAGGAAATACTTCTTCATAAACTTCTCCACCACCTGCTCCCAAGAAGTGATCTCTCCTTGTTTGAGCGAGTCTGCCTATTTCCTAGCCTGATCACAGAGAGAAAATGGAAATAGCGTTAGTCGAACCTCCTCAGCAGAGATGTTCGGGAACACAAAAGTATCGTAGATTTCAATAAAACTTCGGAGGTGGGCGTGCGGATCCTCGTCACGTCTTCCTCCGAATTGACCTGCAACCTGAATCATCTGCAGCATCACCGATTTCATTTCAAATCTACTTCCGTCTAAGGCAAGCCTCATGATTCTCGAAGAGAAATCATAGAGGTTTGGCGATGTATAGCCCCTAATAGGCCTATTGCGATCGTTGGCCAACAGAATTGGATTTGCAATGACATTGTTGTTGTTTGGTGTTTCATTCCTAGGCTGCTCTACCATCTCTTCTTTATCGGATTTTGGTTGTTGTTGGCAGTTCCTTAGTCTCCTTCGAAATGTTCTCTCAATCTCCGGGTCGTAGTTCACAAGAGATTGAGAGTTCTACAAAGAATTCACAAAAATTACCGTTAACAACTATTTTGCTGAAGTCCCCAACAACGGCGCCAAAAACTTGATGCATTGTTTTATTAAGTGTGGAAAATGGATGAAATGCGTTGATGGAATTACGTTGTGCACTCAAGTTTCCCCAACAGAATTCAAGTGTAAATTTCTCTGAGTTTCCTAGTAAGTTTAGAGTCGAACACAGGGACTTGTGAAAATAGTTGTGTTAGAGATTTTTATGAAAGCTTACGGTAATCGGTAAAACAAATAAGGTTGTTGGTTTTTGTTGCGTTAATAAAAATAATAATAAATGCGGCCGAGTTTGAAAAGAGTTGGCAACGGGAAATACGATGAATATTCGGTGAACGGGTTGAGAAGGGTTTCGGCTAACACTCCCTAGGTTGCATTCATGCCTTGCGATCATACAACATGCATACAATACTAAACCACCTCTCGCCGTGAATGCCACGACTTCTAAGGTTAGAACGCATGCGATAAGTATGCGATAAGTCTACAGGGTTTACACATAAACCTCTATTCCTATTTGTGCAATGACAACATGACATTCACGCAAATATGCGACCACATAATATCATTCCTATTCCTAGGATGCATGCGATGCAAGTTGACAAACAGAGATTATCTCTAAGTCTCTATTTCTTGTTTATGCAGGCCTAATCTTGCTCTTTCAAGTCAGATTCTAACCTAGCTCTCTCGAGACATTAGATTCTTTCTTTAGATTCTCTCTCGAGTAACTCTAAAGGGATGTTTCGCACAGCATAAAACAAGACAATCGCAAGCAATGAACTTCCTAGATCATGTTAGCTTAGTTCTTCTCAACCCATTCAACTAGTTTAGCTACTCATGCTTATTAAGAGAGTGAGTAAATGTAGAAATAGAACTTCCATTGAATAGATAAAAGATGAAGTACAGAATAACAATGCAAGTATAGTAAAGAGCCTGGAGCAATTTCTTGCCACCAAGTGTTACACTATTCTACTCGTGCTCTAAAGATATTATCGCTTTCGCGAGAGTTAACCCACTCTCTGCTCTTACGCCCTAAGGTCTTCTTTCGAGCTGCCTTGGACGATCTCTGGCATCACCATTCTTCTCTAGCTCCACCGTGAAATGGAAAAAAAGACTATGAACAGAGGTGTGAACTTGTAAAGTGATAAAATAATCAACTGCTTAACCCCTTCTCTGAAGAATGCACTTGGTATTTATAGGGCATCAAAGGTGAAAGGAGACTTCGCTCTCGTGGTTGTACAGATGGGACAACTTTAATTCCTGACTGATGCGCCGGACACCGATAAAGCTGGATGTATTTTGTGATCGTTATCGGCTGTCAACTTAATTTAGATTCGACTGCTGTCAGCTTTCCGTCCCATCGATCTTAATTGTCCTTTCGTCCGGATGCGTCCACCATGTTGCAGTGAATCTTGGGTGGATGTTTGCAATCACGATCAACACAAAGTCTTGGGGTGAAGTTGCGCTCGACCGATGTATTTGCCTATGATCGCATTCTTTGCATTGCGTTAATGCATTATTCTACACAAAAATATAGAGATCAACTACCCTAATGCGTTGGACACATGCAACCGCAATATTGTAGAATTTATGCTTAATGGACGCAATTTAACATATTCTATCAACGCAATCCAACATTGTTTAAGAACTTAGTACTATGATAACGTGCATTTCTACCCTTATCACGCATCATTCATCATTTAAGCGTACTTGGGAGAGTATTCTAAAAACCAAATCTAAGTCTCGAGAGAGCGGATTGAATCGCATAAGCAAGAATGGGGAAATTAGGAATAAGCTTCGTTTGCTACTACACAGCATATGCACCCTTTAAGTAGGATATGGTGGTATGCGATCATATAGAGGCTTAGAAATAGGCTTCTCAACACTATCACATATACATCGCATGCGTCTATGTCAAGTGTGTATAGCATGATCGCATAGCTTGCGTTGGCTGGGATTGCCCTTGTAATCAATCTTAGTGGTTCAGTGAAGACATCCCTTTTCATCTATTTTTCCATGCATTTTACTACGTGTTAACAGTTGCCGCGTCTCTACCTCTCAGTCATACTTCCACTGCTTTGTCTGTTAGTTAGGAATAGGAGTGGTGTTTAGCCCATAACCCTCATCATTCTTTTATTTATTTTCCGCAAACACATTACCGCATACCCTTTAGCTACGAGTCCCTGAGTTTGACCTCGGATCACCCAAGAAACTTGCATTCTTGTTATACTTGGTGAGAGCGCAAGAAAACTTGTGACAGGACACATGGTCATTGCATATGAGATCAACTCATACATTCCATTGCAATGCATGACCACCGATGCATGAGAACCAACGCATAACCTAAGACATGCATCACATTATTACGTTACCAAATTTATGTCACCAGTTGTACAGGGGAAGATAGGAAGAAGAGAAACATACCTTTGAAGACAATCTTGAATTCTTTCCTCTCCCCGTAACAAACACCTCGTTCAAAGAGCAATTCCCTCGAATTCAACATACAGGAACACCACCACGGGCCTTCCTTCCTTGCTATTCTTTGAAATAGAAATTGAATGAGTTGTGGGCTCTTCGATTTAGGTAAGGAAAGACTATTTTGAGAGAGGGATTGCTTAAGGTAAAATTTACAAGAAGAACTTTTCTTCTTCGTCCATGAATCTCATAGAAAAACACATTCTGTGAATTACAGGTGAGAGGAGAGGGGAGATAACACCCTTCAACCTTACGTTAACTCCCTTGCTAACTATAGAGGAGTTTGTTGGGGATGGTGTCCGAAATGTCCATCTCATAGTTTGTAAACTTTGTATAAACATATTATTGTTAATAAAATAAGTGTTATTTTATAAGCATATACTTAATCAAATAAACTAAGATAAGAGGTTATTTCATGTAATTTAAAAAGGTAAGTAGAGACATACAAGTAGATCTTGTATAAATAATAACCTAAATGGTCTGTAGTAGATGGATAAGATTGGGTACCTTATCCTAGTGAAACTACGGATATGACTCGTTTTGTAGATGTTACAAGTGTTGTAAGGTGCTACAAATGATCTGATCCTGATCATTCATGTGGAGACCGGACCATGAAATGATTAGTCTCTTTATATATCGCCGTTAATAATAGAGACTTATGTTTCACTAGGATGACCATAGGTGACATGACTTGAATCCTGAGTGAGTTGTGAACTCCTGCTCATGAAGACGGTTCTTTGATTTGTATAGGTGAGAGTTGTCAGATTTCCAACTCAACAAGCCTACCATTTTGGGGATTTGTCTGACTAAAGAGCTGGGAACTAAGCTACATAAGACGGAGTTCACTCCTTCCTCGATGCAGGGGCAAGTAGATAAATTGCTCCCTTAAGGGTTGATTCTGGGTCTTGAACATAGTGGCCACACCCTCTCCTGGCCCGAGAGGACTTGATCATAGTGAGACTATGAATTATTGTTCATTAGATGAATCAGTGGTATTTAAGGAGTTAGATGTAACTAGAAGGGCAAAATGATATTTTGGCAAAGTTGTACTTACGAGCAATTTGTGAAGGGTCATCGCACTGTTGATTGGTTATATGATTCAAATACCAATTATATGAATGAGATTCATGTAATTAAATATAAATATGATTTATAATGGGAGGAATAAAATATTTGGATATGATCCAAATATCATTTATATGAATGAGATTTATATAAGTGCATTTAATATAAATGTGATTTATATTAAATGTCATGTATAGTTGAGAGTGAATAAAACTATAGTTTATGTTGTATTTGATGCAATATAAAACTATAGGCTATATGTTATATTTGATATAACATATAGTGTATATATAATAAATTAGTTGTTATATGTTCTATTTTATTAATTTCTTTGAAATTAATAAAAAGGAAGGAGTTATAACTCCTTCCCTATATTCTCTTAATAACTAACGTGGGTTTCAAGTGGGTTGCAGAGAATCATCTTCTTCCAACAATTCACAATCACAGAGAAAGGTTCTCTGAGAAATCTTCCCTCTCATCCTCTCATTCTCCTCCCCTCTTTTAAAGATTCAAGCAAAGCCCACAACTTCTACTTGAATCCTTTAATCCCATAAGAGAATACAGAGGGTTTTCGCTTGGTAGTGTCCGTGTGTGAAGAAGGAGATCCATGAAAGGAGATCCATGAAGAAGGAGTTATGTTCGTGGCTAGTACGAGGGATTATTTGAAGAAAGGTTCTTCAAAGGTGAGGTTTCTTGAAACCTGTTTTCTATATAAAAGCATGTTGTAACTTAATTTAAATGCATATCTTTTTTATGTTTATTGTAAATGTTGTATTCAATAATTAATGAAATTTGGACGATTCGCTTCTGCTCAAGGATCTTGTTCATTGATTTCGTGATTCGAGCTTAGGAGTGTATTGTATAAAGTAATTGGAAAAATAAGTGCGAATGTGGATGATGCGTCGATACGTTTATGATGTGTTAGTGATGTGCAACAGGATGCATGACACTCCTCTATAGATGCTCAAGTTTCCTGACTCAGATCCAAGTATAAATCCAACTCAGGTTCCTGGTAAGTCCAAGATCGATCTCAGGGATTCAGATTAAAGCTAACGCAGGCCTTGCATTGTAACTGTTGTAGAAATATCCTAAGTGTTTGTAGAAATGAGTTATTTACACTAAGCTACTATGTGTGTGTGCAAGAAGATACAAAAGGGTCAAATAGAGGATAAGGGGTCGTGTGGAAAATGGAGTTTGATGCAATGATATGCGTCGATCTAAGTTAGATGTACACGAACAAGAATATGATGCGAATGAGATGACTTGTTTATCTCCGTTTATGCGTTAGACTCTATTCGACACTTCTCAATGCGAATATCATACAATACCTATCTCTAGGGTGTATGCATCAATCACGAGATGCAATAAAACACCAGTGCGTCTATCTCTAGATGTACTAAGCGTTTCTAACTTGATGCTGGCTTACTTATTCTCTCGAATAATTTAAGCTAAAGCTGCTTTTACCAATTGATTTAGTTGGCTTAAGCGTTCGAAATGGAATTTTGCATGAAGTTATAGATGCATCCAACATAAAAAAGAAATAAACAATGGCAAAGTATGATAGATCAAATATGTGAATTTATAAAGAAACTAAATGTCTTTACAAAACCAACACTTAATCAAATGAGAAGATGAAAATGATAAGTAAGATGAAATGAAAGGAGTCAAGCCGCAAAGTACAATCTCTTGTCCTCTTTGGCTCAATTTTAGTCGTGTACAGCCACATATGGAAGAATTGGAAGAAATGTCTCTCTCGAGCTCAGCTTTCTCCATTTCTTGATCGGCGATGGTGGTGGTTCTCTTCCCTCTTGTTCTTCTCATCACCACAGCATAGCTCTACGGTCTCAAAATTACAAAATTATGTAGTTAGTTAAAAGATCCAAGATTCTAAAACTTAAAAACTCGTTCATCTGGTGGGATTTCTTCTATTTATAGACGTCGGTCTTCTTCAACTTGATGATGGGCAGCATTAAATTCCATACCCTAGTCGGCCGCCTGATACTCAGATGCTTTTCAGACGTCGCCTGCTGTAGATGCCCATGCTTGCAAGGGGTGATTTGACACAAACAGCCTAAATTAATAAATCTTCCTTGCGTTGAATCCCTCCGACGCATGCCCCATCCATTTAGACTTTTCCTGCGACACTTTTCTTAATCATGCGTTTGACTTTTGTTGAGATCCTATAATATCATTTGTTTGTGCCACAGTATTTTAGCAATAAACATTCTTTTGCATGAGTTTGATAGTGTTCGAGTAATTTCATGCATTTTCTCTAAAAATGATGAGATTTTATCCTTAAAGACCCTAATTATTCCAACTTTTGAGTCACAATAACTTGTATTTCTACAAGTTATCAGATCTTGTCATATTGAGTATCCTTCAATTGGTATCAGAGCCAGATTGTTGATTTCTTATTCCAAATTTTTATCTTGTATTGAATTTGTTTACAGTACTGCTAGGTTTTATAATCTGCATTGCATTTATGTGATAAATATTTGTGGATGAATTGTTGATGGATTTTTTTAGATTGAATTCTCGTGTTATGGCTTTCTGTTTAATTTACAAAGTTAATTTGTAAGAGCCCCTGCGATTTTGGACAATAATTTTCAATCGAGTCTGTAAATTTGTTTAAGTTTTTTAGTCGCTCATGAGGCTTCAGGAGAAGGATTGCAATGCGTTTCGATAGAGAATACGAAATGGAGGATGCCACATCGTGTAGCTAGAGCTAAACAATCATTTAGATTTTTTTATGCGATCATGTAGAGTTTGCTATACGATCGTGTAGCATTTGCTAAACGATCGCATAGCTAATGCTACGTGATCGTGTAGAGTTTGCTACATGATCGTGTTGCATTGGTTGCATGATCACATAGGCGTTGGCTTAGTAGACGATCACACGATATATGATACTCGATGCATCCTTGTGTGCTAAACGATCGTGTAGACTATAATGCTCATCGCATAGTCATTAGCTACACAATCATGCAGTATATGATACTCGATGCATGGTTATTTACATAATGAATGTGTAGACTATCATGCTCATCACATAGTCATTAGTTACATGATCGCATAGTATGTGATACTCGACGCATGGATGTTTACTACACGATTGCATAGACTTCCATGCTCATCATGTAGTTATAAGCTACGCGATCACTTATAAACGATCTTCTATATTTGATGCCTTGCTGCTTGACGATTAGGCATTTGCTACACGATTAGTTGCAAGGGTTCTTTGTGGAACGGTTCGAGGCGAGCGGTTCAAGACCCGATTCATTTGTTCCAAACCGATGGACTCATATTTGTAATAGATTAGCCTTTTATTTCCTTGTTTAAAGATTTTCTATCCCGGTCCATCAACTTTAATATTAATATACATATGATGTATGTTTATATTATATGCCATAATGTATGTCATATAGCTTTAAAACCCACCATAGGTTATGCACTTTTTTCTTGCATCATTTTATATTATAAGTGTTATAATATATTAGTATGCATGATTTAAATTACATAAAGCATGCTCATGCATCATATAATATAAGAGTTATAGTATATGTATGCATGCATTATAGCATATCCATGCATCATTTATATTATAAATGTTATAATATAAGGTTGAATGGTTGTATGGAGTATATGCTATAGCATAGTTCATTACTTAGTTATATAAATGTTATATATTAGTAATGAATGAACATTGCATGAAGAATGACACTACCTTAGGTTAATTTATAAATGTTATAAATAACTTATGTATGTCAGTGATATAATGGTTTGTTTTAATTGTTCATTTCTTATAATTGTTATAATAAATAAAATTAGAATTAAAACCAATAACCAAGAGTTGCATGCAAACTTTGGTATATCATTTTTTTAAATAGTTTTAAAATATGATTGGGATAGACCTAAGTTCACAAATTTTTAATGAGATTAGAAATTAGATTAATCTTTTAAATCAATTTAATAGGATTAAATTGATTTCAATAAAGATTCAATTTTTAGCAAATATATCTATAAGGGACCTTTTGTCTCAGGCAGGTTCTAGCTAGGCTGGAGTATTTAAGTTGATTGAAACAAAACACCCCTACCTGGGAACCTACTTGGAAAGGTATTAGATAGATCTGCTAAAGCATGCAATTATTGCATAATATTTGTTAAATCATTTAATGAATGTTAATAAAAAAATTGTTTAACTTTCCAAAGTAAATGTTATTTTTGACAAACTTAAACATTCACTTAGTAAAAATAATTAGCCGTATTTTTCCTAAGTAAAATTAAACCCTAGGTTGTTAAAATACTCAGTAGGAGGAAAATATGTATATGATATGTCATTTTTTCACTCACGTTTCTCCCTTAATATTCACATCGTGAGACTCATGCTTGGACTTGAGGCGCCCTGGGAGCGTCCCCCTTCGGATGGTGTTTGTATTGGTCAATATCAAGGTGAATGGATAGAGTAATTATAGTAAGTGGGAGAATGATGTGTGTCAACATATCCTACGGTCTCTTTCATTAGTTTGCACCGTGAGACCTTCTTGCACAGACTTGAGGTGCCCGGGGAGTGTCCCCCTTCAAATGATTTGTGCAGTTGATCAATATCAAGGCGAACTCCATAAATGGATAGGGTTGCTGCCTCAATCGGTTTTTTCCTTCGGTTGGCTCATTGGGGTGGAACTCTAGGATATAAAATGAAGGGTCACACTTACGAGAAATTATTAAGCAAGTTAATGATTGATTGACTAAATAAATGATCAATGATCATTTTAGGAATAAGAGTTATTCTGGTGTAATGATTAGTTGAGTGCGTCTCAATTCAATAAAGGGAGAAATTGACAACCCTTCAGTGGTTTTTGTCCTAAATCACTGAAGTGTCATTGCAAAATTAGATGTTAAATGGGGTTCATTTACATTTTTCTAAATCTGATTAGATATTTTTTTAAAGAGTTATGCTAAAATCTAATGTAGATCAATATATTTGTTTTTTCAGCAAAATGTCTGAAGATTATAAGCTCATACATCAACATTCAAGAAGTTGTTTCACATTTCTTTAATCTTTACAGTTAGTTATTGTAACTATTTGTATCAGAAATTAGTACAAATAATCGTCATTTATAAATTTTTAGATACAACAACTACATAGCTTCAAGAAAAATTGAAAGATCTGTAAAGAAAAAGAGTCTATGATTTAGCTTTGTTAATAAAACTATCTCCTTCCCATGGACGTAGGCTTTAATAGCCAAACCACGTACATCGCTGAGCAAATTTTCTTCTTCTCTTCTCATCGTCTACAAGATAGCTCAAGATAGCTCGATCGTTTACTTTTCTTCATATCGTCTAAAAGATCGACCGATCGTCTACCTTTTCCTTTAGCAATCGTCTATACGATTGCATGTTCGTTTACCTTTTTCTTCTGCCATCGTCTACCCGATTGCAAGTCTCCTCCATTGTATACTCAAAGCAGTGCACAGATCAAACAAGAAAACATTAGGGTTAGAAGAAAGTAAAAGAACACAGAAGGCGGAGAACGAAAGAATCAGAAAGCTAGAGAGAGAAAATTTGATTTGCAGTAATCACCCATAAGAAAAAAGGAGTTTTTTTCATTTTTCCATCAGACAAAGAGTAATGGGATCGACCACGTGTAAGTCATTAGCTGGAAAATCATGGGCTCTTATCAACCAAGTTCTCTACCAACCAAAATACTTGGGGCAAAGAACAGGGCTCTCGGTTTGGATCAGCAAGTAAAGGGCCTCACCTAATTTTCATCATTTGAGCCAACCAAAATACCTAGGGATAGACAAAGAAGAGTGATAGTACCTCCAGCTAGGTATACTGAAAATAACTATATGAACCTAGTTCTAAATGCCACAATAGCTCCTAATGACCAAGAACCAGCCACCTTTGAAGAGGCAGTGAACTGCTCTAATGCTAGATTTTGGATTCAAGCTATGTGTGAAAAGATGGAGTCACTCACTATCAATAATACCTAGACCCTAGCATCTCTTCTTAAAGGTTGTAAACCTATAGCTTCTAAATGGATATATAAACTAAAGGAAGGTTCTACCAAAGAAGAAAAGCCTAGGTACAAGGCAAGGTTAGTGGCTAAAGGATTTACTTAGAGAGATGGAATAGACTATACTGAAATCTTTTCACCAGCAGTGAAATAAACCTCTATTAGGCTTCTTTTATCTCTAGTTGCTCAATATAACCTAGAACTTGATCAACTTGATGTTAAAACTGCCTTCCTACATGGAAACTTAGATGAGGTTATCTATATGGTTCGACCTAAAGGGTTTGAGAAAAAGGTAAGGAAGACCTATATTGTCTCCTAAACAAGTCAATATATGGTCTAAAACAATCCCCTAGATGCTGGTACAGAAGGTTTAATGACTACATAGACAGTATAGGTTTTCAAAGAAGTTCTTATGATATTTGTTCTTATATTAACTCTACTACCTATAAGGATAAAGTCTACCTATTACTCTATGTTGATGATATGTTACTAGCAAGAAAGTCTAAAGAGGACTTAACTCATGTAAAAAATCTCCTAAAGAGAGAATTTGACATGAAAGACTTGGGTCAGTCTAGAAAGATCCTTGGGATAGAAATTCAAAGGGACAGAGTATACTCAACCCTAACCATAAGTCAACTAAGCTACTGTGAAAAGGTAATAAACAAATTCAATATGAAAAATGCAAAACCAGTCACCATTCCTATTGCTACACACTTTAAACTTTCCTCTGAGAACTCACCAAAAGAGACAGACATGGATTATTTGACTCAAATGCAATCAATTCCTTCCAATCAAGCAATAGGGGAGTCTATTGTACTTAATGATATCTACTAGACCAGACTTATCATACAGCACTAGTTTAGTCAGTAGATACATGTCTAACCCTAGAAAAAGACATTGGAAAGCAACAAAATGGATTTTAAGATATCTTATTTGGTCTAAACAGTCGAAATTAACATATCAAAGTACTAATGAATCAAATTTAGAACTATATGGATATGTTGATTCAGATTTTGCAGGTGACCAAGACAAAAGGAGATCTCTGATCGGTTAACTATTCTTATTTGGTCCTAACTTGTTATGTTGGAAAGCTAATTTACAGTCAATCACAACATTGTCAACCACAGAAGCAGAGTACATGGAACTTTCAGAAGCAATAAAGGAAGCACTATGGTTAAAAGAATTGATGAAGGACTTTGGTATTAATCAAACAGTAGTTAAAATCTATTGTGATAACCAGAGTGTCATTCACCTTTCCAAAAACCCTCAGTAAAATTCAAAGACCAAACATATAGATATCAAGTATCACTTTGTCAGAGACAGAATAGAGAAAGGAGAAGTCGAGGTGCTAAAATTTCATACCACCGAGAACGTAGATGACATACTTACCAAACCTGTGCGTAAACTTAAGCTTGCTAACTGTCTTAGTCAGATCAGCTTTCTACTTCCTAAAAAAGGGTGAAGACATGTTAAATCCAGAAGGAGAAGAGGTTGCATGTTGAGCTTAAGGTGGAGATTTGAAGATTATAAGCTCGTACATCAACATTCAAGAAGTTGTTTCACATTTCTTTAATCTTTACATTTAGTTATTGTAACTACTTGTATCAGAAATTAGTATAAATACTCATCATTTACAAATTTTTAGATACAACAACTACATAGCTTCAAGAAAACTTGAAAGATCTGTAAAGAAAAAGAGTCAGTGACTTAGCTCTTTAATAAAACTCTCTCCTTCCCGTGGACGTGGCTTTAATAGCCGAACCACGTACATCACTGAGCAAATTTTCTTCTTCTCTTCTCATCATCTACAAGATAGCTCAAGATAGCTCAATTGTTTACTTTTCTTCATATCATCTAGAAGATCGACCGATCGTCTACCTTTTCCTTCAGCAATCGTCTATACGATTGCATGTTCGTTTAGCTTTTTCTTCTACCATCGTCTACTCGATTGCAAGTCTCCTCCATCGTATACTCAAAGCAGACGCACAGATCAAACAAGAAAACATTAGAGTTAGAAGAAAGTAAAAGAACACAGAAGATGGAGAACGAGAGAATCAGAAAGCTAGAGAGAGAAAGAAAATTTGATTTGCAGTAATCACCCATCGGGAAAAAAATGAGTCTTTTTCATTTTTCCATCAAACAAAGAGTAGTGGGATCGACCATATGTAAGCCATCAGCTGAAAAATCGTGGGCTCTTATCAACCAAGTTCTCTACAAACCAAAATACCTGGAGCAAAGAATAGGGCTCTCGGTTCAGATCAGCAAGTAAAAGGCCTCACCTTATTTTCATCATTTGGGCTAATTTTGTTTTTTCCTTTTGCAGAAGCAGGCCCAACAATGTCAAATAGTAATTTTTTGTTAGTTTCCTTTTCAAGTTTGATTGGTTTTAATTACATGACGTGGAAAGAATCTATTCAAAAAATTTTCGTGCTAAACGACCTTGAAGTTTTCATGAATGAGGATTGTCCTCAAGTTCCAACCCCTGATACAACATGAAATGTTTGTAATGCATATTAGGTATGGATGAAGGCTAATTCAAGAGCCCGAGTTCACATTTTGGCAAGCATACCTAATGCATTGGGCAAAAGGTTTGAGAACACGGTCATTACACATGAGATCATGGAATCAATGCGAGAATTGTTTGAATGTAAGTTCTCACTATTCAAGCAAAACGGGATTGATGACAATGAAACCAATAGTGTTAGTTCCCAAGATAATCTCCAATCCATATTGAATGTCAATGGACTAACAGAGAAAGCAATTGTTGCCAACTCTAATGAAGTTCATCGACAAGGATTGTCTTCTGAGATGAAACTTGGAGGTTATGATTTGGGTTCTAGTACTGATCCCACTACTCTTCAGAGAAGAAAGAACTCCAAAAACAATAGATATGATTTATTTGTCTTGGAGACGTGCTTAGTATAAATGATGATTCTTTCTAGATAATTGATTCAGAGGTTACTAACCACGTGTGTTCTTACCATAAAGGATAGTTCCTGGAAATAGTTGGAAGCTAGAGGGATGACTCTTAGAGTCGGTACTAGTGAGGCTGTTTAGCTGTTGTTGTAGGCATGCTTAAGTTATTTTTGGACAAGAAACGATATATGTTATTAGATAACGTATATGTAGTTCCTCATATCAAGAGGAACCTAATTTCTATTTCATGTTTGATTTAACAAAATTATTCCATTTCCTTCTCTAAGAATAAATTGATTATTTTTAAGAATGGAATGGAGTTAAGTTTTGGTTCAATGGAAAATAACTTGTATGTACTAAGGTCGTTAGTCATAAAAGTTGTGCTCAATACTGAATTGTTTAAAACAACAACAACTGTAAAAAAGCCAAGAATTTCTCCTAAAGAAAATGCCTATCTTTAGCATGTAAGGTTAGAATACATCAATCTCAATAGGATTGAGAAGTTGGTGAAAAGTGGACTTCTAAATGGTTTAGAAGAAAACTCTTACCAATATGTGAATCATGTCTTGAAGGAAAAGTGACCAAGCGACCTTTTACTAGAAAAGGTTATAGAATTAAAGAAACCTTAGAGCTTATACATTCCGACCTCTGTGGTCCAGGAATGTAAGAGCACGAGGGGGTATGAATATTCCATCTCTTTCATAGATGATCATTCTAGATTTCTGTATCTATACATAATGTAACATAAGTCTGAAACTCTTGAAAAGTTCAAGGAGTACAAGACTGAAGTTGAAAACTTGTTAGGTAAGAAGATAAAAACACTACGATCTGATCTTGGTGGAGAGTATATGGACTTAAGATTCTAGAACTATATGATAGAACATGGAATCGCGCACTACTACAAAATCTTGACACTTGTAGTTTTCAATTACTTGACGTTTCTTTGGAAAACAACGTCAAGTAATGACCTTTTAGAAAAGAAAATGTCAAGTGAAAGGGTAAAAAACGCGAAGATTGACGGAATTTTTTGGATATTTTCAAGCGAACCATTACTTGACACGTTTTTCGTGTCAAGTATAAGAAGATATTACTTGACATATTTTTCATGTCAAGTAAAATATAAAAAATAATATTTTTTTAATCTTTACTTTTTGTTTCCCGCCCTCCCCCATTTTCATTTCCCTCTCAAATTTGGTTTCTCTCCTACCAAAATTATCAAATAAAATATAAAAAACAGTTAACTTATTATTTTAAACAAGTTAAAAGAACTTTCCCCCTTCCTCATCCCCACCACACCAATCCCTGTCTCTTATACACATCTAGATGTGTATAAGAGACAGCCCCTCCCCCCCCCAAAAAAACCCTCTCCCTCTCCCTCTTCTTACCGCCAACAGCCGTAAGCCAACCTCCGCCGACTTTCCCTCTCCCTCAGCCTGCCGACTCTCCCTCTTTCTCTCTCTCTATATCTCCCTCGTTCACGTTGTAGTTTGAGGTACCCACACCCCGCCGCCTTTCATTCTCAGTATGTTGCTGCTCGCAGCTCAACTTCGCGTTTTCGGCCAGTACTGTCGACTTCCATTTTGTGTGCTAGTAAGTGGTTTTGGCCTTTTTTGGGTTTTTCTTGAAATATGTTGAATGGCCATTGAATCTTGGACTAAGTTTGATATATTTTCAATGTTTTGATGTTAGATTTGGGTTTTGGAGATCATTAACTCATTGTCCAGCAGATTATAGGTTGTTTGAGAAAGATTTTGGTGAGTATCAAGACCTTGAAAGTCTCTTTGGTAATATTAATGGTTTCTGGAATTTGGAATTCTGATTCTTAATTTTATGATAGGCATAGATTTGAGCCTTTATTGGAAGATCGAAGGTAATCTTGAAGCAAGGGAGAGTTAGGTAAGTTTTTTAAAATCTTTTTGCAATGAGATTATGTTTGGAATTATGTTCTAGAGGTTTAATTTAAATTTGATTGTGGTTTGTATTAGGAGATTGGTTTAAGATTTCATTTGGACAGGAAGGAGATTAAATTATTTGGGCTAAATTTCGAGGTAAGTAGCTTTACTATCAAAATGCCCTCAAACCCGACAAATTGATTGATAATGTTTCGAGTATGATATTTTTCCATTGCATAAAGTCAACCAATCATGTACATTTTTCCTTTTGCATGACTTTTTGTCGTTGTTGTATCTTAACACTTATCTATATATTTTTTGAAATTTGATGTTATCGCCCTTTATTCTATTTTGCAGGTTGACTTGCTTAAACATGGCTTGCCTGACCCTTAGTTCTCAATCTTTAGACTTCAAAGCTCAATGTATAGATTAAATAATATACTTTGTTGAGAGGTTACTTATTAAACAATTTGTCATTTTGTGTTTGTTGAAAGTCGAGTTTTATATACAAAAGCAATAGTTGAGATTTTATTTTGTGCATGTACATGTGAAAGAGAAATATTGTTGTAATTTTTTAGGAGTGTTCATATGAAAGGTCATAGTTGAACATATGGATTTTTAGTGAATATATTGAGTTGATAGATCTTAAATGTATAATGTTTATTTAGTTGATGTAATTGTATTATTGGAATACAAGGCAGAAAATGAGAATATCGATTGGGGCATTTAATTTGAAAAAAAAAAAAAAGACATATACTTGACACATAAAAAACGTCAAAGTGTTATCATATATGATATGTCAAGAATCAATAAACTTGACATACCGCCAATATCAAGTGTATTATCTTTCTTGACATGACAATTGTATCAAGAAACATTTGTCTTGACATTTTTTTGGAGTCAAGGTATCACATTATACTTGACACTCGAATACTCGACGCTTTTATAAGTGTCAAGTATAATATTTACTTGACATTGGAAAAACATCAAGTAATCCAATTTCTCTAGTAGTGCGTCTCAATTCTCAGCCTCGGGTACACCTCAACAGAATGGTGTATCAGAAAGGAAAAACAGAACCCTATTGGACATGGTTCGGTCTATGATGAGTTATGTTCATCTTCTAGACTCATTTTGGAGATAGGCAGTAGAGACTATAGTTTATATTTTGAACAACATTTCCTAAAGAGTGTTTCTAAAACACCTTTTGAGTTATGGAGAGGGCGTAATGGTAGTTTACGCCACTTCAGGATTTGGGGGTGTCCAGTTCATGTGCTTATGGCAAACCCCAAAGAGTTGGAACCTCATTCAAAAGTCCTATTTGTAGGTTACCCCAAGGAAACAAGAGGTGGATACTTCTATGATCCAAATGAGAATAAATTGTTTGTGTCAACAAACGCTATCTTCTTGGAAGAAGACCATATGAGGGATCATAAACCATGAAGTAAACTTGTTTTAAATTAGATTTCTAATGAGACTGCTGAGACTTCAACAAGAGTTGTTGAATAGGTTGATAGATCAACAAGGGTTATTGATGTCAGTTCATCTAGTCATCCATCTCATGAGTTGAGATTGCCTCGACGTAGTGGGAGGGTTATGAACCCCCTTGTACGTTATTGATAACGTGCAGAAATGCATGTTATCATAGTGCTAAGTTCTTAAACAATGCTGGCTTGCGTTGATAAAAGATGTTAGATTGCGTCCAAAAAGCATCAATTTCATAATATTGCAGTCGCATGCGTTCATCGCATAGAAACAATTTATTTTTGTGTTTTTATGCAAAATATGCGTTGATGCAAAGCGGAAATTGCGATCATAGAAAATCATTGGTTGAGCGCAGCATTACCACAAGACTTTGCGGTGATTATGTTCGCAAACATTTGCTCAAGAAGGATTGTCGTAACTTGGTCGGTGCAACTTGGTGATCGCATCTGGGTGAAAGGCATAATTAATCGCGATGGGATAGAAAGCTGATGACGATCGAATCTGAATTAAGCTGACAACCACTAACGATAACAAGTACATTCAACTTTTCGGTGAAAAATATTCGGCGCATCAGTCAAGAAATTAAAGCCATCCCATCTGTGAAATCATGAGAGAGAAGTCACCTTCACCCCGAAGCTCTATAAATACCAGAGGTATCCTTCAGAAAAGGGGTTCACCAGTTCGAGAGTTCATAAGTTCGGATCCCACGTCTTTGTCCCTAGTTGTTTCTTTTTTATTTTAAGGTGGAACACAAGAAGAGTAAAGATGCCGGAGATCGCTCAGGGCAACTCGAGAGAGAATCTTGAGGCGTAGAAGCAGAGAGCGGGTCGACTCTCGCCAGAGCGAGATTATCTTTTGAACACGAGTAGAAAACAGTGTAAAAGCCTGGGCAGCAATGCTACCAGGCTCTTTATTCTATCCTTGCATTGTTATTTTGTACTTCATCTTATATTTATGCAATGGAAGTTCTTATTCTACATCTGTTCACTCTCTTAGCACGCTTGAGTAGCTAAACTAGTCGAATGGGTTGAGAAGAACTAAGCTAACATGACTTAGGAAGTTCATTACTTGTGATTGTCTTGTTTTATGTTGCACCCAAAACCCCTTTAGAGCTACTCAAGAGAGAGTCTAAAGAAAGAACCTAATGACCCGAGAGAGCTAGGTTAGAATCTAGACTCGAGAGAGCAAGATTAGAACCGCATAAACAAGAGATAGGGACTTAGAGATAAGCTTTGTTTGTCACCTGAATCGCATGCATCGTAGAGATGGGAATGATATTATGTGGTCGCTTTATTTGTATGTGTATCATTTTGTCATCGCATAAATAAGAATAGAGGCTTATGTGTAGGTCCTATAAACTTATCGTATATATCGCATGCGTTCTAGCCTTAGAAGCCGTGGCATTCGTATTAAGAGGTGGTTTACTGTTGTATGCATGTTGCATGATCGCATAGCATGAACGCATCCTAGGAAGTGTTAGCCGAATCTTTTCTCAACCCGTTCACCGCCTACTCATCACATCTTCCGTTTATTCAACTCTTTTCAAACTCTGCCACATTTGTTTATTTTTCATTACCGCAAACAACAACCTCAACAACTATTGATTTCTTTGGTTATCGCAAAGTTTCCTAAAAATTACCACAGCAACCTATTTTCCCAAGTCGCTGAGTTTGACCCTAGACTTACCAGGAAACTCAATGGGGTTTACATTTGGATTTCACTGAGAAAACTTGAGTGCTCAATGCATTTTTCACCATCGCATTTCATCCACATTTCCACATCATAAAATAACGCATCAATAAGAAGCCCAAAACATCATAACTAATGATGGTGTTAAGGATCCATTGTTTTATAAGTAAGAAATGAAATATGTTGACAAAGATGAATGGATTAAAGCTATGAATCAAGAAATGAAGTCTGTGTACTTCAATTCTGTCTGGGAGCTTGTAGATCAACCTGATGGGAGTAAAACCTATAGGTTGTAAATGGATCTACAAGAGGAAAAGAGGTGTAGATGGAATGGTATAGACCTTTAAAGCTAGACTTATGGCAAAGGGTTATGCCCAGTTTGAAGGAGTGGACTATGAAGAAACTTTCTCACCTATTGTCGTGTTAAAGTCTATCAGTATTCTTTTGAACAAGCCACATATTATGACTATGAGATATGGCAAATGGACGTCAAGACTGCCTTTTTGAATGGTAATCTTGAGGAGACATCTACATGATTCAACCAGAAGGATTCATTTAACAAGATCAAGATCAAAAGGTCTGCAAGCTTAATCGATCCATTTATGAACTGAAACAAGCATCTCGATCTTGGAATATAAGATTTGATACTGCGATCAAATCTTATAGCTTTGATCAAAATGTTGATGAGCCTTGTGTTTACAAGAAAATCATCAACACCTTAGTAGCTTTCCTCGTGTTGTATGTGGATGATATCTTACTCATTGGGAATGATGTAGGTTTTCTGAATGATGTTAAAAAATGGCTAGTCGCCCAATTCCAAATGAAAGATTTGGGAGAGGCGCGATTTATTCTTGGGGGATCAGTTTATAAGGGATCATAAAACACAAAATGTTGGTCTTGTCTCAGGCATCGTATATTGACAAGATGCTTGTCAGATATTCGATGCACATAATTCCAATAAAGTTTTATTACCTTTCAGGCATTGAATTGTGATTGATTGCTAAAGAATGGTGTCCTAAGACTTCCTCCAAGAGGTTAAGGACATGAGATGGATTTCCTATTTCATCGACTATTGGTAGCCTTATGTATGCAATGTTATGTACTAGACCTGACATTTGCTATGCAGTAGGGATTGTCAGTCGATATCAGTTCAATATCTAGGATTAGATCACTGGACGGCGGTCAAAACGATCCTCAAGTATCTTCAGAGGACGAGGGACTATATGCTCATGTATGGAGATAAGGATTTGATTCCTTACAGGATACATAGACTCTAATTTTCAGGACTAATCGAGATTCTCGAAAATCCACATCAGGGTCAATGTTCACTCTGAATGGAGGATCTATAGTATGGCGAAACATCAAGCAGAGGATGCATCGTGGACTCCCACTATGGGAAGTCGAATACGTAGCTGCTTGTGAAGCTTCTAAAGAGGTGTTTGGCTTTAGAAGTTCCTTACTGCTTTGGAAGTTGTTCCAAACAATGTCTTTGCTCAACACACTTTTAAACATAGAATGGAAGTATCATTTGATTTGGGAGATTTTGCATCGAGGGATGTGATTGTCACAAAGATTACTTCGGAAGCACAACGTTTTTGAATCCAATTACAGAAAGAACTAATGGCTAAATAGTGTTCGAGGGGTCATCTGGAAAGTCTGGGTCTATGGGATATGAGCACATTGTCTAGGGCAAGTGCGGAGATGTTACTAGGGTTATATGTGATGCCCTAGTTTATTGTAATTTGTACTTTATTTCTATTGTACATTAGTCTACCTAAGCTTTAAGACAAAGTGGGAATTGTTGGAATGGTGTACTAAATCTCCATCTCGTAGTTTGTAAACTCTATATAAATATATTGTTGTTAATAAAATAAGTGTTATTTTATAAGCATATACTCAATCCAATAAACTAAGATCCAAGGTTATTTCATGTAATTTAAACAAGTATGTAGAGACATACAAGTGGATCTTGTTTAAATAATAATCTAAATGGTCTATAGTAGATGGATAAGGCTGGGTACCTTATCTTGGTGATATTACGGATACGACCCGCTTTGTAGGTGTTTCAAATGTTGTAAAGTGCTACAAATGATCTGATCTTGATCATTCATGTGAGATCGGACCACGAAATGATTAGTCTCTTTATATAACACTGTTACTAATAGGGACTTACGTTTCACTAGGATGACCATAGGTGACATGACCTAAATCCTGAGTGAGTTGTGAACTCCTGCTCATGAAGACGATCCTTTGATTTGTATGGGTGAGAGTGGCCAGATTGCCAACTCAACAAGCCCACCATTTTGGGGTTTGTCTGACTAGAGAACTGGGAACTCAGCTACACAATACAGAATTCACTCCTTCCCCGATGCAGGGGCAAGTAAATAAATTGTTCCCTTAAAGGCTAATTCCGGATCTTGGACATAGTGGCCACACACACTCTTAGTCGAGAGGACTTGGTCATAGTGGGATTATGACTTATTGTTCATTAAAGGAATAAATAGTACTTAAGAAGTTAGATGTAACTAGAAGGTCAAAATAGTATTTTGGCCCAGCTGTACTTATGAGCTGTGAAGGGTCATCACACTCTTGATTGGTTATATCCAATAGACGCAAAAATTTATCTGTAATGCAAAGAGTGCAGCTGTCGATCTTTAGTTGAGTGACCGACAGTTAACGGATGTTGGGTAATTTAATTAAAGAGTTTAATTAATTATCCAAGTACAGTTGAAGCTTCAATCTACAGATCTATAAGGTCCTCACTGTAACTCAACAAGGATTTAATCTTTGGATTAATTTGAAGTGTTCAAATTAATGAGGGAATTAATTATATATGATATAATTAATTTGATACATTATATATGAGAGGAATTTGAATATGATTCAAATACAAATTATATGAATGAAATTCATGTAATTAAATATAAATATGATTTATATTGAGAGGAATAAAATATTTGGATATAATCCAAATATCATTTATATGAATGCAATTCATATAAGTGCATTTAATATAAATGTGATTTATATTAAATGCTATGTATAGTTGAGAGAGAATAAAACTATAGTTTATGTTGTATTTAATGCAATATAAAACTACAGGCTATATGTTATATTTGATATGACAGATAGTGTATATATAATAAAGTAGTTATTATATATTCTATTTTATTAATTTATTTGAAATTAAAAAAAAAGGGAATGAGTTATAACTCCCTCCCCATATTCTCTCAATAACTAATGTGGGTTTCAAGTGGGTTGCAGAGAATCATCTTCTTCTAACGATTCACAATCACAGAGAAAGCTTCTTTGATAAATCTTCCCTCTAATCCTCTTCTTCTCCTTCCCTCTTCCAAGGATTCAAGCAAAGCCCACAACTCAATCTTGAATCCTTTAATCTGAAAAGAGAATACAAAGGGTTCTCACTTGGTAGTGTCCGTGCGTGAAGAAGGAGATCCACGAAGAAGGAATTCTGTTCGTGACTAGTACGAGGGATTACATGAAGAAAGGTTCTTTAAAGGTGAAGTTTCTTGAAACTTGTTTTTTATGTAAAAGCATGCTGTAATTTAATTTAAATGCATATCTTCTGTATGTTTACTGCAAAGTTTGTATTCAATAATTAATGGAATTTGGACGATCTGCTTCCGCTCAAGGATCTCCTCATGTCAAGTATCCTTCAGAGTTAACTTTTATATTTAATTTAATATTAAATTAAATCTTATTTAATTTAATATGATACAATAAATATTAATTAATCCAACTAGTTAATATCAATTAATTAAGTATCATATATTTAATAAATGTCACATTTGAATCATATTCAAATGTATTTCCTCTCATATACTATAATTTTAATATAAATCTCATTCACACATTCAACTTAACCTATAGTTTTAAAATGAATCTCATTCATATATTATAATATGAATTTCATTCATATTATTTTAATACTTGAATCTTATTCAAATACCTTATTCTCTCTTATAACCTATAATTTTAATATGAATCATATTCATATTAATATTAACTGATAGTTTTATATGAATCTCATTTATATAAATAATATTTGAATCATATTCAAATACTTATTTCTCTCGTATATAATATTAATTATAAATCATCTTTATAATTAACTATATATTAAAATGTATCTATATACATTATATTAATTATATCTTATACAATTAATTTCTTTATTTAATTTGAACAATTCAAATTAATCTAAAATTATTTTATTCTTATTTTCACCCTTAATGAACTAGCAAGGAGGCCTAATAGACCTATAGATTGTAAGCTCTAATGATTCGAGATTAATTAATTAAACTCTTTAATTAAATTAATCAACATTCATTAATTGTAGGTTATTCCACTAAAGACTCACAGCCACACTCTTCACACTATAGATATATTTCTGTGTCTAAGGATATAAGCAATCAACAGTAAGTCAACCCTTCACGAATTGCTCGTAACTACAATTGGGTCAAATTACTTTTTTACCCCTAGAATTACATCTAAACCCTTAAGTGCCACGGTCCAACTATAAACTAACCCCTCTCGAGTCAGTGAAAGGGTGAGGCCTCATTGTTTAAGACCTAGAATCAGTTATAAATGGAGTAATTCATCTACTTACCCTAAAGACGAGAAGGAGTAAATTCCATCTTGTGTAGTTATGTTCCCATCCCCCTACTCGGACAAATTTCCCAAATGGTAGGCACATTAAGTCGACGAATCTAACCACTCCCACTCATATAGATCAAAGGATTTTTCTCATAGACAGAAGTTCACAACTCACTCAAGATTAAGGTTGAGTCACCTATGGTTCTCCTAGTGAAATGTAAGTCTCTTCAAGCAATGGTGTTATAAAAAGAGACTATCCATTCACAATTCGGTCTTATACAAACTTTTTGTATAGGATACGTTCACTCACATGTCTCCATATGAATGATTATGATCAAATTGTTTGTAACACTTTACAACTTTTGATACAATTAAAAAGTGGATCATATTCATAGTATCAACAGGATAAGACACCTAACCTTATCCATATACTACAGACCATTTAGGTTATTACATAAACATGATCCACTTGTATGTCAACCACATATATATTTGAGTTACATAAAATAACCTTGGATATTTCTTTAGTGGATTATTGCATATATAAAATAATCAACAATTATTTGAAATACATATAACTATGAGGCTTTAGGGCATATATCCCAACAATCTCCCAGTTACACTAAAGCCAGTGAAACATAAGGTGATGAGACATGTATCCTAGGGTATACTCTATACCCAACATACTCTCTCACTTGTCTTAGCACACTAGCAACATGTCTTGTAGTCCTAGACAGTTTAAGAGATCATCTCACACTTTAGCCTAGAGAATATTTTTATATAATTCAAATTATTATGTCAACAAGAACCATTTGGTCATCATCAAGATGTTTCTCTCATTTTGTTTTATTCCTACAACTTGGTGTTTACTACTATCCTCAAACTTAGTCTTTGCACCGCATATCTCATAAAGTGGATAGACTAATTCATATTTGAAACCACTTTCAAATATTTAAGATTATATCAAGACAATGCAACTAATTGCTTATAAGCAATATTATTGCCTTGTAGTCTAAATTGAAGGAAATAAAACATGAGGATTTCCATGAGCAGCGGAAGGATAGTTCTAAATTCCATTCGAAATTGAACATAAACAATTACAGTACAAGAAATGAAAACTAGCAGGTCATGCACAACACGAAATTACAGGATGCTTACAAATAAAATCAAGGGATAGAGTATGTGTACCTTTGAAGAACCATTCTTCAAAATCCCTCGAACAATCTCCCGTCCAAGACCAGCAATGCTCGAACATAATGACCGGTGCACAACACGATCAATAGCACGAGCACAATGAACGACAATGGCTCCTCAAAACTAATTGAGTTGAGTAAGGACACCACCACAATGGTTACCTTAGTATTATGGGTGTGAGAATCTAGGAGTTGTGGGCTCTATATGAATTTGGCTTAAGGAAGAGACTGGAGAACAATGATCGTGTAGACGATCGAGCAAGTGGGAGATGAGAAGTGTCTATCATATAGACGATGTGTCCGATCGTGTAGTAAATGGTAGCTTATCGTATAGACTTAGACACATGATCGTTTAGCTACGTCATTTGATGAACTATCGTATAGTCAAGAATGCACGATTGTTTAGTCTTTGAGAACTATCGCTTAGTGAAAAACTTTCACTTGTTAACCTTGTCCATCAGTTCTTGTTGAAAGTAGCAACTCTCTAATTATAGGAAAACTGTTTTCATTTTATCTCACGGTTACCTTAAAACCACCAATAACCTCCCACTCAATTGGTTATTAGAGAAAAAGATTTAAGTATCAAATAATTAATATATTATAAATAAATAAGATAACCATCTTACCATATTATATTTATAACCTATAGTTTTAATATTTCATCTCATGAAACATACAAACCATAGTTCTTTTTCTATTATATGGTTCTTAATATAAATCATATTTACATTAATCCTCCACTTGATGTATCTCATACGTCACACCAATTATATCACATATAATTGAATTTCCTCTTGTTAATTTGAACACTTCAAACTAAGTCCAAAAACTATTCTCAACTTGAATCCATTGAGCTACCAAGGGGACCTTATGGACCTGTAGCTTGAAGCTCTAACGGTACGTGAATAACTGATTAAACTCTTTAGTCACCTGATCTACCATCCATTAACTATCGGGCACTTTACTAAAGACCAACAACTGCACTCTCCCCATTATAGATATATTTCTAGACTAGTTGAACTATCTTTAAATTGACTTTGTCGATTTTTTTTATAATAGTGAAATCATTAAAATAATGTTTTATTTTGTTATTTTTTTTAAGAAATTGGTACAAAAGAAATACAAACGATAACTTAAAAAAAAACTTTTATTAAGTAAAAATGGAGACACTTTTGGAGAGGACTTTTTCACTCTCTCAATACCTATTTCTTCAATTTTCATTGTTCTTTCAAAGTTTCTCCAATTTAACTTGTGGAGATACTTCTCTTATTTATAGGTATGGAATTTTTGGATCTCAAACAAAAGGATCTTTTAAACTCTTCTTGAATTCTAATAATTCAATGAATTAACTTTATCTAAAGGAATTCTTGAATTCATTGGAACCTACAGAACGACTATGATATTTTTAGATATTTTTTTATATTTATTTACACACTTCAGTCTTCAACATAATTTAAGAGAAATTTAATGTATACACTTAAGTCATACTAGTCAGAACTACGTTTCATAACTTCAAAATGAAATGTATAATTGAAAAAACTATTCAATCTAAATCTCAATCTCACACCAACATTAAAAAAATCACACACACAATTTACATTCAATGATAAAGAAAAAACAAAAAAAAGATAACATACCTTAACAAAAAAAAAATGTGGTTTTTCAAATGTTTCCTTTATTTAACCTGAAGTAGATATTAATTAGAGAAAAAATGTGATTTTCTTTTTTTTTTTTTTTAATTCCTTTGTTTAACATGAAGTATATATATATATGATAAATTGTGATTTAAAAAAAATGTGTATTTTTCCTTTAAAAAAAGCATATATTAGTTAAAGTCGGAAAGTAAAATGTGAATTTTTTTAAAAAAATATTTTTCCTTTATTTAAGATATTAGTCAGAGACAAAATGTGACTTTTCGAGAAAAAAGAAGCTATGTTTATTTAATATGAAGTAGAGATCAAATGTGATTTTTCTTTTTTCTATTTTCATTTTGATGATTTGATTATCTTCCTAATTTCAAACTTTGATTTAAACCAAGATTGAAAAAAAAAATGATATTTTTTTCCTTTTTTTTAACCTTTTTATTAGATAATTTGAATACTCTCCTACTTTAAATTAAATCAAAACAATTATTTTTATTTTTTAAAATTTTGTGATAATAATATTTGTTTTAAATCAAGATTTTTTAAAATGTCATGATAATAATTTTAATTTCAAACTTTGATTAAACAAAGATTTTTTTAAAAAAAAAATTGTGATAATTTTTTTATTCTCTTAATTTTAAACTTTAATTTAAAGCAAAGTATTATTATTTTTTTCATTATAATCTTATTTATATTAATTTTTTATTTGACTTGGATGATATGATTGTCCTTTTTATTTCAAACTTTAATTAAAATAAAATATTATTATTTTCTTTCTTTTTGTATAAAATTTCATAAGGATCATTTCTTAGTTAAAAAAGTATATTTGATTATCCTCCTAATTTCAATTTTTCTTTTTAAATTTTAATTTCAACAAAAATATAATTTTTTTCTATACAAAGCTAGACCGAAATAGGGCTAGGTTATATACATTCTAATTATGAGAAAGGGTCATCCGAGCATATTTAAATAAAAGGAAATCCTAAAAACTTAATCTCTTTTGATTTGCAATGATCTTCATCTTGATTTTAAAGATTATTTCAAACTTCTACGAATTGGTGTGTACTTACAGCAAATCTAAAAAGAGAAAAAAAAGAACAAAAGCATGTAAAAATAGTAAACTAAACCCCTAAATTCATCGATGTGCATTTATAAAAATTAGAACATGAAAAAAACTACAAAAACATTAAAATAATCAAGCTGTTCTCTGTCACTTTATCAACGTCTAAATTGCTTGAATTTTGAAAATTTTCTTGAATCTCAAAAACAAGATCTCTCTCGAATATGTGAGGGTGAATTTGCTGCATGTATAAAAAAAACTATATAATCGTCTAAAGAAAGTTACATTATATCACTTTAAATGTTTTTAAAAAATTGAAAAATGGAAAAAAAAAATAAAAAGGGGAAAATATGTTAATCAAAAGAGAGAGGTGATAGAAGTTCGGTAAAAAAAAAATTTAAAAAAATGGAGAGAAGATACCTAATGGAAAAAGAGAGGTTGAAATTAGCTATTTATAGAGAAAATTTATATCTCAAATCATAAGTTGATATGGTTTTTTTTACCTTTATTTAACTTTAGATATTAAAGATAAAATGTGATTTAAAAAAATATTTTAATGAACAAGATATTAGAGGATATTTTTTTTAAAAAAAAATATTTTCTTTTTCTTTAATGTGCAGTAGATATTAGTGATAAACTGATTCTTTTTATGATTTAAATGTGAAAATACGTAATATATCAAATGACCATCAACTAAAAGGGACAAAAGTGGACATTCAATAGATACTTCAGAAAGCTTCTGGATAATTGGTGTTGCTTTCTATTTTAACAATTTTATTGATGACTAATTCCAATCACAACATTTTTCTTTAAAATAGTCTGAAGCCTTTGTTTGGAAGTCTTAGCATTTTTTGCAAACAAGTTTTTTTTTTTTTTGCACTATTTACACATCGTCTGATAATAGTATGAAACTATAAGATTTAACTAATCTATATTTATCGTGTAATTGTATTGTGAAGATATGAGGTTTAAACATCCCGAGCAATAAATTTAAATGAATTATATTAAATTATTGGATTTTGTTTTCTTTTTTAGCCAAAAATGATATAATTGGTTAGATAATTGATTTAAATTTATTTGATAAGAGATCTAAATATTTTTAATTTAAGTTGATAAAAGATTTNATATTTTTAATTTAAGTTGATAAAAGATTTAAAATATGTAGTTTTGAATTTGAGAAAGAAAAGGATAAGAGTTAACCCTAATTGGAATTATATATATATATATATAATTAAATAAAATAAAATAACAGAAAAACCTAAAATATATCTTCTTTTTCTTTTTGATTGTCGCCACCCCCTGATATCTCTCTCTCCCTCTTAATATCACGCCTGCTGGCTTCACTTAACCCCCACCCCACATGCGATCAATCGTCATACACTATCGTCCATGAGGAGACTGTCGTTAGCATCCTCAGTTTGACGTCGTCATCGAGGGTAGCACCAGTAAGTTCCATGGATCTTCCCCCCTCTCTTTCACTCTCTCCTCTCTCTCTTTTCTGTAAAGCCTCTCTCACGAACAAAGTCAGCGACCACGTGCTCTGTCGCCACTATTTACCAGTTACCGTGGCTATTTTCGTCGTGTGGTCGTCTAATGAATCGGTCGACAATGTTTCAGTGAGTATTAGGGGACTATTTTGTGGGGATTTGTTTTTTTGGTTGTTTTGAAGTTTGGTTGGATTTTAGCTCTATTTGAATTTGTCTAAAATACTTCACTACAGTGTATTTGTATATTCGTGTGAATAGTTACGTTGGTTTAGGTCTATTTGTATTTGGTAGACTGAGGTTTTTATTAATTTGAGTGTGTATGGGCAGTTTGAATATTTGCTAAGTAGTATTTTTTTTTTTTTAGATAATCATTTTACTATTTTTAAGATTTTAAAAAATTTGTTATTTTTTCAAAAGAAACTCCAAAGTTTGCTATTTATCTTATCAGCTTTTTTTTTATTCACTATTTTGGCAGTAATTGCTTAGGATGGCCAAATTGAGATATGCAATTGAAAAAATGGCCACTTTTTTTAATGGTATGATTTATGGTCAAAATCGTGGGGTCAAGACCCCCTCATATTTCCTTTTTCGATTCTACCCAATCCGATATTCCATATCCTTTCTCCCTCTTATGCCTCCCACGTTTTTAGGAAGATAATGACACGATTTAAGTTATTGTATGGAGATTTTGAACATCTAGTTGAGAATAGTTAGTTATGATTTAAATGTATATTAAATATTAAATATTTGTTTTTCTTTTAAATAAGATTATTCCCTTATTCCTGGTATATACGCAGCAACACAAACTCAACACAGACGTGAGCCGTAGATCTCAGTAGCAGAATCTTCCCTTTAATCGATAGATACTTTGAATTGTTCATTTCTTATTCACTCATTCATCTCAATTACATTGTAATTGTAGTTTGTTTGTTCATCTTTTAGACAAATGTCTCTTCAAAAGATCACAATTTTATATGGGGCGTGTGGGACGGTATCAAATGATATAACAACTTTAAGGCTGCTTGCTTGCATGTTTTGGTTGATGCCAATTTTCGATAATTTATAGAGATTATTTGTCACACCCTGCCCCGAACCCGCCTCCTGAGCCTGATGAGAGGCGCGACAGACTGCAAATACCACCTTTTTGTGATACCTATTGCCCATCTGAAAATCTTTACTACACTCAGTTTCAACACTCATAAACTTTAAGTCAAGGAGATAAACAACAATTGATTAAGTAGGGCCATTTTATTACAATAATGTAATGTTTATACAACTCCAAGACTTAACTACAAAGTTTACAACAACGTGTGACTGTGGCTTGTGGCAGACCTTGATTGTACGAAAATTAGCCAAGAAATACAATAATTATAAATTATCGCAAAGACACCCACTAACATCATTAAGATGGTAGAAGAGGATATTTCTACTCTGTTTTGCAGGAAACCAAGTCACCACTTGCGATCAAGGCTCAACGAGAAACTGAACAACGCATCTCTGTCACATTGCGCCCGTCAATCAACAATGAAGAAACGATTAACGCAATGACGGCGAAATGCGACAGTCGATCCAGAGCTGAATTTCAACTGCATGCGGTAATAAAAACAACACCGCATGCGAACAAGGAATATTTATTCCTCTATCTTCGGAATTTTCATAACAATAAGTGGGGTCCACAAGCCAAGAGTCAAAGCTTTTCACCTATAAATACCCCATAGAATTTAGAGAAAATATACTTGATACGAGGGTAGTTGATGCTAGATTATTGAGAGAAAGGTTGTTCTGAGTGCTGATCGGAGGAAATCCGGGAAGAGAAGAGACAAGGCTGAGAGGTGAATCTTAGTGTAATTCTACCAAATCCCCGCCGAGAAGCTCTGTACTTAGATTCCATCTACCGATTGAGCAAGCCTGAGAGGGAAGCTCATCCATCCATTCACTCTATCGACACCGGCAAACAATTTTCCATTCCAGATCTGTGCCAAGACGTTGGCACTTATTTGTATTTGTTTCTAATTCTATTTCATCAATTGTATTTCATCTTCTTAATCTCGTCATTCATAACCATGTATCAGACACTAAATAGTATTATTGAATGTCGTCATCATTTCCATTTTCACTTCTTTGTCTATTTCCGTTCCTCCCTAAATCATTTTCTCCATGATGTTGTCTTAATCCCTTGGTGATTAATATGAATTAAATAAGTAACTTAATCTGTGCTAAAGAAATAAAAACGTTTAGCTAAAGCATGCTAGACGGTATCTTCACCTGTGAAAGCAGAAGTGAAGATGTCATTCTGATCTGTCGAGAGAAGGTTAGAAGAATGCGTTAACTAAAGTAAGAAGTACTTCCAAAGATGGAAACAACCTTACGTTCATTACGTTTATCTCTGTTTCACTATAGAGATGTGAGAGCGCGGCCGATCACCGAGAGGTGTACGTCAAGGGAAAAGCGGAACCGTATTTATGCATTTAACGCAATTAAGGAACTTGCGATGTTTGTACTAATTATATTTTCTTTTTCTGTTTCACACATAAGACTTGCCACCACATAACACGATTTTTGTATATTCTTCACAGTCAGTCTTAACCTCAGTATCTTGTATCAGGAAACCTATATCTTGTATCATTATAACTTAGGTTTATTTTATCGCACTTTACCTTTACCACAATTTACTTTATTAACGCATTTTATTGCTTACCTTTACTTTATCGCATTTTCAATTACCTGTACACACAACCTTTTTATAAACTAAAAAACCCTGGTCGCATGTATCACAAACATAACGTAATAACCTCAAACAGTCCCTGTGTTTGACCTTGGATCACACAGAGAAACTTGCGATGGAATTATACTTGGTTCCAATGCAAGGAAACTTGTGACAACGCATAGTATACTACTAGATTCTCATAAATAACGCATATCTAAAAGTAGTATCGCATACAGAAAATAAAGTCATCATTCTATTCTTGCATCGCATTTTATGTCAACAGCAGCACCCTGGAACTCCTCACCTTTCGCTACCTGAGAAGAAAAACATCAAAGAAAGAATGAGCTTTACAAAGTTCAGTGAGTGGTAAGCAATTTCTAGATTCTATTTTAACTCATAAATAACAAGCATATCATAAATACAAGGTTACATTCAAACCTCAGCCTTGAATGATTCTGTTCTCAACTATATCTACACGCATAGTAGATAGCTAAACTGTTAACTATTTAGAATGAGTCTACATGCACATGGTAGATAGTTAACTGTTATTAATTACAGACGCTTACTCTTTTGGGTTCCCTTTGTTCCCTATATCTCCTATGTGCATAGCTCCTTGCTCATGGGCTCAAAAGCTAGGCCCATCAACCTTCTGATCATTCTATACAAGGATCCTCCCACTGGCTCAGAAACTAGACCTCTCGGTTCCTTGACCATCCCATGAGGTTCCATTTAGGGCTCAAGAACTAGGTCTATTGACCTCCTGACCATCCCGATCACATATTCTCATTTTTATGCTATTTACTCATTCATAACATAAACATATACAATTTACTCTAAAAGATATGCTTTAATACTTAAAGGAAAGTACCACTCACCTTGGTAAGGTAGGAATCTTCCTTTCTAGAAGTTACTTGATCACCTCAGGCTCCCTTTTGAACCCTAAGATCCATATTCAATTTAAAGCTTAGATTACTCATAGTTTCAAACCTTATCTCGAGATACTTCCTTTGTCTTAGGAAGCCTACCTTAAAATCTTAGCTCATAACTCCTTCTGATTTGGCCGGAATCATCAAAACATCAAAACTGGCCCAAGCTTACCCGATAGCTTGACCCTTCTGCCTTTTCCTCACTCTCCAACCCGATTCCTTGGAGCTTCTTCTCCAGCAGCCCTACCCTAAAAACTAAACTCTTAAAGCTTTCAGGTGGCTTTGAAATTACTTCAAATGCACAAGTATTCTAGGAGATATTCTCGTCCCAAGTTGATGCTACTTCCAGACTTCACTGTCCGACAACATTTCATCCTCTTGGAACTTCATGATCGATGCATGATCTCACTCTCAATGCATGGTCTCCTTCAAATCTATCTTCTAACACTCTTCCTTACGTTCTTTTAAGAGAATTTGGCTTGTGAATGAAAGAGACATCTTGTGGTGGTATTTATAGGTCAAAGGAAACAATTCTTATCATCTTTACTAAGCCTCGAATGTATGACACCTCCTATATTGGGGTGTTTGCACCATGTTTTGCCACCATATACTCCCTTGATATTCACCTAAGCTCATACCATACACCTACTTGTGTTGTCCTCCTCATGCATAAGACTTCCTTTGCATTAAACTTAATTCGTCTAGCTCCTACTAACTCAAGTCTAACCATCTCTTGGTATAGACATTTGTCCGGATGAGTTCATTAATCTTGCGTAACGCAAGCCTCAACACCGCTCCATCGTTTAGTTCTTACATCTATCGCTTAGCTCCAACAGCCCATCGTGTAGTTCAATCGTTTAGTAAACAATCTCACTCCCAACGATCTCACTCTTAATGATCTTGCGCATAGCCTATCGTTTAGCTACCGCGCTCATTGTTTAGCAATGACGCCTTATCGTCTAACGCATCCACTCATCACTTAGCGTCATCGCCTAATGTCTGCATCTATCTACGCCCATTGCTTAGTACTCCGCCTATTGTGTAACACTGACATCCATCGTCTATCGCAGCATGGCTATCGTCTAGTGCCCACACCCATCGCATAGCTCCATCGTGTAGTCTATCGCTTAGTGCCTGTGTGTCGTTTAATGCTATCGTTTAGTGCTATAGTCTGGTGTTATCGTTCAGATTCTATGCTTATCGTCTAGGGCCCCACTGATCGTGTAGTACTTTGCCTATCATATAGCCCAATCGTCCTAGTGCCACTCATTTCTCATCGTAATGTCGCGCACATCTACACGATCGTCTAACGCATCGCTTAGCTCTGCGCATTTACTATATGATCGCTTACCTCATCGTTTAGCTCCCTGCATTGCTACACGATCGTCCAGCGCCTGCCCATACAATCGCCTACCTCATCGTGTAGCTCCCCGCATTGCTACACGATCATACAACATCCGCCTACACAATTGCCTACCTCAATCGGTGGGGGGGTTTAAAAACAAAAACGCTCCTTACTGATTAATCGTCTACCATATCGTATAGTACTGCTCATTTGCTACACGATTGCCTAATTGCTACACGATCGTCTATCTCTCTGCTCTTGCTACACGATCGTCTACCTCTCCGCTCTTGCTTACGCGTTCAATGCATGGGCGACTTTCATGCAATGTCTCAACCAATCATGCGTCCAACTTCACAAATTCACAGATGATTGTCCTCGACTTAGTTTTATTTCATGCGTTTAACGCCAAACGCCTGGTTCCTTGTTAACCTTACACTTAGTCAAATTTCCACCAATTAAGGCTTAACTCAAAACTACTTAAGGAAAATCTATTCAACACTTAGAAATTTTCTTTTCTTCAACATAGGATTTAACTTTCACTTAGTTAATTCTCTTAATTATCTACTTAAGTAGAAAAAATGGAAATCTGGGTTTCATGTTATTGCTAGGAAGTTACATATTGGGGTAATCGTCATTCCTTGTCGTCTATCCAAAATTGTAATTGTTTGTCATTTGTGTTTCCATCGTCAATTTTTTTTTCATTTTCATTTTTCATTTTATTTTCAATCTCGCTCCAATTTATACAACTCCTTAGTGAAGTCGGTTGTCTCCTATTTGATTCAAACCACACACAAGTTCAAGAGCAAACAAAATGTATAAGAACTACCACAAATACAGTGTATTTAATAAATCTACCTTGAACAATTTGAATGTATTTCCTTCATTGTCTCCATCGTGGTCAGATCCATGGATTTCCACATTCAAGGCCATCAAATTCTTTGAATTTTTCATCATTAGGTTTAGTGCTTCAACAACCTCATCCATCCGCTCTGCCAATTCAAGTTGAGTTTTAGTTGTTTTTAATGCAAAGTATTTGCAGAAGGTATTTTTCTAATTGTTATAAGGTTTAAACCTTAGTATAAAATTTTAAATTATTTTTTGGTATTTTGCGTTGTTAAAAACCTAATAAAAAATTTAGCTAGTTTTTGTACCAGGTATTTGTGTGGCAAAATTCTAGCTTTTTTACTAGTAAGTGATATACGTGGGGATGCTATGGATATGAAGTAAAAGAATTGAGAATATAATACAAAACACAAATGCCTAGTTATGAAAAATAGACAATTAATATGTGTCGTAGGATGTTTGTAAAGAAAATGTATTTATATGGTTAATGACAGAATATCCCAAATTATGTCTTATTCTTTACATACATAATATTTTTTGCATCCAAATTAGATATATATACTTCTCACAATTTTTGGAACTTTTATCTATGAATTTATGTTAGGTGATACTTTTTTAATCTATTGTTACTAACCATTTTTTTGCTTGATTTTAGAAGTCATTTTTAGGATTCTTTTTTGTTGTTCACTCAAATAAATCACGAGTATTCCTTTTGATTTGAGGGATTAGTTTATTCTTATTTGAATTTTGAATTTGTTAATATTTTAGTTAGATATTTTGTTAATGGGTATTTTTTTTATATTTGATAAATCCTATTAGAAATTTTAAAACAGTCATTTGGTCATTTATTCAAAGAAAAAGTTTGGTGATCTTTTTTTAAAAAGTCCATTACGTTTTGGCCGTTTGTCAACCCAATAAATTACAATATATAGGCCTGAAATGATAGACTACATGAAGCAAGCCCGAAGTCAAATAGAGCCCAAAATCCAATATTAAAGGGGTATGCAAGCCAACAACTAAAACTTCCCTATATTGCACTGTAATTCTAGAAAGAAAATTGAGTTATTGTTGTAAATTTGAAGAGCACAATGACGCACAACGAGAACATAAATATGAAGAAAATATAATATAATAATAATGTAACAAAATAAATAGATATTAAAATAAATAAAACATAATATATAAATAAATAAAATAAAATAAAATAGCAAAAATATGAAATAAGGAATTTCTCTAAAATCTCCACTTTCTCCAATTTTCATGGATTTTTTCCAAGTGTGTATCTTCCAAAATCCACCAAATTTCACTTTTAATAGGCAATTTGGCAAGTAGGAGATGGATTACACGGGTTGGGAAATGGGGGCATGACACATGGTTAATGGATAATAAACATGAGCATCTAATGAGTATCTATTATCATAATATTTATAAACTCCCTCTTAAATGCCCATTATATATTTGAATATGTCTCATTAAAACCTTACTAGGAAAAAATCCAATGGGGAAAAAAATTATAGTGAAGGGAAAATAGTACATATTTCATATAGTTTATAGTTCTAAAAAATATATTTACTCCCCCTCATGGAAACATCACTTGAGATCTCTGAGTCACCGCATTCCAATATTGTGCACCCGTTTTTCAAAGATCGCGGTAAGTATTCCTTCGTAAATAAGTCTGACAGGTTATCTTTCGAACACATTTATTGTACAGTGATGTTGCCATTTTCTTCAAGATCATGAGTGTAGAAAAGCTTTAGTGAAATATGTTTTGTTCTATCTCCTTTAATATATCCTCCTTTGATTTGAGATATGCCTGTTGTATTGTATTCATATGATATTGTTGGAAGATTTTACTAGAAGACAAACCACATGTTCCACGAATGTGTTGAATCATTGGTCTTAGTCATAAACATTCTCGACTAGCCTTGTGAATTGCAAGAATTTCAGCATGATTTGAGGAAGTAGCTGTTATGGTATGTTTCATTGACTGCCATAATACAAAAACTCCTCCACATGTGAATAGATAACTTGTTTGAGATCTAGCTTGTGTAGATTAGATAAATATCTAGCATAACCAACTAGATCAAAATTTTGATTTATTTGAATCAAATAAACTCATATCAACCGTTCGATCAAAATAACGAAGTATATGCTTAATTTCGTTATAATATCTTTTTGTTGGAGAAGAACTATATCTTGCTAATAAATTTACTAAAAATGCAATATATGGTCTTGTATTATTAGAAAAGATACATACACGCACCAATTGCACTAAGATATGGTACTTCAGGACCAGGAAGTTCTTCATTATCATCTCGAGATCGAAATTTATCTTTCTTCACATCTAGTGAACGAACTTCTATTGGAATGTTCAATGGATGTGCTTTGTCTATATAGAACCTTTTCAAAAATTTTCCTGTATAAGTTGACTGATGAATAAATATCTCATCTGTTAAATGCTCAATTTGCAAGCCAAGACAAAATTTTGTTCTTCCGAGATCTTTCATCTCAAATTCTTTCTTAAGATATTTTATTGCCTTTGAAGCTCTTCAAGAATTCCAATTATATCTAAATCATCAACATATACAATTTATAAATCAAATCCTAACTATGATTTCTTTATAAAAACATGTATCCTTCCTTAAAAAAATGTCCAATCAGGCGATTTACCACATTCGTTCTAATTGTTTCGATCCATATAGCGATCTCTATAACTTTATTGAATACAATTCTCTTGAATTTGATTTATATGTTTCAAGTACCTTAAATCCTTCTAGGATTCTAATATAACTATCATTATTAGAGATCCATATTAATATGTTATGATTACATCCATAAGATGCATGTCCAGATCTTTATACACAGTCAGACCAATTAAATATCTTAATGTAATTGCATCCACCACCGAGAAATACGTCTCCTTATAATTAATACTAGGTCTTTGTGAAAAACCTTGTGCAACTAGTCTTACTTTATATCTTGTGACCACATTATTTTTATTTTTTTTCTCACAAATACTCATTCGTACTCCACAGGTTCGACATCTTCTGGTGTTCGGACTACTGGTCCAAAAACTTAATGTTTTGAAAGTGAGTTTAATTCTGTCTCGAGTGCTTATTTCCACTGAAGCTAATCTTTTCTATGTCAATATTCTTCAATAGATCCTGATTTAGGATCCTCACTTCAGATATAATATCAAAAGCAACATAATACGCAAATATGTTATCAATAACTACAGTAGTTCGGTTATATTTTTTTTTCCTATCATAACATAGTTTATTGAAATCTCATTATTATCTTTAGGTATTTCACCTTCATCACTAGTCATGTCAAGAATTTCTTCATGGATACTTGTATCCTCAACCAAGTCTTCTTGAATATTTATTATTTTTATTTTTCAAGGATCTTTATCTTTAGAATTCACTAGTCTACCATGCTTCTGGCGTATTCCAAACTCATCAGTGATAACTTGCTATGTTGGGATATCAATTTTTGATGAAATATTTTCAGCTGGTATATGTGGCTTAGTTACTTTCTTTGCATCTATAAATTCATCTGGTAACTGATTTGCTATATTTTGCAAATGAATTATCTTATGAAATTCAAGTTCACATTGATATGAACTTTCTACTTGTAAGTATTGTATGTGTAGTTGTACTGTATGTCAGACATAGATCTTCTTTACTTATTTTTTAGTCACCCAACATATGAAAATGATCCAGATTTCTTCATTAAAATAAAATAATTACAATAAGAAAAATAATATTTGAAATATACAAAGGTTAACATCTACTAAAATGATGGGTCAAATATGATTTTCAAAGTCTAGATATTTTCAAAATCAAAAGCATGGAGATGAATGAAAAAAATACTAAATCTAGATATTTTCAAAGTCAAAGAAAACACTTGAAGTTCCATCAATTTTAGTGATTTTCTCTTCAAAAGATTCAAAGAAGTCCATCACATCCAAATTTTTCATGTGAGATGGGTCAAATATGTCATTATCTTGGGATGCAAAATTAACTTCTATATTTTTCTCTTTTTCCTTCGGGGAGTCTTGATAGAGATAAATTAAGTATTTTGGTATGTGATAGATGCTCAATCACTCCACATCAGAAGCATTTATTTTCAGCACTTTTCAAACTTTTATCTTGTGGAGCTTTTCCTTTTTTATCATCATTTTGTGTGGTCCTTTTGAAATTTTAATGATAGAATGACCATTATAAAAATAATAATTATTTCTTCCTCTGTCACGGTTACGACCTCGACCATGACCACGACCTAGACCACGATTATTATTAAAATTTTCAACATTTACTTTAGGGAATGGTGTCGTTTCGATTGCTCTAGATTCATGATTGTTCATCAATAACTCGTCATTTTGTATGGCCACGAGAGACATGAAATTAGTTCAGAATACTATTTAAAGCCTTTCTTTCGATATTACTGCTGTAGGAGCATATCCAAAATGTATAAAAATGTGTTTTCTAACATATTGATATAAAATTTTAAAGTCTCAAGTGCATCTATTTACGACAAGCTTTAGGAAGAAAAATTGTTTTCTCATGATCACATTTTTATGGCATCCAGGTGTATTTTGGCATCAAACACTAATCACAAATAATTATTATCATTAATATCAAATGATACAAATTCTAATGTTATAATATTTTCATAGTAACACACTGTTCGCACGAGATTTCAAGAAAAATTTATTTCATGGAACTTGAATTTTATATTTGTATTAATTTTGTGGAAAACGGGTACAATTTCTAATACATAGTATTTTGATGCTTTCAAAATAAACTATAATCTTTAAGTTGGTTGATCTTCTTGAACGATCGGCCTTTGGGCTTGTTGATCTTCTTGGTTAATCGGTCTTTGGGCTTGTTGATCTTCTTAGATGATCGGCCTTTGGGCTTGTTGATCTTCTTGGATGATCGGCCTTCGGGCTTGTTGATCTTTTTGGACGATCAGCCTTTGGACTTATTGATCTTCTTGGAGGATTAGCGTTCACACGAGGTTTTCGGAGAAACTTGTTTCGTGAGTTGGTGTTGATGTTAAGGTTGATTTGATGCGATGTGGTTTGATCTCTAGTACTTGATCCTTTGATTCTCTCTCGGTTAGGTGGATGTGCTTGACTTAAAAAAGAAAAGCACCGAACGTTCTTGAAGTAAAAGTCTTGGAAGAGTGTTTGTGTCTTCAATGGTCTTCTATCTTCTAGGAGTGTAGCTAGGACTTCAGTCTTCAGGCGTGGTCAGCTTTAGGAGTCAAGGAGTCTAAAATTCCCTATAAACTATCTGGAGTATAGAATTGCTGACCTCTCCAAATAAGGAGAGCTTCTCTATTTATAGAGTTCACGGATGGGTTTGGGCTTGGTTGATCCATGGACCTGGCTTTTGGGCTCAATTAATCAGATTTACGCCTGATTTGACATTTGGGTCAAATTCAGCCTATTTTTGGGCTTAGTTGGACTTTGACCCAAATAATAATATCAAATTGGATCAAATTAATCTTATCTGATTCAACGGTTATGATAAAACCATGTAGCGTCATCGAAATTTGTCTTCAACTTCAATTCAGGATATATGTCAACTCCTAATTGAGCCCAAATTTAATAATTTGGAATTTCGTCATTACAATGACACACAACGAGAACATGGATATAGAGAAAATATAATATAATAATAATATATAATAAAATAAAAGATATTAAAATAATAAAACATAATATATAAATAAATAAAATAAAATAAAATAGCAAAATATGAAATAAGGAATTTCTCTAAAATCTCCACTTTCTCCAATTTTCATGGATTTTGCCCAATGTGTATATCTTCCAAAACCCACCAAATGCTAAGCAATTTGGCAAGTAGGAGGTAGATTACATGGATACTAATAATGTGTAATGTTGAAATACATGGACAACATTTTAGAAAATGGGAGTATGACAAATGGTCAATGGACACTAACTATAATATGTAATGGACATCTAATATCATAACAGTTATAATAGTTATAAGTTATTTATATGAAGACAACAATCTCTACCCCTATATATTGATTAAAAAAATAGAGAAAAAAATGCAAACTAAGTTACTTTAAGTAAATGGTGTGTTTTGTCAATCCACCCACCATTTGTCAATTCATTGTATAATTCTCCTATCTGGTGGCTGACTTTTAAACCTTTTTTTTCTCATTGTTCACATCACTATCTTCATTTTTCTTTGGAAGGCATTTTCTTTCCTATCATGACTTAGAATTTGAAAAATATAAACATAAACTCCAACCACCTTTCTCCAAATAGTCCACAAGGAGAGGCATCAATCCATCCCCATCCTTAATTTACATATTCATTATCAAAAAGGGAAAAGAAATAAGAGTTATGTAGTAGAAATCAACATAAACGTACATCAACGATAATTGACATTTACTTCTTTACAGAAATTCATAGCTATATCTTTTTTTAACAGAAAGTTCTACAAATTACAACTGTCAAATGCTTTTCTAATAATTTTTTGGATAAAAATCATCTCTATGTGGGCTTTGTTCTTCATAGCCAGTAAGAAGTTCAACAACTCTACTCATTGCAGGCCTCATATTTCGATCTTCCTTCACACATAACAAAGCTACTTTCAACAATATTTCAATCTTCTTATTTTGATTGTTTTCCACCTTCAATCTTGGATCCATCACTCTCTCAATTTCACCTTTCTCTACAATTTCCATTACCCATTTCACCATATCTGTATTCCTTCCACCATCTTTAGAAATAGTAGACCATTCAAAATCATATGCATTCTTTCCACTCAGAAGTTCCAATAAAACAATCCCATAACTGTAAATATCTGCTTTTGCATCAATTTTAAGATTCATCATCCATTCTGGAGCTAAATATCCTCTGGTCCCTCTCACCTTTGAGAATCCACTTTCATTGATCTCTCGACAAAGCTTCGACATTCCAAAATCAGCAACTTTTGGCTCTAAGGATTCATCAAGAAGTATGTTTTGAGGCTTGACATCACAGTGAAGAACCCACTCAAGACATTCTTCATGTAAATAAGACAACCCCTTTGCCGTTCCAACAGCAATCTCATATCTCTGTTCCAACCCCAACACTTGAGATGAATCAGAGAAAAGATGTTTGTCCAAAGACCCATTCTTTACATACTCATAAACCAGCATTTTATGTTGTTTCTCAGCGCAAAAACCCCATAATTTCACTAAGTTTTTGTGATTAATCTTTCCAATGATACTAACTTCAGCCCAAAACTCTGCATCTCCTTGTAAAACACCATCCAATCTCTTCACTGCCACAACTCTTCCATCATCCAATTCTCCTTTGTAAACAGTTCCAAATCCTCCTTTCCCAATCTCTTGCTTGAAATTTTTTGTGGCTCTTTTCAATTCAGCATATGAGAATCTTTTGAACCCCATGGCTAATACAATGTAACCCATATTAACCAATTCTTCATTTACTCGCTTACGAAAGACATTCCACCACCCAAAAGCAACAAAAATGAGTTCACTAATCCCAATTGCAGCCACCACTCCAATTAACAACCCCATAGATCGAAACTTATTACTCTTCTCTGCATACACATGATCTGTCCCTAAAACAATCTGTGAAACAGAGCAATTCAAATCATTTGTTGAATGTTGTAGCGCCAATGACGATGAGTACTCGTCTTTCGTGGCCTTAATAAACATAATCACAGCCGTTCCGGGTTTTCGATACCCATTACGAAGAGCCATTTTGGGATAACATTGTCCTGAACCATCGAGTGCATATCCAAATCCAGTGCACTCACAGCTACTAAGACACCAATTCCTACACGTTTCAATGGAGACTTTATCTATATAACCCCAATCATGACCGAAGTAATCCGTATTAGGAAGGGTAATGAAATCCATTTCTTTGGAAGAATTAGACCAATTACAAGTCAAATTCACAAGTGGTTTACACCCTTTAGTCCAATCTGAAGGATCATTTCTAATGAAACCGGGAGGACAAATACAAGCCGGTAATGGATCATATTCGCAAATACCATAATCCCCACATAACCCATGAACCATACAAGGATCTATGCGCGCACCTGAAGGAATCCACGTGACTGTCCAGTTGCCAGTTAATTCATTCAAGCTATATAATCTCAAAACCCCATCAAAATCAACCGTCAATCTCCTCTTTGGACCCAACCCATAATCCGTGGCATTGAATTGCAACTTGTCACTTGATTCAAATCCTCCCATTTCGTTTAAAATTGCAATTCTGGAGCTGTTATATGGAGATCGACCATTAACAAAAACCGTTACCATGGTATCGGGCCAATAGATTCCAGAAAGTGAGGGGCTATTGTATAAGAGATTCAATACATTGTAGTCGTTGAATTTGAAGTAGTAAAAGCCTGATAAATATATACCTCGGTTTTGCATTGAGATTAAAGTTGATGTCTTGAGAAACCTCTGTTCTGGAAGCAGAGTATCGGTGGGGAAATCAAAGCTCTGCCAAATGAAATTTTGGGATTGATTCATTACTACGAGATTTCCAGTTTCGAGAAGTCGCAGCTGAATTTCACCATCAGAAACTGTGTCGGTGGACCAAACGACAGTGCCATCTGCATCGGTTAAAACCAAATTGGAGTCGACATTGAGAGTCAGTCTAGATTTCTCGCCGTTAACCGGTTTGTCTCTGTTTGCCATCCAAACGACGGTTTTTTCAAAGCTATTTGTATACCAAATTGAATAGCAATAAGAATTGTTGCCCACAGGATAAAACCCAGATGAAAAAGTTCCATTTGGGGAAATTAGGAACTGATTCTCGACCTCGACGGCTATGGAGTTTCCGGGAGTTAGACTCTGCAAACCAGCCGGAGCCGCCGCCCAAACGGTGGTGATTGCAAGAAGTAATGAAGAAATAAAAAGAAAAGAAAGAAACATTGTGGTCAAGTAGTGAAGAATTGAGAGGGGATTTGTTCGGTTGAGGGAAGAATTTGCAGAGATATGTAGAAGAAATAAACAGAAAAGAAACGAACATTGGTCATGTTGAGGTCAATGGCATGGGCATTACCATTGGCCGCCATGAATAAACAACAATAATAATTTAAGGTACAACGTCAGACATGGCTGCCGAGTCTCAATAAATTACGTTTGGAACATGTTACATAAGAACTTGCATATGAATGGGGTTAAGTCATATTAATACTTTGCCACTTGCAGGAACTAAATATATAATCTCGACAAAAATATGAGAGTTTTTTTTTTTTTTTTTTTGGGATAAAAACCAACTGATATTATTAAATTAATGACAAATAATTTCCAATGGGCTACAATAATCAAACCCAGCTAATAAAATATTTAAGAACCATTGAAGAGGAACATGATTTCGAGAAACCCTCCCTTCCTGGATAGTCCGAAAACCAGCCAAATTATAAATGATATGATATTAAAGTAGTAAGCATGTGTATAAGTTTGTGTTATATCCTATGTTTCATCAATTTGTTTACTAAGGGACACATTATTACAAATTTTAAAAACACTGATGTTCCTTTGAAACCACATAATTTTGAGATATTTCAACTTACAATAAATTTTTGCAAAATTGTATAGAATATAAAGGTAAGTTATTTATTCAGTATTGTCATATTCTAATTTTCAATTAATAAATCATTATTAAATGCAAATATTATTTATTTTGGGATTCGCTTTTCGTTTGCAATATTATACGCAAATATTATTTATCATCTATTTCCTTGAAAGATAAAATTTATTTTGGAACGGAAGGTTTTAAATTCAAAAAGAGAGCTTTTGAATTGGTTAAAGTTGTCAAAAGAGTGGGAAAAGCACTCCACTTGATGATCCACTTGAGCCACTTGATGGATATATTTATATTATATATAGGACATCTGATTATAAATTATTACTATTTTATTCCAAATATGTTTATTTACTCAACAATTTCTAGAAAACGTTAAAGTAATGGGCGACTCAAAAGAAAAATGGGATGGGAACTTTAATTAAATTAAATGAATTGAAATAGTATTGTTTTCCCAAAAAAAAAAAAAAAATCATTTTTAAGTCTAAAAGTTGACTTGGATTCAAAAGTACATAAAAATATATATAATAGGGTTCTTTTTAAATGTAAAAAAAAAAAAATCAAAATATGTACAATAATAGCAAAAACTCTAGGATACTTGTAATAGAAAAAATAATAAAGAAAAAAAATCTAAAAATATACCATCTCTTTAAAATATTTGTAAATATGGAAGTATTGATCAATCAACTTTTAATTTTTTTTTTAAATTTCTAATTTTGTCTTCCCTTATATTGCTGCATGCTTACTTTTTTCTTTTTTTTCTTTAATTCTTTTATTTTCTTTCATTTTCTCCAGTTTTTTCTTTACATTCTTCCCTTTCTTTTTTATTTTCTTTCATTTTCTCCTTTTTTTTATTTTCTTTTCATTCTCTGATTTTTTTATTTCTTTCCTTTCTCTGATTTTTTTTATTTTTTATTTCTTTTCTTTCTCCGATTTTTTTATTTTTTCTTTCTCCGATTTTTTAATTTTTTAATTTTCTTGGTTTATTTGTATTATTTTTCCTTTCTTTTTTGCTTCTATCTCCCCAATCTCCTCATCTCTCGAAACATTTCCCTCTCTTCCTCTCATCTTCCTATTTCCCAATAGAAACATTAAAAAAAAAAAAAAAAAAAAGAATTATGAGACTATTTTCAAACCAAAAAATTGAAAGTGTCTAATCATAAGTGATTTAACACCAATAAGCCAATCATCAAGTTTGATTATTACAACAAAATGTTAATATAAATAGCAAATGAAAGTGGATTTGAAAGAAACAACTTTTTTAGTCCTAAAAAATGCACCCTTTTAGAAACATTTCTTAAAAGTTTGAAATAAGAAACAATAATAGTTATTAAACAAGCTTATTTCTCAAAAAATGAGAAAATAAGAATATTATCAAACAGATCATTAGGTTTATTTGTCTTATAGGACTTTAAAAGTATGAAATCTATAAGTAATAAACTTGAAAAAATGGCATAGATCACTCAAAATGAAGGCACAAATTGAAATATTTGTGTATTTATGTATTGTAATATTGTATATTGGTAATATCAATTATTAGTGATATTAGTGATAGAACGTAGATAGATATCAAGCATATTCATGTATTGGTGATATCGAACTTAGATACATATCAGTGGTAGAAGTCTAATAGTGATAAAAGTCTATTATTGATAATCGTGATAAAAGTTTTTCAATAATAGTTATTCATAGCTTTGAGTGTTAACATTTCAAAATTGATGGTCACTAATAAAAGTCTAGTAGTGATAGCCACTAATATTTTCTTCATTGATAGCTACTTTGATGATTTTTCTTCACAGTTAATAGCCACTTATAGAAGTCTATCATTGATAGCCAATTTAGTAAATTTAATTAATAAAGTTGAATCCCAAACTTAACAATAGAAGCTATCAATGATAGCATGTTATTTGATAGTAAAAATGAATGACAGAAATTATCTCTGATAGCATGTTATCAATGATAGAAGCTATCACTGATAACTACGATATAAGTGATATCAATGATATTGGTTGTAACACCCGAGCCTTCACAAGATTCCTTGGGTGGAGAAAGGAACTTAGAATCCAAACCTTGGAAGGGAAACGTTTGACTAAGTACCTAAAACTATGCTTTCAAGGAAGAAGAGGTTCTAAGTGTTGGGTTTGAAGTCAGAATTTTGGTTAAATGTTCAAACTATACTTTGGGTCTAGAAAAGTTTAAAGGCATGAGTTGGCCTAAAAGGAGAAAAATTTAGCTAAGTATTGGAAAGGAAGGTTGGAAACATAGTTGAGCATTTAGTAATGCATGGTATGTTCAAGTTGGGAATTAGGCTAAGTGTTGGACAATATAGAACATTACAAGTGGAGAAAACCGTAAGGATTGGAGTGTTGGGTGGATAGATAGCCATGTAGACACATACTTGGAGGTGAAGTGAGACAAAGAGGACACTAAGCTATGTTTTAAGCTCAAAGGAAAAGGCTATGCTTTGAGAAGAAGATAGAAAACAAGGAAGAATGAAGTAAGGGAAGGTTGGACGCATAGGGCCAGAGTTAGAAGCATAGGGGACTTTATAGTTCCATTTTGGGTCTATGGGGAGCAAGATGGAAGCATAAGTCCACCCCTTGGGAAAAGAGTTACACCAAGAAAAACTAATTTGATATAGTTGGACACATATTTTAGAAGAAAAGCATATTGGACGCATAACCATGCTATGAACCCAAGGAAGGAACTTATGCTACGAGAGGGAGACAAGTTGGTAGCATAGTTAGGAAACCATACGTCCAAACCTACAGAACTATGCATTGAAGACATCATGTGGGCATGTAAGAGGTGATGTTGGATGCATATAGGGTTGTTGGTGAGACAACCATACGCCAACATAGGGTTCTATGTGTTGACTTGTATAAACTTGGGGAGCAAAGTCGAATTGACAGCAAAATGGGATACGTGGCTCAACCAAATGAACTCTCGATCGAGCCAAGGACGAGGTGGGCGCATGGAAGGACATGAAAAAGGTTGGAATACCACCTAAAGGGGAGCCATGCGTTGTTTAAGCTTTGCATGCAAGCAGGAGGTGTCAAAGACCCTTATGCTGGACTTTGCATGGTGCTGACATTTAGAATTTTCATGCAAGAGAGGCTCAGATTTGGTGACAAGGATGGGTTGAGTTGCCTATAAATACCCCCAAGGAGTGACCTCTCACCACCAACTAAAAATTCTCTCAAAGGAGACTTAAAAGGGGAGAGTTGGAAAGAATTAGGGTTTCATGGGAGGTCCAAGCATTGAGTTGAAGTAACCTAGGCGTTGAAGATATTACCTAGGATTTGGGATCATCATCCAGGCACTAAAGAGATCATTTGGGTGTTGGGAGGCTCAACCAGGTGTCCAACTGGTGGTGAGGGAGTTCAACCCTGCGTTCAACTATTGTCCAAAAGTGTTTTAGGGCCTAGTTTCATAACAGCTGAAGTTGGTATGCTAAGTTTAAGGTCATGAAGGTACTCTAAGATTATTCTTGCCCTAAATATAAGATTCTAAGCTAATTATTGGATCAATACAGGCTCGAGATCTAGAAAGAAAATAGGGGAAACTAGGGAACTCAGAGAAGAAAGAAGATCTTTACTAACGAACTGTGAGTGGTATTCCTTAAGTTTCTTATGAGTTTTATAATTATGGATGTATGTGTAGCTTGTTATGACAATGAGAATATGCGGCATAGGATGGTCAAGGGGATTAGAGGACCTAGTTCCTGAGCCTGTGGTGAAATCTCACAAAATGGTTAGAGGGTTGTTCAGCCTAGTTCCTAAGCTTGTGAAGGAAACCTCATATGGGATGGTTAGAGGGCCGTTAGGTCTAGTTTCTGAGCCCATAAGAGGGTGATCTATGTGCACAAAGTAATAAAGGAGATATGTTTAATTATCTACCGTGTGTGTAGGTAAAATAGGGAACAGACTCGTTCAAGCTTGAGGTTTGAGTAATAACCTCGCGGAGATGCTGCTTAAACTTTTTGTCTCTTAGTGTTGAAAGAGACCCTGTAAGTTGTTTACCACTCACTGGGCTTCTAGTTCATTCTTTTCCATTATGTTTTTCCTTTGCAGGTAGCAAAAGAGTCGGGGTTGCTACGAGAAGATGGTAAATTGGCCCAACTGTACTTACAAGTGATTTGTGAAGGGTCATCGCACTGTTGATTGGTTATATGGATACAAAAATATATCTGTAGTGCGAAGAGTGCAGCTGTCGATCTTTAGTGGAGTGCCTGAAAGTTAACGGATGGTGGATATCGTGATTAAAATTTTTAGTCTGTTATTCATGTATTGTTGGAGCTTCAAGCTACAAGTCCATAAGGTCCCCTTGGTAGCTTAATGGGTTCAAGTTGAAAATTAGATTTTGGGTTAGTTTGAAGTGTTCAATTAACAAGAGGAAATTTGATTATACATGATATAATTAAATTAAACTAATATCACATATAATCAAATTTTCTCTTGTTAAAAATAGATGAAATAAATTTGTTCAATCAGATAAGAAACTAAAATTAAGTTCCTCTTGATATGAGAAACTACATAAATACTTTATTCTCAGAAAAAGTGATGGAATAACTTTGTTCAATCAGACAAGAAACTGAAATTAAGTTCCTCTTGATATGAGAAACTACATAAACGTTATCCAGTAACAGATATTGTTTCTTGTCTAAAAATAACTTAAGCCTTCCTACATCAACTACTGAAACGGCCTCACCAGTATCGACTCTAAGAGTCAACTCTCCAACTTCTAACTGCTTCCAGGAACTAAATCCTTGATAGGAAAAATATACGTAGTTAGTAGCACCTGAATCAAGTATCCAGGCAGAATCATCATTCTCTACCACACGTCTCCAAGACAAACAAATCACATTTATCGTCTTCTGACTTCTTCATTTTTTTGGAGATTAGTGAGATTAGTATCAGAACCTAGATAAACTCCAAGTTGCATTTCAGAGAACAATTCTCGTCGATGAACTTTATCAGAGTCAACAACAATTGCTTTCACTGTTTGTCCCTTGACATTCAATAAGGACTGGAGATTATCTTGGGAACTGACACCACTGGTTTTATTGTTATCAATCCCATTTTACTCAAAAAGTGAGAACTTATGTTCAAACAATTCTTGCAATGAGTCCATGACCTCACGTGCAATGACCATGTTCTCAACCCTTTTGGCCAATGCATCAGGTATGCTTGCCAAAATGTGAAGTTAGCCTTCATCTACACCTCGTATGCATTACGAACATTTCGCGGTGCATCAGGGGCCGGGACTTGAGGACACACCTCAAACATGACAAAAACGAGGTCGTTTGCCACGAAATATGTTTTAATAGACTCTTTCCGACGTATGTAATCAGTCAAAGTAGAAAAGGCAACTAAATGAAAATCAATCATTGACATTGTTCGTTGCTATCGTGATTCGAGCTGGGAGTGTATTGTATAAAATAAATTGAAAAAATAAGTTCCAAGTATAAATGATGTATTGATGCTTTGATGCGTTTATGTATTTGAAACACGTTGGTGCGTTAGAGATGTGTAACAGAACGCACGACACTCCTATTGACGTTCAAGTTTTCCTAAATTAGACCTAAGTATAAATTCAATTTAGGTTCCTGGTAAGTCCAGGGTCGAACTCAGGGATTCAGTTAAGCTAACGCAGACCTTGTGTTGTAGCTATTGTAGGGGTTTCCTAAAATATATGAAGAAATGTGTTATTTACACTAAGGTGTTGTGCTTGTGCAAGAAGATACAAAAGAGTTGAGTAGTGAGTGATGGATCATGCGAAAATGGATTTTAATGTAAGTGGTACGCGTCGATCCAAGATGAATGTACATGAATCAGAATGTGATGTGGATGAGGTGGCTTGCTTATCTTTGTTTATGCGTTGGACTCTTATTCGACACTTCTCAATGCGAATAACATTCAAAACCTATCTTTAGGATGCATGCGTCGAACACAGAATGCAATAAACACCAATCAGTCTTCGACGCAATAAACACCAGTCAGTCTATCTCTAGACATACTAGGCATTCTACTTGATGCTAGCTTATTTACTCTTTCGAATAATCTAAGCTAAGGATGCTTTTACCAATTGATCAAGTTGGCTTAAGCGTTTGAAATGAAGTTTTGCATAAAGTATAGATGCATTCAACATAGACAAGAAATAAACAATGGCAAAGTGTGATGGATCAAATATATGAACTTATAAAGAAGCAGATTATCTTCACAAAAGTAATATTTAATCAGATGAAAGTATGAAAGCGATAAATGAGATGAAAGGAACTGAGTCAAGCCACAGAGTACAATCTTTTGTCTCTCTTTGGCTCAATTCTAGTTGTGTACAATCACTTGTATAAGAATCGGACGAAGTGTCTTTCTCAAGCTCGGCTTCCTTCGCTCCTTGACCGGCGATGATGGTGGTTCTCTTCCCTTCTGATCTTCTTGGCACTACAGCACATCTTCTAAAGATTTACAACTATGGCTACACTAATACTGAGAGTGAGAACTTGAAAATTTCTGTGTACTTCGAACTCTGGAGGGATTTCATCTATTTATAGGCATTGATCATCTCTAGCTTGGTGATGGGCAGCATTAAAGTCCATGCCCTGGTCAGCCGCCTGACACTCGGAAGCTTTTCAGACGCCGCCTGCTGTAGGTGCCCATACTTGCAAGTGGTGATTTGACACAAACAGCCTAAATCAATGAATCTTCTCTGTGTTGAATTCCCTTCGACGCATGGCCCATGCACTAGAACTTTACCTGCGACACTTCTTAATCATGCGTTAGCTTCTTGTTGAAATCATGCAATACAATGCGCTAGTGCCGCAGTATTTAGTAATAAAACTTCTTTTGCATGAATTTGCTAATGTTTGAGTAATTCCATGTGTCTCTTCTAAAAATGAAGAGAATTTATCATTAAAAACCTTAGTTGTTCCAACTTAAGAGCCAAAATAATTTGTATTTCTACAAGTTATCAGACATGTTGATGGAAAAACAAACATATTGATCTACGTTAGATTTTAGTAATTACTCTTTTAAAACAAATCCAATCAGGTTTAGCAAAATCTAAATGAACCCCATAACACATCTAGTTTTGTAATGACACTTCAGAGGTTTAGGAAAAAAACCACCGAAGAGTAGTCAATTTATTCCTCCATTGAATTGAGACACTCTCAACTAATCATTACACAAGAACAACTCTTGTTCCTATAACGACTAGCCATCATTGATTTGGTCAAGAAATCATTAACTTGCTTAACAATTTTTCCTAAGTGTGACCCTTCATTTTAGATCCTAGAGTTCTGCCCTAAGCAGTCAGTCCGAAGGGAAAAAACCGATTGGAGCAAAAACTAAAGCGACCCTATCCATTTATAGAGTTCGCCTTGATATTGACCAACCGCACAAACCATCCGAAGGGGGACGTTCCTAGGGCGCCACGAGGTCGTGCAAGAAGGTCTCACGGTGCAAACCAATGAAGGAGACTACCACAGGAAATTGTTAATTCACCTTTTCAGGTAGGTTCCCAGGTAGGGTTGTTTCGTTTCCATCAGCTTAAATACTCTAGCCTATCCAGAACCCACCTTAGATAAAAAGTCCCTTATAGATAGATTTATTACAAATTTAATCTTTTATTCAAATCAATTTAATCCTATTAAACCGATTTAAAAGATTAAATTTAAGTATCTAATCTCATTAGAACCAGATGGAATACACAAGTAAGCAACGGAAGCAAATAGAATCAATAAGTACTATAATTACATTTAATTTAAAAGCATGCTTTAACAGAGAATAACAGGGTTTCAAGTTTACCTTTGTAGAACCACTTCAATCAAGTCTTTCAGCTGCGATCTTAGTGTAAATTAGTCGTGAACCACCACAAAATCTTCCCTATTATCATCTTGGAGCTTCAGATTGAGTTTTTGACAGAGAAGATGATGAACAATATAAGAGAAATATAAGAGATGAAAACTGGTTTTTGACAGAGAAGATGAAGAACAATTCTTCTTCTTGAGCCTTCAGCTAACACTTAGAAAATACAACCATTGCCTCTTGATTTTCAGCTTAATCTTGTGTTTATATACAAATTATCCATGCAAAGATCAATTGTGCATGTACTCCAGCACCTGCTTGAAGATTTGTATAAATGGAGGAAGTGGAAATGAGATTAAAGTTGCTGCTTGAGAAAAGTGAGGAAAAATCCCACTTTGGGTTTTTTCCATTTTCTTTTTATTTTTAATTTCAAAAATTGATTTTGAAAATTAAACTTTATTTCCGTTCTTAAATTCAAAATTTAAAACTGAAACTTTTATTAATTTTATAAAAAATTAATTCATAATTAATTTTTCTTATAAAATTAATAATGAATTTATAATTAAACAATATAATTAATTTAATATCAAATATTAAATTAACTTAACACCATTTCCACTCTCACGAACTTAATATTCAAATCATATTTAAATATTAATTAATTTTCTGATTTCGTTTAATTTCAAAATTAAACGTGCAATTATATCGCATGTAATTACAATTTTCCCTTAATTCAAATTCGAACATTTCAAATTAATTTGTTATACTATTCTAAAGCTTATTCTGTTAATGAGCTAATAGGGGACCTCATGGACCTACAGATCATGGGCTCCAACGACCTGAGATTAATTGGCTAAACTCTTTACACTGAATTAATCTCCATTCGTTAATTACCGGGTCACACCACATAGCCCAGTAGTTGCACTCTGCTTACTGTAAATATATTTATGTCTACATGATATAACCATAACCAATAAGTCGACTCTTTACAGGTTGTTCATAATAACGACTGGGTCAATATGCTATTTTTACCCCCGGTGTTACGTCTTGTTCCTTAAGTTCCCACTAATCCTCTAATTAACAATTGGTTTATGATCCAATCACTAAACTGGATCCCTCTCAGGCCAGTGAGAGGGTGAAGCCCCTTGTTCAAGACCTGGATTCAGTACTTAAGAGAACAACCTTTCTCCTACCCCTGAAATGGGAGGCTTATTGAGCCGACGCTGTTGAGCCAACCCTCACCTATGTAAATCTAAGGATAATCCCAAATAGACAGGAGTTCATAGTTAGCAAAGGATTAAGATCGAGTTACCTAGATAATCTAAGCGAAACAGTTAGTTTTAAATAGTAAACAACGTTATAAAGTAAGAGTGACTTAATTCTTGGTCTGATCTTATGCAAACTCATTGCATAGGATGCCCCCACTCCTTATGTCAATACATGAACGAATCTGGATCACTTCGTTTATAGTATCTTTACAACAACTTGTAACAGCTACAGAGTAGGCCACATCCAATAGTGTTACGAGAATAAGGTACCCAGCCTTAATCATATACTATAGATCGTTTTGGCTATTTACTCGAACTTGATTCATCTTTATATCTGTACATCAATTTCAAGTATTCATGTAATAGCTATGGATCTTAATATATTGGATTTAGACTTTACATATGCAGTTTATAGAATCAATAATAAGTTTATTGAGTATAGAATATGTTTAACTTTTATAAACTGCGAGTTTTAGGACATAAAATCCAACAGAACCAAGATATTAGGTCTATCTCAATCAAATTTTAAAACTCTTTTAAAGCACGATTAAAGCCTAAGTTTGCATGCAACTCTTGGTTATTTATTTTAATTCTAATTTCATTAACTATAACACTTATAAAAAATGAAACAATAACCACAATGCGAAGCTAGACATCCACAAGGCATTTATAACTCTTATAAATAAACCTAAGTGTCATGCTTTAAGCAATGTTCATTCATTACTACTTTATATAACTCTTATATAACAAAGAAATGAACTAAGCATACATGCTCTCATGCACCCTTATACTATAACACTTATAATATAAAGATGATGCATGGATATACTTAATGCATGCATATATTATAACTCTTATATTATATGATGCATGAGCATGCTTTAAGGTAATTTAAATCATGCAAACTACTATATTATAACTCTTATAATATAAAGATGATGCATGAATAAAATGCATAACCTAAGGTGGGTTTGAAAAACTATATTGTCATATGTTATGGTATATCAACAAAATATACATCTCATATATATTAAATAAAATTGATGGACCAGGATAATTAGCCTCAAAACCATAAAATTAAAGCTAACTATTACAAAGAGTATCGAGTCCACTAGTTCAAACAGGCGAATCGGGTCTTGAATTGTCCAAGCAAAGCTACATCTCTTTGATTGTGTAACAGCTCCTTGTGATCATGTAGTAAAGCTGATCGAGTATAAACGATCGTGTAGCATGTATCGAGTGCCTTTTAACTATGCGATGAAGCATGAAGGTCACACGATCGTGCAGCGCACAATGAACAACGCATGCCTAAACGATCAAGTAGACGACAACTATACGATGAAGCATGATCGTCTAGATGATCGAGGAACAAGCGTCAAGTATCTTATACCAAATGATCGAGTAGTCAGTAACTATGCGATGAAGCATGTTGGACTACTCGATCGTTTAGTGCATGTGCCTACCATGCGTCGAGTATCATATACTCTATGCGATCATTTACCCCGAGCGTCTATGCGATCGAGCAGCCAACGCAACACGATCAAGTAAACTTAGATCAATTAATTTAATTATATCATATATAATCAAATTTCATCTTGTTAATTTGAACACTTCAAACTAACCCAAAATCTGATTCTCAACTTGAACTCATTGAGCTACTAAGGGGACCTTATGAACCTCTAGCTTGAAGCTCCAACGATATGTGAATAACTGATTAAACTTTTTAATCACGATATCCACCATCCATTAACTTCCCGGCACTCCATTAAAGACCGACAGTTGCACTCTTCGCACTATAAATATATTTTTGTATCCATATAACCAACCAACAGTGCGATGACCCTTCACAAATCGCTCATAAGTACAGCTAGGCCAATTTACCAATTTTCCCTTGTAATTACATCTAACTTCTTAAGAACCATTGATTCCTCTAATGAACAATAAGTCATAGTCCCACTATGACTGAGTCCTCTCTTTCTAAGAGAGGGTGTGGCCACTATGTTCAAGACCCGGAATTAGCCCTTAAGGGAGCAATTTATCTACTTACCTCTACTTCGGGGAAGGAGTGAATTCTGTCTTGTGTAGTTGAGTTCCTAGCTCCCCAATCAGACGAATCTCTAAAATGGTAGGCTTGTTGAGTTGGCAACCTTGCCACTCTCACCCATACAAATCAAAGGACCGCCCTCATGAGCAGGAGTTCCCAACTCACTCTGGATTAAGGTCATGTCACCTATGGTCATTCTAGTGCAATGTAAGTCTCAATTATCAGCGATGTTATATAAAGAGACTAATCATTTCGTGGTCCGGTCTTATATAAACTCTTTGTATAGGATACCCCTGCTCGCATATCTCCACATGAATGGTCAGGATCAGACCATTTGTAGCACTTTACAATACTTGTAACATCTATAAAGCGGGTTGTATCCATAGTGTCACCATGATAAGGTATCCCTCCTTTATCCATCTACTACATACCATTTAGGTTATTACTTAAGGCATGATCCACTTGTATGTCACTATTGTTGGAACGTACCAATGCGCAGTGAAAGTGATCAGGATCCATAAGTACTCTAATTCATTAATTTTGGTAAAAATGAAAGCATGCTTCAGCAGAAATAAATTGGTTTCATGACATACCTTTGTAGAACTTCCTCAAAGCTTGAATTCAGCTGCAAATCTCCTCTGAATCTTGTTGTACACCACCTCAAGATCTTCCCTACTATCCTTTTGGTGCTCTAGATGGAGTAGTGGGATTCAAAATAAGCCTAAATTAAGGGAATCCAGAGACAAGCTCATAGCTGCAACCCGAATGAAGAACACCTTTTTTCTCTCAAATTTTTCAGATAAATTCTTTCGGTTGCATTGATTCAAAATACTTCAATCTCTTCAATATATTACAGACACTCATGCAATCATGCAAAAAGATTTGCTGCATGAGATGCAGCTCATGCTTGGAGTAAATGAAGCTTGAAATGTGGGTTGTTAGTGAGCTACTTGCAAGAAGACAATGGAGAAAACCAATTTTCCATTATTTGTGTTTTTTCCTTTCTTTTTCAATTTTTCAAATATTGATTTCATAAATCAATTCTTTTAATAAAATTAAAAATATTATTAATTTTACAAAATTAATTTCATAAATTAATTTTCTTAATAAAAATTAGAAATAATTATTTAAACAATTTAAATAATTCTAATTAATTTAATATCAAATATTAAATTAATTTTTTCATAATTCCATCTTCAAATATTTAAATCATATTCAAATATTGTTTCTTCAATTTCATTTAATTCTAATTTGAACACTTCAAATTAACTTCACGCTACTCTAGAGCTAATCCATTTACAAACTAGTATGGGGACCTCGCGGACCTACATATCATGAGCTCCAACGATCCGAGATTAATCGGCTAAATTCATTAGACCGATCTAACCCCCATTCGTTATCTAATGGGTGATTCCACTATAGTTCATAGTTGAACTCCCCTCACTGTAGATATATTATGTCCACTCAATATAGCCATGATTAGTAAGTTAACCCTTTATAGGTTATTCGTAATGACGACTAGGTCGAATCTCTGTTTTACCCCAGAAATTACCTCTTGTTCCTTAAGTTCCACTAATCCCCTAATGAACAATTGATTTGTAATCCATTCAACAAATTGAATCCCTCTTAGGCCAATGAGAGGGTGAGGCCTCTTGTTCAAGACCTAGAATCAGCTCTTGAAGGGAACAACCTCTCTATTAATCCTAATCGGGCAGGAGTGAATTCCGTCTTGCACTCTATGTCCCCAGCTATTCATCCAATCTTATCCCCAAAATGGGAGGCTTATTGAGCAGAGACAGTTGGTCTACTCTCATCTTTTGCAAATCAAAGGATAATCCCGAACAAACAGGAGTTCATATTTAGCTCAGGATTAAGGTCAAGTTACCTAAGTCATTGCTTTGAAATAGTCAGTCTTAAACAGTAAACAACGTTATAAAGTAAGAGTGACTAGTTTTGTGGTCCGATCTTGCACAAAACTCATTTGCATAGGACACCCATACTTCTCATAACATGCACGAATTAGGATCACTTCATATGTAGCACTTTACAACTCTTTGTAACAACTATAGAGTAGGTCGCATCCAATAGTGTTACCAGAGTAAGGCACCCAATCTTATGCATATACTATAGATCATTATGACTATTTACTCGAACCTAATCCACTTATATGTCTCCACATAAAGTTCAAGTACTCATGTAATAGTCAAGGGACTTAGGTTTATTGGATTTCTAAAAAACAATATATTCAATAACAACTTATTGAATTTTCAGAATAAGTTCTACTGTTTACAAACCACGAGTTTTAGGACATAAAACCCAACAACCATATACATGTGTAAATTACATAAAATAACCACGGATCTTAGTTTATTGGATTGAGTAAATGCTTATAAAATAACACTTAATTTATTAATAACAATATGTGTACGAGAAATTTACAAACTACGAGACTACCAGGAGATTTATGACATCAATCCCAACAATCTCCCACTTGTCCTAAAGCCTTGGGAGACTAATGTACAATACAAAATAGTAAAAAATACAATAAACTAGGGCATACTCTAGTAAGATCTCCCACTTTCCCTAGACAAGGTACCACACATCCCATAGGCCCAGACTCTCCAGATAACCCTCGAACACTTTAATCGTGAAAGCCTTTGTAAACGGATCAGCAACGTTGTGCTCTGACGCGATCTTCGTGACAATTACATCACCGCGATGCACAATCTCCCAGATCAAATGATACTTCCGTTCTATGTGCTTGACTCTTTGATGACTCCGAGGTTCCTTAGAATTTGCCACAGTCTCGCTGTTATTATAATAGAGTATGATCGGCAAAGACATATTTGGAACAACTTCCAAATCAGTAAGGAACTTCCTTAACCAAACAATCTCTTTAGTAGCTTCACAAGCAGCTATGTATTTGGCTTCCATAGTGAAGTTTGCGATGCATCTTTGCTTGATACTTCTCCATACTACAACCCCTCCATTCAGAGTGAACACTGACCCTGATGTCGATTTCTAAGAATTTCTATAAGTTTGAAAGTCAGAGTTTGTTTATCCTGTGAGGATCAAATCCTTATCTCCATACATGAGCATATAGTCTCTCGTTCTTCGAAGATACTTGATGATTGTTTTGACTGTCGTCCAGTGATCTAATCCTGGATTGGATAGATATCGACTGACAATCTCTACTGCATAGAAAATGTCAAGTCTAGTACATAAGATTGCATATACAAGGCTATTAGCAACTGATGCGTAGGGAACACGTCTCATTTCCTCAATCTCTTGAGGTGTCTTAAGACACTGTTCCTTAAAAAAAAAAAAAACAATTCCATGCCTGAAATGTAATAAACCCTTCTTGAAATTCTGCATCGAGTACTTGATCAACATCTTGTCAATGTAAGATGCCTGAGACAATGTCAACCTTTTGTTCTTACGATCCCTTATGATCTGGATCCCTAGAACAAACTGCGTCTCTCCCAAATCTTTCTTTTAGAATTGGGTCGCTAGTCATTTCTTAACGTTAGGAAAAAAAACCTACATCATTTCCAATGAGTAGGATATCATCCACATACAACACAAGGAAAGCTACTGAGTTGTTGATAATTTTCTTGTAAACACAAAGCTCATCAACCTTCTGATGATTTGATCACACTATCAAATATTATATTCCAAGATCTAGATGCTTGTTTCAGTCCATAAATGGACCGATTAAGCTTGCAAACTTTTTGCTCTTGATCTTGGTCAATGAATCCTTCTAGTGTAGCCATGTAGATGGTCTCCTCAAGATTACCATTCAGAAAGGCAGTCTTGACCATTTTCCATATCTCATAATCATAAAATGTGGCTATAGACAGGAGAATCTGGATAGACTTTAACATGACAACAGGTGAGAAAGTTTATTCATAGTCCACTCCCTCAACCTGGATATAACCCTTTGCGACAAGTCTAGCTTTAAAGGTATGTACCTTTCCATCTACACCTCTTTTCCTCTTGCAAATCCATTTACAACCTATAGGTCTTACCCCATCAGGTTGATCCACAAGCTCCCAGACATAATTGAAGTACATAGACTTCATTTCCTGATTCATGGCTTTAATTCATTCATCTTTGTCAACATCTTCCATTGCTTGCTTATAAGACAATGGATCCTCAATTCCATGATCAAATATGATGTTTTGGGCTTTTGATAAACCCATGTAGCATTCAGGTGGGTTCACAACCCTCTCACTACGTCGAGGCAGTCTCAACTCTTGAGATGGTTGACTAAATGAGTTGACATTAACAACTTTTGTTGATCTATCAGCCTATTCAACAATTCTTGTTGAACTCTCAGTCGTCTCATTAGAAATCTCATTTAAAACAAGCTTACTTTGTGGCTTATGATCCCTTATGTGATCTTCTTCAAAGAAGATATCATTTGTCGATACAAACACTTTATTCTCACTTGGATCATAGAAGTATCCACCTCGCGTTTCTTTGGGGTAAAATACAAATAGGCATACTTTTGAACGAGGTTTCAACTTTTTAGGGTTAGCCACAAGCACGTGGGCTGGACATCCTCAAATCTTGAAGTGGCATAAACTACATTTATGGCCTCTTCATAACTCAAAAGGTGTTTCATAAATACTCTTTGAGAGAGCATTGTTCAAAATGTAAACTGTCGTCTCTACTGCATATCCCCAAAACGAGTTTGGAAGATAAGCATAACTCATTATAGACCGAACCATGTCCAACAGGGTTTTGTTTCTTCTTTCTAATACACCATTTTGCTGAGGTGTACCGGGGGCTGAGAGTTGGGACGTGATTCCATGTTCTATCATATAGTTCTGAAATTCTAAGTCCATATACTCTCCACTACGATAAGATCGTAGTGTTTTTATCTTTTTACCTAACAAGTTTTCAACTTCAGTCTTATACTCCTTGAACTTTTCAAGAGCGTCAGATTTATGTTGCATTAGGTATAGATACCCATATCTAGAATAATCATCTATGAAAGAGATGAAACATTCATACCCACCTCAAGCTCTTACACTCATCGAACCACAGAGGTTTGAATGTATAAGCTCCAAGGTTTCCTTGGCTCTATAACCTTTTCCAGTAAAAGGTCGTTTGGTCGTTTTCTTCAAAGGTATTGTGTTCTTAAAACCCTCTTCTGAAATTGTGTTTCGATGCATGTTTTAAACTCAAATTAAGTGTAATTAGAATGCTTATTGATTCTTATTCCGTTGCATGTTAGTTTACTCTATCAATTGGTACAGGGCATGATTTAAGCACTCAATTATCGTTAATTTGAGTTTGGTGATTTCTAAGATTGCATGTTTCTGTGACTGATATGGTAGAAATTCAACTTTGGCATTAGATTTCTCTTTAATTATGAAGTTTAATTTGTAATTGGCTCTTGATTGATGAGCTTATATGTGTGCTCTAGAGTCCGTAATTTTATTACAGTCAATAGAGTCCAAATTAGGTTGTAATTGAAGTGAAAAGTAAGCATGGACGAGCAGCAGATTTCTAGGTTGAAGCATCTGCCAGCAAGTGTCGCAACGATGTTCATCAAGCGTTGCATTGCCACGGGTGTTTTCATGAACAACATTCAACACTAGGATGCAGGGTCATGGGTGTGGTTCACGCGGGAGGATGATCGATTTGACTGGTTCAGTCTTCATCTGGTCTGGTTCAACCACATCTGTTCCAGTTCAGACTCAATTGGAGCTATGGTGGTCTGGTTTAGGCGGTTCAAGTTCATTTCACGTCGGTTCAAGCGATCCTTCATCAAATTGAAGTTTTTTTTTGTACCTATTTTGTAATAATTTAGTTATTTTTCTTGCTAAGGATGCCAAAGTTGAACCATATTGGTGTTGTTTAGTTATTTTATGCATGTGATGTATATTGTATTTGAATTGTGTTTGAGTATATAGTATGCCATTTAGATTTAAAATCCCACCATAAGAAAGCATGTTAAATGCATAATATTATGTTATAAGTTAGTTATAATATATATAGTATGCATGTTTAAGGTTTCTTAAAATTAATATAAGTGTTATGTTAATTTTGAATACCTTTGATGTATATTATGGTTTGAAAGCATGTCTATTGTTTTATAAATTGTTATAAAATTGGATTAGACATTAAAATCCATAACAAAGATAAACAACAAGCTCACTTAGGTTAACAACTTGTTTTAATAGTTAAAATAGGTCATTATCTTATAAAATCTGGTAACAAACTCAATCAGTTCATAATCCTGTTTAAGGTATTTAAGTCGACGGTTCACATAACACCTCCTACCTTGGGATTATGATCGAAATATTGAACGTGTTAACTAGTTTTATGAGCTTGCGTAAGCGGTGTGAGGACTAAAATTGGTTTAACACCTAGACATCGTAGGTTAAAATCTAAATATAAATGTTATACTTGGATAAATCGTATAGACTTAGGTTGTATAAAATTAGCCGAATATATAACTAAGGAAAAAAGTACCCAAACATTTAGAACACTTCAATGGGAGATTAATAATATATATTCGATATATTGTCTTTAGCTCTCACTTCTCCAAAAGTTCACACTGTGAGATCCATGTTCAGCTTCATGTCGCTTTTACCGCGACTGCTCCATTCAGAAAGTGTTTACATGGGTCAATGACAAGGTGAATGGGGAATGTAGTTTAAAGTAAGTGGGTGAAGGAAATGGGTCAAACATATCCTATGATTTCCTCCATTAGTTTGAACCGTGAGATTCCTATGTTGCTCTTGCTGTCATTTTTAGGTAACACTAGCTAGTCGTTAACTGTGGCGATCCCTTCGGAGGGTTGTAACATAGGATTCAGAACAACACAAGCTCTAGAAATGAATAGGGTTTTATAGTTCCATCTTAAACATAGTCTTTCAATTCGGGGGCATGTTCATATCATTCTATAAAGATCTAAAAATGGCTTGTCACACTTACAAGAGTTACTAAACATTATTAAAGTTCTTGATCAAAAATGGTAACCAAACGAACTATAGGAATAAGAGTTATTCTAGATATAGTATTTGATCAAGATTGTCTTGCTTCTGTGAAGGAGTATTTGACTGCCCCTCAGTAATAACTATTCTAAATCACTAAAGTATCGTTTTAAATAAATAAAGAAATATGGGTACTTTATTACCTTTGCTAAAATTGGATTTAGATGCATAAGTTTAAGAGAAATTGTTTATTTTTCAACAATGTCGAATTCGATTATACAACTTCTTGCTTTTGATAAATTCAATGGAGAGGGTTACTCTAACTGGAAATCAAACATAAACACAATATTAGTGGTTGATGACCTGAGGTTTGTTTTAATTGAGGAATATACTCCTCTTCCCAGTTCAAATGCTAACCAAAATGTTCGGGATGCCTATGATAGATGGTATGGGCTAATGAAAAGGCCAGAGCCTATATCTTGGCGAGCATATCTGATGTACTCAACAAGAAACATGAAGCCATGCCCACTACCCGTGAAATTATGGTGTCATTGTAAGAAATGTTCGGGCAACCCTCATCTTCTGTGCGACATAAGGCTATAAAGTATGTTTATAGCTCACATATGAAAGATGGAACCAATGTTAGGGAGCATGTCCTAGACATGATGGTTCACTTTAACATCACAGAAGCTCACGGGGCTACCATAGACGAAATGTCACACCCCTCCCAATTTACCTTCTTAACCTAAAAGGAAATGTGACTGCAACAGTTACCATTCATAGTAATTTACGATATGTACATACAGAAGCAAGGTTTAGTGGGTCCCACAGACTCAAAACTAGTCCTTAATATGCAACATGTGTACAAATATTTACAAAGTAACCACCTAAGTTTCCTTCAATTTATCTTTAAGTGGCAGAGCAGTAACGCGATTCACATCTGAGGAGATGACTGTTACCTAGAAAAGAAAACATTTAAAATAGGGTGAGCTACTAGCCTGGTGAGTGACTAAATTTAGAAACTAGAAATTGAAATCTGAAACTAAAAACTAGCCAAGCAAACATTCGTGCATAACTTTTAAAAACATAATACTTCTAGAACATAGCTGGTTTGATCCTCAGTTGAGAAAGAACCCTTTTGTTTGATTCCCAATCGTAAACCTGGCCTTTATGTAAAACCTTTTTTAAAACATATCATACCTAAAAACATAATTGAATTGGTACTAGGTTGAGAGAGGGTACCCTTTTGTCCAACTCTCATTTAAATTTCGTATGGTTCGGTCTAGATCTACGTTTCTTCGTCGAGTGCTCGAAAACGCCCAAAAAATGAACCTTCAACTCTTCTTTCCTTTTCCAACCCTCTTTCCGATGAGATCTCCATTCCAAAGGCTCGATTTCAGAAACTAGACTCGTAGAGCTTTCCAATCGTACCAATTTCGTCTTGTTTGCTCAAGAAAATCGTCCAAAACAAACCCTTGAAGTTCTCTTCCTTTTTATACTACTGTCCAGTCATTTACTTGAAATCTCCTTAAGCCACCTCACCCACTAGTGAAGATCAAGGGCCGAGATTAAGCCATCTGTCTAGGTAACTAAAAGAGAAGTCTAAAACTCAGCGTTTCGAGCAACTCGATCCTCACTGGGAAAACTTGATGGAGAAAGGCCCTTACTCAATGGAAATTTTCAAGGCTCTCTATTAAATACTCGATGGGAGGACTCACTACTCGATGAGGAAACTCGACACTGAAGCTTGCTCAAATGCATCTCACTCAATGCTCAAACTCGACGTGCGATTCTTCCTCACTTACCCTCGATGCTCGCCTCTTTCCTCGATTACTTATACTCGACGCTCGGTAGCATTTACTCGATGCTCGCCTGGCACTCACTCGATGCTCAAACACCCTTCAATACGACCAACACTTAGCCAAAAATTCTCTTTGTAAGGCTAGATTAGTAAGTAACCGAGATTTAAGTTTCCATACTTAAACATTTTCCCCCTTCAAACTTATCCTTTACCTCAAACGCACAAATCCAATCTAATTTAAACATTTAACCCAACATTTTGCTTATTTAAACAATAGATATCATGAAAAAGAGGGAAGTGAGGTACAGGTTTTACAGTTTGAATCTCATTCAAATATTTATTCCTCCAAATAATGTATCAAATACATTATATCAATTATATCATATATAATTAAATTCTCTCTTATTAATTTGAACAATTCAAATTAACCCAAAAACTGATTCTCAACTTAATCCTTTTGAGCTACCAAGGGGACCTTATGGACCTGTAGCTTGAAGCTCCAATGGTATGTGAATAATTAATTAAACTCTTTAATTATATTACCCTCCATCCGTTAACTGTTGGGCACTCCATTAAAGACCGACAGTTGCACTGTTCGCACTACAGATATATTTCTGTATCCATTGAATATAACCAATCAATAGTGCAATGACCTTTCACAAATTGCTCGTTAGTATAGTTGGACCAAATTACTATTTTGCCCCTGTAATTACATCTAACTCCTTAAGTACCACTGATTTCTCTAATAAACAATAAGTCATAGTCCCACTATGAATAAATCCTCTCTGGCCAAGAGAGGGTGTGGCCATTATGTTCAAGACCTGGAATCAGCCCTTAAGGGAGCAATTTATCTACTTGCCCCTGCATCAAGGAAGGAGTGAATTCCGTCTTGTGAAGCTAAGTTCCTAGCTCCCCACCCAGACAAAACCCCAAAATGGTAGGCTTGTTGACTTGGCAATCTGGCCACTCTCACCCATACAAATCAAAGGACCGCCTTCATGAGCAGGAGTTCACAACTCACTCAGAATTCAGATCAGGTCACCTATAATCATCTTAGTGAAATGTAAGTCTCTATTATCAACAATGTTATGTAAAGAAACTAATCATTTCGTAGTCCGATCTTATACAAACTCTTTGTATAGGATACCCTGCTCGCATGTCTCCACATGAATGATCAGGATCAGATCATTTATAGCACTTTACAACATTTGTAACACCTACGAAGTGAGTTGTATCCATAGTGTCACCAGGATAAGGTACCCAACCTTGTCTATCTACTACAGACCATTTAGGTTATTATTTAAACAAGATCCACATGTACGTCTCTACATACTTGTTTAAATTTACATAAAATAACCTTGGATCTTAGTTTATTGGATTGAGTATATGCTTATAAAGTAATACTTATTTTATTAATAACAATATGTTTATACAGAATTTACAAACTACGAGATTACGAGGAGATCTAGGATACCATTCCCAATAAAACATTCGTAGAACACAACATATACTCAGAAGATTTTATTTTATTGAGGTTTAAATTTAATTTAAACATTCCCTCGGTTGCATACCCTTTCCCTACAAATACATTATTTTTGGTGAGGGTATAAAAATCTGCCCCTGGTTTGAGTAAATCCGACTTTGTTTAGGAGATAGCTTGAGACCAAGTTCTTTCTTATCTTCGGAGTGTGCAGGACGTCCTTCAACGTAAGGGTCTTCCCGAAGGTAAACTTCAGCTCTACCTCGTCGGTTTTAGCAACTTTCGTGGAGTGGTGATCTCCTAACAAAATATTCTTATCCTTAGTCTCATTATAAGTTTTAAAGAGACTAAGGTCGTGACAGACATGGTGCGTAGAGCCAGTGTCTATCCACCACCCTTCAGAACCACCGATCACATTTACTTCTGTGATCATGGCAACTAAAAATTCTTCTGTCAGGTTCGTCTGACCAGTAGGACGATACCTGTTCCTACAGTTCCTAGCCATGAGCCCAGGTTTATTACAATTAAAGTAAAGGAACTGTACCGTTTCTCCTGAAGGGGGTTTCTGCTTTTTCTGTTGATTATGGTTGTTGGAACCACGGTTTTGACCTTTTCTCTTTGTCCTGACTTTTGGTCAAGTTTTACCATGGCAGAAGCGGATCTCCCAAGTACAACGTTCACCTCCTCCCTCTGGTCCTACTTCCGGGCTTCGTTCTCAATCCTTAGCAGGGTGATAAGACTCTCCAAGGAAAACTCCTTGGTCTTATTCCTAAATGTGTTCTTAAAATCCTTCCACAAATTGGGCAGTTTATCAATAATGACAGCAACTTCGAATTGTTCGTCTAGAGGCATACCTTCAGTTATTATCTCATGGGCTATCTTCTGCAGTTCGTGGGACTGGACCTCCACAGATTTATCATCTGTCATCTGGAACTTTAGATAATGACTAACAACATATTTCTTCGACCCGACCTCCTCGGTGTCATACTTCTTTTGCAAGGCATCCTAGATTTTCTTTGCTGTCTTCATTGTGTTGTAGTAGTCTTTTAGATCATCAGTCATACCATTTAATATAAAATTCTTACATAGAAAATCTTTCTCCTCCAGTCAGCAACTTTTTTTTATCTGTTGTTCGGTTGGTTCTTCTAACGGGGCGATTGGTTTATCCTTGGTACATGTGTCGACAACTTTCTTGATGGTAAGAAAGAACAACATTTTTTACTTCCACCGTTTGAAGTTTGCTCCTCCAAACCGAAACAGATGGTTGAGGTCGGATGTCATAATGTCATTGTTGCTCGTGAGAGCCATTAGCGAATTGGTAGAAAAATTGTCTTCAAATTGTTGGAAACAAAAACACCCTCAAACAATGAGCAGGACAGCAACAAATGGTCTGGAATAGAACCTACAAAATAAAAGCTTGTTATAAGCTAAGTCGTGGAGATCATTCTCTTTAAGACGTTTCATGGCTCTGTCAAAATGTGCAAGCAAGTCAAGAATACTATCATGTCGTCCCCAGGATAAAATAACCTAAAAAAAATCGATTGAAAATGCATCGTTACTGACTAGAACACACACCTTTCTTACTGAATGCACGAAAAACAAGAAAAGAAAACAAAGGAAAGCGATGGAGAATGAAATGAATGTTTTGTGTTGAGAATTGCTGAGAGACACACCTTTTATAGGCTTTCAGAGCTGAACTGCCGCGAGAGGGAAATGCGTTCAGCCTCTGAACGTGCACGTGGAAGACCGAGAAGGCCAACAGATAACAAAAAAATTCTTTTTAATAAATAAATAACAAAAATAAAAAATAATGGGAAAAAATAATATTTTTATTGAAAAATAATCACACACATGTGTCTCACTCGCCTGAATGGACGTCTACTAGAAAAGACAAAATTAAATTCATCCAACAATCCCCCACTTGAAAATTTAAACATAAAAAAAACAAATTTTTCATCGAGCAATTTTAGTTTATACAACACTATGCATAAGCAAAGGTGTCTTACGACTTGAACCTTTACATAGTGTAGATACTTCAGAATATACTAAAGTATCCCTTGGTTTTTTTTTTTTTTTTTTAACTCTATCTCTAACAACATCTCACACATAGTGTCATTAGGGTGTAGTTCGAAAGCTCATGCTTTAAGGCCTAGCACGTGTATCCCGGTACAATGAACGCTCTAAAGAATTAGCCTAAAAAACTCCATAGGAAGCGGCCCCCACTTTCACATTCACATAGGTGAGTCTATCAAGAGTACTCTTGCAGAGTAACTTTGGCTTCAAGAGTAAGTGTGACTAATCCTAAAATTTCCTATGTAATTTATGATGCATGCTGTAAAATCTTGTTAAAATGCATAATGTAGCTCTTTGAAACTTTAATTCTTTGTGAAATTCAAAATTGGGACCGATCCTCGCTTCCACATCGGACCTCACAGTACTTTCAGAAAGTTGAGGAATTCATGCAAAATGCTAAAAAATGATCAATGAAAGCACAGGAATTCATGCTAAACACTGAAGAATGATTGATGAAAGCTGAGGAATGTGATGAAGAAGACGACTCTGAAGGAATCGGCAATAATGCGTGCACAAAATTCAAATATGTATTTGGTAGTTTTGGAATTTTTAAAAAATTGGAAGCTGATTTCATTGGTCCATTTTTTTTTGTTACAGGATATAAATATTTTGGATATATTTCCATTTTTGACAATTTCCCTATAAAATAAAGTGATCATGAGTAAAAGAATGTTTTATATACAAAACGTGATAGAATTTTTCTTAATGGGCCCTTTAAACCTGGGTCTTTTTTTAAATAAAAAAATAATTATGTACATTTTACACCATTTAAAAACATTTTTGTAAAATAATTTTTTAATGTGTTTTGAATCATATATTTAATGAAAGAGCTAGTTACATAAATAGAATTCAAACTCAAAATAATAAAATATGTATTACAAGGATAAAATAATTGTATATATAGATCAAAAAATGGTAAAAGACTAAAAAACTCATGCCTAACCACTATTTGCCTGCTTCTTCCCAGTTTTCTTAAATTAAAAGCTATCATTGATAGCAACTATCAGTATAGCCACTGTTAGCTGCTATCACTGATAGCTTTTATCAATTGTTGTCGATGATAGTTACTATCAGCGATAGCTTTCAATTTGAGAAAAATTAATACAATCTTGAAATATTAGCTTTTAATTTTCTATCAATTATCAGTAGCTATTATTGATACACTTTCATCAATTGGAATCAACCTTGAAATATTAATACTTAAGGCCCAGTGGCTATCAATGATAGATTTATAAATAGTGATCAACTTTGAAAGAAAACCAACAACTTTGATTACCACAGTAGCTATCACTAATAATATCTTTTATCATGGCTATCATTGATAGCAGCTACCAGTCGCTATCATTGATAAGCTTTCATTAATTAGAATCAACCTTGAAATATTAACACTTAATGCTATCAATGATAGACTTCTATAATTGGTTATCACCTTTGAAAGAAACTCGATATATAGATATCACCTAAGTTCTATCACTGATATCACTGATATCACTCATATTGTGATTATCAGTGATAGCTTCTTTCGCTGATAACATCACTGATAAGATACTATCAATGATCTCACTGATATCATGCTATCAGTGATAGTTCTCTATTACCGATAATGTGCTATCAGTGGTAGCTTCTATCATCGATAACGTGCTATCGAGTAACTTCTATCACCAATAACGTGCTATCCAGTAGCTTCTATCATCAATAACATGCTATTAGTATTAGCTTTTATCATTGGTAACATGCTATCAATAGTAGCTTCTATCAATTATAGCTACTGAACACCTTTTTATCCATTTCTTGCCCTTCCCAAACATTTATAAGTCCATTTTCTTTTCGATGATAGATTTTATCACTGATAAACATGCTATTAGTTATAACTTATATGCATTCCACTTACATTTTAGTTTGAGATTCGACTTTATTAATTAAATTCACTAAGTTGGCTATCAATGATAGATTTCAATAAGTGGCTACTAAGTATGAAAATATAATCAAAGATTAAGCTATCAATATAGAAAATATTAGTGGCTATCACTGATAGACTTTCATTTGTTATTTATATTTATTATTTATTATAATAATCAAACTTGATAATTGACTTGTTGGTGCTAAGTCACTTATGAATTGAGTACTTTCAAGTTTTTGGTACAAAACTAACCTCATAATTCTTGTGGGAAAAAAAAGGAAGAAGAAAAAATTCAAATAAAGGAAAGAAAAATTTTAAAAATAAGAGAAAGAGAAGAAGCAAAAATTGAAAGAAAATTAAATAGAAAAAAAGAAGCAAAAACCGAAGAAGTGAAAGAAATGATGATATTCTTAATGAAATGTTTGTTCTCTTATTCTACTATCTATTACAAATATCCTTAATGAAATGATGAACGATATCCATTTAAAGGGGAAAACGTTCCATTGTCAAAATAAAAAAACATCCCAACTAGCAAATACTATTTGATATTATATAGATTACCATTTTTTATACATAGAATAACTCAAAACAAAATGATCATGTTTAAAATTAGTTTAGTTTCTGTACATTTATTTTTATGTTGCATTTTTTTGAAGAATATTATTGACATTGACCCGAGTCTTTTTTTTTCTTTTTCCTACTCTTTTTGGTGTTTTTTATTAACTGAAATAGTCATTCCCTGGCAGATCCTATTCTTTTTCCACGAGTATATTGGAATTTTTGTAGGATGGTCTAAAATTTTTTAGAAAAGTGAAATTGGAACAATTTTTCTTAAAAGAAAGTTTTTAAATCTTTTGTTAGGCATTACCAAACTTTTTTCGAATTATCTTTTGCTTTTCTCCTTCTTGCTCACTCTCTCTCTCAACTCTGGAAAGTTTTCTTAACCTTGGTTCATTTAGCATTTGAAAAAAACTACGCATATTATCGTTGACCGTCGGACATTGCCAAAAGAAGAACTCCACTCGTTGCCGTCTCGGAAGCAAAATACAGGAAAGGGACAACAGAGAAAGAAGACGGGAGGAAGAAGACAAGAAAGCTTGGAGAGTTGAGAAAATAAGAAAAAAAAAATTATTAAAATTTTTTTGAAAGGGTTATAAAACCTTATTTGAAAAACCATGTCAAATAAACGTTTTGGCCTAATTTTTCAGGTCAATCTACCAATTACTCAGATAAATAATCTACTTTCTAAAAGGGAAACGTGAGAAACACTTTTCCAACCTCACCTACAAAGTCGTCAGTTTTTTTTTTTTTATTCGAGAGAATCAAACCTCTAGTCTCAAGGTCGATAGTAAAAATTCTATTACAGCTGAATAATATTCATGTTGGCATGCAATCGAGAGTTTTTAAAATTTTCATAATCAAATGATGCAAAACTAGTCCTTGAAAAGCCGGTTACATTTTTCTAAAAAAGAAAAAATAAACATCCTATACTTTGCCATTTGTTTTTTTTAAAAAAAAACACTTTTAAATGCAATATTATCCTCATCTCTCACAAACATTTCAAAACTACACTTGAAGTAGAAATTATTTAGAATTTTAAATAAAAATTGGATCATTGGATGGTGTAGCAATGACTTATGTCGTAAATTGAGATCTAACACATCATTCTAGATCATTGCCGTTCTAAGTCTCAATTTCTATTCAAAATTCTAAAAGATTTCTACTCCAAAGGTAGTTTTGATAGGTTTATAAAAAGGTCAAAAAGTTAATATTATTACTTCTAAATTTTTTAAAAAATGGCAAAATTCAAGAATATTTATGATATAGCCAAAAAATCTATGAAAGAATTGTTGAAATTGAAGTATCTATGATGTTATGTACCTCAAGACAGCCGAGACAACGAGTGATGAAATGAATTTGAACACCATGCTTTATGGCCACTAATACAAAGAGTCGAGAGCTTTGCATAAGTCTTGTCGAGATCCAATCACCCCAAGAAACACAGCCCCCACCTCCTCCATATCACTCAAAAGAATAGTCAATAGTGTTTACACTGTACAAAGAAATGATTTTACACAACACAGTGCTCCTTGCTGAACAGAATAGAAGTTTTTGGCTTCTTTTTTCAGGGAGGACTTTGTTGACTCTCGCACTTCAAAAGAGCCAATCTTTGAGACCTTAAGTAACCTTGCCTGTTATAAAGAATATCAATGTAATTTTGCAGCCTGAATCGGTCGGAATTTGTAAGTGAAAATGGTGGATTTAGAATGAGAGATGGTGCTTCCACAAGAAGGAAAACCAGTAATTGTGCAGCTTTCGAATACAAGGCAGCTGCACTTTCCATTTCACCCATGAGCTCCTCCACCTGTGTCAATCCACACATTACATCCAGAAATCAGCCAAACAAGACTATCGCATCCTTGACTGTTACTAACAAAGGAACACAATGATGATATCATAATAGGATTTATCTTTTATATTCTATAGATTAAACAGCACAACTGATGATACAAATTTCATGCATATCAGGACTCTGAGTACTCACGCCTCCATGCCTCCCAAAAGCGAGGGCTGATTGAAATACTGTCTCTATTGCATCTGGCATTTCTGTATTACCTATAATCATAGGTAACAAAACGAAGTGAGCTTTCTCTCTCTTGAAATCACTCTCATTATATGCTTGCAATATCAAGACCAATAACAATTCATAGCAGATGGGGACAAATTGAGTCTCTGTTATGCAGGTGTTACAGGAAAAGAAAACATGCATAAGATTTGCACCTAAGAAGCACAGATACGGATATGGCACGATACGGACAAAGCGACACAGCATATTTTAAATATCTAGGACACGACATGGCAAGGACATGTTTATTAAAATATACATTTTTAAAAATATACATCATTTTCATACTAAAATAAAATTCAACGTAAATGGGTTGATGCATTTATATGCTTAAAAAGACTTGGCTTGATGTATTTCACACTCAAAAGTTATTATTTTTGTCATATATGTATTTTTAGTCTACGTAACAAGTGTTCTATGCATGTCTAACACCATTTGTCGCACTAACAAATGTCCGATATGTGTCCAACATGTATCGGAGTGTCCAAGACATATCGGACATAAACATGCTAGCCAAACTAAGATGTGCTTCTTAGATTCTGCACTGTTGCATTCCAATTAATTCTGAAAGGCACACATTATACTGTTGCATTATATTAGGTTTATTTATTGTTGGTGTGTGTGTGTTGGGTTGAGATGGGGGCTTTATGGTTTATGGTTGAATTTTGGGGTTCTGTAGCTTGGGTGTTTTGTCTGAATTTTAGATCAGCTAACTGCAAGGCTGGCAAATGAATTACAATCCTATAAGACCCTTTCAGTATCAGTGGGAAGATTTCACAGTCAAAAACTTACCAGGCTCAACAACCTTGGCAAGTTCTTCAGCATATTCAACTTCCCGAAGAAACTCCCTCTCAATTTGAGAAGAGATATCCACTGGCTGATGTGAGTTAACACTAAGACGAGATTCCTTTCCAAGAGAACTTCCTTGCTTCTTGCTAAGGCTTCTCCTATATTCTGCAGAGCCTTGGCCTGGACTTCCTTCTAAAGCTGAAGCAGCCTGCGTATGGCATATGTCCAGAGCTTTTTTCCATATTGCAAGAATAACAAGCTGAATTGAGAATGCTTCAAGTTGTCTACCTGCAGTGATCTTTTTAAAGAAATATGACACTGTAAATTTCTTATGCCAGTCCGTGTATAGGCACATCCAAGAAGGAGAAAAAATATTCATTTGAATACTAATCCAACAATAATGCAACGTTATGATATAATACTTAGCTTCTATCGTAAGTAGGGAACAGAATATACTTTACTATTTTCTTAACTATTAAATTCTAATTACTCATGCGTGGAATTATGAGAATGAAAAAGAGGCGCTTGGCATGGCAAACAGAAATACATGAGGAAATCTGTTAAACAACTGGGAGAAACATGATAATTTGTAACAATTTTGTGCATTGGGTTGCATCCTCCAGTCTTAAGCAGGAGACTGGAAAATAACGTTGACTCTAAAAGATGCGTTCTAAATGAGAGAGAGAGAGAGACCAAATATAAATGGAATAACCTTTCACTCCATTTTTTGATCATATTGCTCTTAACATATTTTATATATTATATAATAATAACAAAGTACATAGGATATTTGCTTCCTCCAGTCTTGAGTCTTGACCAGGAAACTGAAAAATGAAGTCTGGCTCCAGGAGATGCGTCCTCTATGAGAGAGAGGATGTTTAAGGGGAATAACCTAACCACTCCACCCTTTGTTTATAATATATCTCAGACAGATAGTTCTTATGAAAATATAAATATATTTATCTCAGATAGTCAGATATCTTATTTCTCTCCCCACCGCCCTCCAAGCAGAAAAGATAACATCTCTCAGATTTCACAACTGGATGGTAAAAGAAAGAATTTAATTGCTGCAAGTAGAATTGACTTACCTTTTCTTTCACTAATTCTGTAATGGTAGATGCAGACTGCTGCAATGACTTGACCCTTGCCCTGGAATTTGCAGATGGCTGTTCCAAAGTATCTTCCATATCCATTGACCCCGGAGCAGAACTTTGACTTCCCAAGCTTCCCATTCGGTAGCTGCTAGTAGCTCTGCCAATGATAGGCATTGGTGCAGTCAATGCGGAACCTAAACTTATTGATGTTTGAGGACTCTGTGATTTGCGAGAAGGAATTGGCTTGGAACCACTTGCCAAGGTAGATGAGGCATCATCCATGGGGGGTCCAGACACAATAACATAATCTTGATCAATCGGCTCCAGTGAATCCACAACTGTGATTCAGGAAATAGAATTTAAGGGGAAAAAATACAATAGTAAGACATTCTGGATCTAGACAAATAAATCCCAGAAAGATGATGAGAAACAATATACTTCATACCTCTAGGCCGATTATTCACTGATCGTCGGTTCACAGATCTCAACACATCGTTCAAACTTCTATCAGAGTGTACATCTCTTTCCAACTGAACACGAGTATCCGAAATCAGAGTAGCACTTTCCATTTTATCTGGAATGCTGCTGTACCTGGAAGTAGTATCTCTGGTCCCTCTATTAACTTTTTTATCAGGGGAAAATCCATAAGTAGACTTCACTGACGACCTATTCCTTATAGAGGATGGACTTCCTTCAGGACCACTAGAATCGTCATCTAGAGAGAAAGGTAGATAATCATCTTGTGAATTTTCCTCCATTTTACTAGCAGGATCAGATTCTGAAAAAGGAAATTCATCCAGTAATCTCGATGACCTCTTACTTCTGTAAGGATGTGGATTTAAATTCTATTATTTTGATAACATAAACATAGATCGAAAAAATTGGAGATCTTTGTTTACTTACCTCAATGATTCATCAGGTTGATTTGCACACAGAAAGGGATGCTTAAAAAATTCTTCAAATGTCAATCGCTCCACTAAATATAAAATGACAATGAGCAGAATAGAACTAAATGAGAAGAAATCCTACAAAGTTAATAGGAGCTTAGCATAAATATAGGCATGTAATACAAAATGTAAGAGTTTAATTCCATCAAATCAATGTACAAATGAATGAGAATTACACTTGTACAACTGGTGTTCAAAGAAGTTTGCACGTTTCTTTTCCATATAACATAAGTCAAGAAATGTCTACTAGAGCTACTAAAAAGCTGGTAACAGGAGGGAATTGCAGCCAATAAAAGAGGGAGAATTCAGGCAAGCATATTCAGCAAATTCAGGAAAAGTGAGTAATATTCACGTCATACTCTATTTCATTTTTATGGAAAGACACAGATATTTCATCATACTGCAGCACTCATTCATTCTTCAGATGGCAAAACCCAAGATGTGGCAATGCACTAAAAAAGTCAGAGAACCAAGTTTTCAAACAAGTTCTATACCTGGATTACGACGCAGTAATTTCCTGCACAAATCCTTGCAGTCAAAACTCAAGTCATTAATATCCGAAGGGAACTGTAATTCGGTTGATTTGACAATGTTCTGGAGCAACTGCCAAATTCATAATAAAAATATAGTATGAGATGGTACTAGGCAATAATGAAGCACTCTAGGCATGCAAAAAAAGAAAACATAAAACTATCTGTACCTGTATTTGGTTGTTTCCTGTGAATGGAGTTCTTCCTGTTACAAGCTGGAATAATATAGCACCAACACTCCAGAGATCTGCCTGCGTAGGCGGTTCACGGTTAATAGAATAAAGTTTGATTGCATATAAAGACTCTTCTTTTCTTTCTTTTAAAACATATAACAAATTCAAAAGGAATGCAAATGCATCGGCATTACCTTAGCATCATATTTCTGGAGTTGCATGATCTCCGGAGCCATGTAGAGTGGTGAGCCACACAAGGTTTCTGCAAGTCCTCTAGGTTGCAGAGATCTATAAAAGAAATAGGAGAACATAGTGCTCAGATGACAGGATCATAGGAGAATCTGACACGGACATAATAAATTTCAATAGGGAGCAACACAAACTTAAATACCAACATTATTTTAAGCTACAATCTTTATCTTGATGATAAGTGAAGTACTTCTCTGGTGAGACTGATAACAGATATTCACAACTATCTTTCTCTTGCTCTTCTGGATGTGAATATGAGCGGAGAAGTACAAAAACATTACATAGTTCCATTTCATAGTACGAAAATAAAAAATAAATAAATTTGTCGAGGTAAAAAGGGGGGGAGAACCTGTTCTACCTTGCAAATCCAAAATCAGCAATCTTCAAAACTGAATTGTCGCCACTTGTAGAAAGCAGGAGATTCTGCCCCCCAAAAAAAGTTGAGGCATATCAAAAATGGAACAATTAAACAGCAGACTCGCCCATCAGAAACATGAATATTTATTAAAAAAACAAAAAAAGTGACACATAGAGGTTGGACATTTGGCCATAATAAACACCACTCGTCCTTTTTATTCATATAGAAAAACCCCCCAGCATTCCACAATGCTAATTTGCCGTTGTTATCTTGCTATGATATGCATAAGCCCAACAAAACTTTAAAATGGAGTTTACTAAATGTCTTACCTGTGGTTTAAGATCTCTGTGTATAAGATTATTGTCACGGAGGATTTTTAAGCCAGCCGCTGCCATTCACAAGAATATCTCTTACCAATATTTCAAGGAAGATGCAAAAATCCCACCACACATCCCAAACCCAAAGATAAAAAAGGAAAAAAAAGGGGGTTAAATGTACCAAGCTGCTGCATGAAGTACTTAGCAATTGCTTCAGGGATTCTTCCATGGCGCTGCTGGATGTAAAAGGAAAGGTCACCACCTTTGCAGTACTCCAGTACTAGATGTATCTTCCCAGGAACCTGAATGGAGATAACTGTCTTAACAAAAGCCGAAAGAACACTATAAATTTCTTTCAAGTCTTCTTTTTCACCTGATGAAGATTGTGAAGGGCTCAAAAATCACTCCTACGACCTCCTCTCCAAATCCTCTCCCAAATAACAAATAAGAAATGAAAACCATAATGTTCCAGGTAAGATTGCATGAACTGGTGCAATGGATTTCCATGAAGTGGAAAAAAAAAAATGCTAACTTCCTATAAATGATGACATACATTGGACCCTCCAGCCCTTTTTTACCCAAAACCATATCCGCTCAGCCAAGAAATTGCTCCGTATTCCACCTATGAAGCGAGGAAGCTGAACAAGTTGAAAAAAATAAAACATTTCCCTCCAACTCCATCTTATTATAGTTAGCATGCAAGATCAATTGCATATTGCAAAGGTTCATAAATAACAGTGTATCTCGGCAACGTTCCAAGAATTCTTATCGACCACCTGCCTTCTACATCAGGGGTTAATTTAAAATTTGAACCCGAAACATGAACAACCCTTCTCAGTACAATGTGCTCAGAAGCGTTTAACATCAACAAAAACCAAGCACAATCTTGTAAAAACGTGTTTCTTATCCTTGCAATTTAATTTAGAGCGTCCGTAGGGCCACAAGTTCGAGAACAAATGCAGAGTAAAACATGAACTTTTCAACACCATCTAAATGTTTTCTAAGCAACCACATAGAACTTGAAGAAGTAAACACTGACCTCTATAATATCGAACAATCGGATGATATTAGGATGATTAATCCTCTTCAAGATAAAGATCTCGGACATGAGACTATCCTGCAATTTCTTGCTGAGCCGGCTCATGGAAATTTCCTTGATCGCCACCTCCGTTCCATGAACTCGATGTCTAGCATGCCACACCACCGAGAATGAACCGGACCCAATTTGCCGACCAACCAAATAATCCGCCACGACCCGAGTTCTCCCTGTAGAATGAGCCATACGACAAAGCCCTAGCAGATTCAAATCCCAATACACAGAAACCGGAACAAAACACAAAACTCCTCTCAACCAGCGAAGCTGCAGCTTGAAGATGAAATTAGAAGAACCGTGCACGGATTTCCAAACGGATCAAATCAAAATCCTAGTTTGAAATGAAACGTGGAGCTAGAGCGAAAAATAGAGAACGAAGAAAAGAGAGAGAGGGGGGGTGGTTGATGATGGAGGCTTTGTTTAAAGCATAAGAGACATTAATTGATGATTAATTTGGCTTGTAACAATAATGCATTTTTTTAACGTGGGATTTGAATTTTTTTAATTGCTGATTGCTAATGATCAGCGAGTTCCTTGGTTTGATGGCGCCTTTTTTAATTTTTCGATTGAACTGAAACACAAGGTTAGATTATTGGATTATTTGATTAAAAAAAAAGAGGGGCAGTAGGGCAATCCTACCCTATGGCTAGCTCCACCGTTTCGTTGGTGTGCTCTCCCAATCGAACGGTATTGAGACTCTTGAAGGAATTGGGATTTTGCTTCCACATTTTGTCGTCTTGGCCTACTTTTCCGACCAAATTCTTTGGGTAGATTGAAACTTTCGTAACGTCACTTAAGACTGACATTACTTTTTTATTGTTATAAGTTGGAATATCTTTATCTCACAAAAAAAAAAAAAAAAAAAAAAAGCAAGTTCCTTTTTTCTTTTTACTGAAGAATTCTAATTTTGACCACAAATTCAAACTCTAACTCTATGATATGTATACCCATACAATATCATCATCATGGTCCAAAAATGCTTTTAAAAATACTTCAAAATAGATTATCATTATTTTAAAAACTTTTCAAATCAATTTTAATTAATTTTAAGTTTTCCAATACTCGTTAATATTGTTTTTAAAGGATTAATCCTACACTTTTCAATTTTAAATCCTTACCTTTAGATTTTATAAATAGTAAATTCAATACATCCCGTAATAGTAAACTTTAAAAAAATTAAAAAAAATTAAAAAAAAAAAAAGAAAAAGAAAATTTGAAACGCCTCCACGAAATTTACAAAATTTTTCCTTGATATGTGGGATCTAATATGCATCGATTTAGAACAAATAACAATTTATAACTCTAAATTTTGCAGTTATATGAATTTAAACTCCGAATTAATAATTGTATCGATTTAAACCCTAAATTATCATAAGTACATAAATTTACACACTCTTCCACTTATAGATAAGGAGAAAGAGTGCAAGAATATGGATAAGGAGATAGAGGGCTTTCGCTATTGTAAGAAATGTCACTTCAAAAATCAGTGTAGAAAACTAGAAGAGAATTAGAAACGAAAACATGAGGTAAATTAGGTTGAAACTAAAAAAGTAACGATAAGTCTAGTTGTGCATGTGTTGAGAGTAATACACAAAATAGTAGCCACTCATTTGAATGGATAATTGATAGTACAATGTCCGTACATATAGCTTCAGATAGGAGTCTATTCACATCTTTCACAACAGGATATCGTGGTCTAGTGAGGATGGTAGAGTTTCCAAAATTGTTGGGATTGGGAATATTAATCTGAAGGAGTGTGGAGACAAGTTAATACTACGAGATATCATGTTTGTGCCTAGGATGAAGATAAATCTCATCTCTATTGATAAATTGGATGATGAAAATTACAATTATGAATTTGGCAGCCACTAGTGTAAACTCAAGTTAGGTTCCTAGGTAGTGGCAGTTGATCATAGAAATTCCACACTGTATTATTGTCGGTTTAGTGTTATAAAAGGATTAGATAGATGGTGGATGTCAGTTAAAGTTGCAGATGGCAGGTATAGAGATATAGTTAGGCCAGCAGCAATGATAGCTAATGTTGATCAGTTAGATCAAGGTCCATCGGTTCATAAGCAATTAGGAAGTTCGAGAGAAAAAGTTAATGGCTATCACAAATCCGCAATTGTCAGACAGTCAATCGAATGGATTAATGAAGTCGTCTAGGCGAATAAGGGCATCAAAGTAGCAGACCAAAGTAGTTGCTAATGTCAAAGATAAAGTCTACGACTTAGCAGCAAGTTTGAAAGAATGAGTCAAACCATTTGTAGATTTTGTCTTCTTCAAGAACAGGCGTTCAGGATTGAAAAAGATGGCAATTGGTACCACTTAGCTGAAGTGGGAGTACGTGACTGTCCTTTATGTCTGGGGAACAGTTTCACGTAGCTTGCTCATACCTTGAGGCAAGCATAAATGAGCTACAATAGCCAGACGGTATTGGGAACAAAGCTTATTTCGTCGTGTCCCAAACAGCTCCCAAGGTTGGCGGGACAGTCCTGGGGCCATGTGCCAGACCTTTTTTGGAACGAAGCTCAACTGGTGTCCTAAACAGCCTAGGCCTGACGGGGCTGCCTCGGGGCCCAATTTTTGTGCTCGAACTTTTCGCTGGGCGAAATACTCAAAACTGACCCAGGGGTTCAAAACGATGACAAAAAGCCATGTGCCTAACATTTTTGGTAACGGAGCTCATTTGGTGCCCCAAATGGTCTTGGGCTTAACCTGGCTACCTCAAGGCCCAATTTTTGTGCTCAAACTTTCCACTGGGCAAAACACCCAAAATGGACCCAAGGGTTCAGAACCAAAGAGAAAAAGTCATGCCCAGACAGTTTTGGGAACGGAGCTCATTTGGTGCCCCAAACGGCTCCCCGGGCCGGCGAGGCTACCTTTGGGTCCAATTTTTATGGCGCGAACTTTCTGCCGGGCGGAAACATCCAAAATAGACAAGAATTGATGAATAAAACATCGTGCACCAGACGATTTTGGGAACAGAGCTCATTTCGTGCCCCAAACGGCTCTCAAGGCCGGCGGGGCTGCACTGGGGCTCAATTTTTGTGCACGAACTTTCCGCCGGGCAAAACGCCCAAAACGGACCCAAGGGTTTAGAACGATGAGAAAAATTTGTTGTTTGGAATGTCCTAAACTTATAGTTTGTAATTGTTGTTAACATATTCTATTTATTAATAAAAATGTTATTGAGTTTTTTATTCAATAAATTACTCTTGATATCACATCCTTCTATGAAAATCCAATAAATGAATCCATGGCTATAATATGAATACTTTAAACTTTATGTGGCGACATAAAAATTGATCAACTTTTAGTATGTAGCCAAAATGGCATAAGTATACGGATGAAATTGGGTACCTCATCCTGGTGACACTATTGGATGCGACCCATTTTGTATAGTGATATAAATGATGTGATCTGAAAATCATTTATGTAGAGACATGTGAGTGGGGACATCCTGTGCAATGAGTTTGCATAAGACCAAACCTCGAAATAGTCACTTTTCTTTATAACAACCGTTTACTGTTAAAACTGACTATCTCAAACTCAAATGATCTAGGGTAACTCGATCTTAATCCTGAGCTAACTATGAACTTCTGTTTATTTGAGATTATCCTTTGATCTGCATAGGTGAGAGTAGTCCAATGACACTGCTCAATAAGCCTCTCATTTTGGGGATAAGATCGAATAGATAGCTGAGGACACAACTTTGCAATATGGAATTCACTCCTACCTGATTTAGGGTTAGCAGATGGGTTGTTCTTTTAAGCGCTAATGCCTTGTCTTGAACAACGGGGCCCTGCCCTCTCATGGAAGAGAAGGTTATGATTTATAAGTTGGACTATAAATCAATTGTTCAATGGAGGATCAGTGGGAGCTTAAGGAGCAAGATGTATTTACAGGGGTAAAACGGTAATATTTGACCCAACTGTAAATACAAACGACCTGTGAAAGATTGACTTACTGATTATGGTTAAAATGGACAGAAATATATCTATAGTGAGAAGAGTGCAACTATCGAGCTATAGTGGAATGTCTAGATAGTTAACGAATAGTATATAATTTGGTTTAAAGAGTTTAACCAATTAATTACAAGTCATTGGAACTTATGATCTGTAGGTCCATAAGGTCTCTCTACTAGCTCGTAATTTGGATTAGTAAATTGAGTAATCTTGATAAGATTTGAAATTAGGGTTTAGAATTTGAAATGTTCAAATTCAATTAGGGTTTCTATTTATTGTATTCGATACAATTGAAATGTTTAATTTTATCGAAATTAAACAAAATTGGAGAATCGATTAATGTTTGAAATATGATTTAAATATTAATTGTATAAAATTAATTTCATTATGATGGAATTGTTTTTTTATTAATTTAATATTAGATATTAAATTAACAAAATTTATCAAAAGGTTTAATTAATTAGTTTTATATAAAAGTTAATTAATTGAATTAAGTTATATATTGAATTAATTTATATATATACATATATATAACTAATAATACAAATAAAATAGGTTTATTTGAAAATTAGTTTTAGAAAACAATTTTGAAAACAAAACCAAATTTGATAAATTCAAAGTGGAGATTTCCAGAAGTTGGAAATCTCCACTATGGTGGCCCAAACGGCCTTGGGAACGGAGCCAATGGTTCATAACGATGAAAAAACGTTGTGAACCAGACGATTTTGGGAACGGAGCTCTTTTAGTGGTCCAAATGGCTTTAGGGTCGGCAAGGCTATCCTGAAACCTAATTTTTGTGCCCGTACTTTTTGTCGGGCGAAACCTCTAAAACAAACCCAGGGATTCAGAACGATGAAACAAAATCATGCGCTAAACGGTTTTGGGAACGAAGCTCATATAGTGCCCCAAACAGCTCCTTGGGGTAGCGGGGCTGCCCTTAAGCCCAATTTTTGTGCGCGAACTGTCTGTCGGGCGAAACGCCCAAAATGGACCTAGGAGTTTAGAACGATGAAAAAAAAGTCGTGCGCCAAATGGTTTTGGGAACATAGTTTATTTGGTGTCCCAAACGGCTATTTTTGTGCGCTTTCTAGAGAACGAAAGCTCAATACGTGACCCCGATAGGTTTAGAATGATGACAAAAAGCAATGCGCATAACGGTTTTGGAAACAGAGCTCATTTGGTGCCTCCAAACGGTCTCCTGGGCCCGTGGCGCTACATGAGGGCCCATTTTGGTGTATGAAACGTTTTCGCTGGGCAAACGCCAAAAAATGGACCTAGGGTTTAGAACGATGAAAAAAAAGTCATGGCGCCAATAACGATTTTAGAAGCGGAGCTCATTAGGTGCCTCAACGACTCCTGGGTGCAGGTTGCCCAGGCACCAATTGTGGCATGAACTTTTCGCCAGACAAAACCCAAAAATTGATCTAGGGATTCAGAATATGAAAAAAAGAGCCCAATATGCCAGACGGTTTTAGTGAATGTATAAGATCATTTGGTAAACCAAACGGTCTTCTGGCTCGGTGGAGATGCCCAAGGGCCCCTTTCCCGTCGAGCGAAATGCTAAAAACGGACCCCAGAAGTTTAAGAACGGTGAAAAAAGCTGTGCTTTAGATGGTTTTGGGAACGAGCTCATTTGGTGCCCTAAACAGCAAATTAGGCTCGGCGGTGACAGCTCCGGGGCCCAAATTTTTGTGCGAACATTCCACCAAACGAAATAAGCTAAAATATGAGCCCAGGGGTTTAGAACGATGAAAAAATTGTACACCAAAGACAGTTTTGGAATGGAGCTCTATTTGGTGCCCCAAATCGGCTTTCCGAGCCCAATTGGAGCTCCCAGGCGCCCAATTTTTTTTGGCTCGCACTTTCCCACCAGTGAAAAGAACCAAAATGGACACCAGTGGTTTTAGAATTGGATGAAGAAAAAAGCCATTGTCCACGGTTTTGAAAAGGAGCTCATTTTGGGTGTCCCAAGACGGCTCTGGGCAGCCCGAACGACACTACCTTGCGGGGCCGATATGTGTGTGAACTTTCTGCACGGAGTGAAACGGCCTAAAATGGGACGAAGGGGTTCAGACGATGAAGAAGCCCCTATCGCTAGAACGTGTTTTGGGATTACGAAGGTCATGTTGGTGCCCAAAACGGCTCCTAGGGGCCTGTGGGGACTGCCACGCCGAGGCCCAATTTTTGCACAAACTTCCTGCGACGTGGAAATGGCCAAACATGGAACCCAGATGTGGTTCAGAAACGATAAAAAAGTTGTGGCAACCAATCGATTTGAGAAACAGCGCTCATTTGGGTGCTGGCAAACTGCGTACGGCCCCCGGGCTCTTTCGGGGCTAATCTTTTGGCATTGAACTTTCATCGAGCAAAACGGCCAAAAATGAACCAAGGGTCCATAATGATGAAAAAAAGTCGTGCACTAGGACAAATTTTGGAATGAAGCTCATTCGGTACCTAAAATGACTCCCGGGACTAGTAGGGTTGCCCCGGGGCAAATTTTTGTGCGCAAACTTTCCATCGGGAAAAATGGCCAAAACGGACCCCAGGGGTTCAGAATTGATGAAAAAAAGTTCGTGGGCCAGACGGTTTTGGGAACGGAGCTCATTTGGTGCCCAAAACAACTCTTGGGATCGACGAGGCTACCTGGGGCCCAATTTTTGTGCACCAACTTCCGCCGGGCGAAATAGCCAAAATGGACCCAAGGGTTCAGAACGATGAAAGAAGGTCGTGGGCTAGATGGTTTTCGGAAAGGAGCTCATTTTGTGCCCAAAATGGCTCTCGGGCCCAGTTTTTGTGCGCAAACTTTCTGCAAGGCAAAACGAACAAAACGGACCCAGGGGTTCAGAACGATGAAAAAAGCCGTGCGTTAGACGATTTTGGGAATGGAGCTCATTGCTGGTTTTATGTCTTAAAACTCATGGTTTGTAAACAATAAATGTTGGGATTAGTGTCCTAATTCTCCTAGAATCTCGTTGTTTTGTAAAGATACAATAAAATAATTGTTATTTAATTCTGGCATTTACTCATATCTAATAAACGAAGCTCCTTGGTTATCTTATGTGAACTTAAGCATGTATATGTGATATACAAGTGGATCATGCCTTAAGTGATAACGTAAATAGGTCTGTAGTATAAGGATTAAAGTGGGATACCTGATCCTTGTGACACTACGGATACGACCCGTTTTGTAGAGGTTTGCAAGTGTTGTAAACTACTACAGATGGTAGATCCTGACCATTCATGTGGAGATGTGCGAGTGGGGGTGTCCTATACAAAGAGTTTGTATAAGACTTGGACCACAAGATGACTAGACTCTGTATATAACGTCGTTGATACTAGAGATTTACATCTCACCTAAACGACCATAGGTGACACGACCTCAATCCTGAGTGTTTTGAGAACTCCTGCCTTTGAGAGTGGTCCTTTGATTAGTATGGATGAGAGTGACCAGATTGCCAACTCAATGTGCCTACCTTTTTGGAGACTTGTCTGATCTGGGAGCTGGGAACTCAATCCAGAAGATGGAATTCACTCCTTTCCCGAAGCAGGGATAAGTAGAAAGATTGCTCTCTTAAGGGCTGATTCTAGGGCTTGAACATAGTGGTCACAACTTCTCTTTGGAAGAGAAGACTCAGTCATAGTAGGACTATGACTTATGTTCATTTGAAGGATCAGTGGTACTTGAGGAGTTAGATATAACTACAAGGGCATAATGGTTATTGGCCCAACTGTGCTCACGAGCGATCTGTGAAAGGTTGTCGCACTTTTGATTCGTTAAGATGGACATATAATATATCGGTGGTAAGGAGAGTTCAGCTGTCGATCTTTAATGGAGTGTCTGGCAGTTAACAGATGGTGGATCCCATGACAAAAGAGTTTAGTTAGTTATTCACGTACCGTTGGAGCTTCGAGCTACAGGTCCCTTTAGTAGCTCAATGGATTCAGTTGAGGATCAGTTCTTGGTGTTGATTTGAAATGTTCAAATTGACAAGAATTAATTTGATTATATATGATATGATCGGTATAATGTATGAGATACATCTAGTGGAGGATTAATGTAAATGATATTTACATTAAGTACCATGGAATAGAAAAAGAACTATGATTTATATGTTTCATGAGATGAAATATTAAAACTATAGGTTATAAATATAGTATGATAAATTGGTTATCATTTATATTTATGATAATATTAATTATTGGGTAGTTAAATCTTTTTCTCTAATAACTAAGTGAGTAGGAGTTTATTAGTGGTTCATGGTAACCGTGAGATAAAAGGAAAATTGGTTTCCTAATTTAAGTAAGTATTGAAAAGTTTTTGTCAAAAATTTATTTTGAGATTTTTTCTTGGAAAAAGAATCTCACAAAAGCTTGTCAAGTAAATACTGATTTACTAAGCGACAACTTGATTTAGTAAACGATCGTGTAGTGTTTTGTAAACGACAGACACTGAGCTAAACAATGAGCTAGACGATCGCTTAGCTTTTGCTAAACGATTGGCATCGACCTATACGATAGGTTTCAGCCATCTCCCACTTGCCCAATCGTGTACACGATCGGTGTTCCTCCTTCATCTGCCTCATACCAAGTCCACACAGAGCCCACCCTCTGGATTCTCACACCAAGAATACCAAGGTAACCTTTTTGATGGTGTCATACTCAACACTATCGAGGTTCTGTGGAGGCCGTTGTGTTACTGGGGTGTTCGTGACCAAGGCGATTGCAGAGGACGAGTACGCGGTGTTCGTGCTACGGAGCGGTCATGTTGTTCGAGCGTTCAAGGTTGCTTTGTTCGATCGTTGGTGAGCAAAGAGCGTGGAGACGAGTCTACAAATGTTCATAGAGATTTCTCCTTGTTTATTTGTACTTTCATGCTGTAATTTCTATATTGATTGCATAACTGTATGTTTTGTTGATGACTGTAATTGTAATGTTCATATGTGATTGTAATTTGGAATGATCTATTCCGCTACTCATGGAAATCCTCGGATTCGATTTCCTTCAATTGGTATCAGAGCCAGGTGGTGTGCGGATATTCGACAACAAAAATCTCATGGACGCATTATGCGATGCATGTTCCTAAGATATGCGTTGATAGTCATGCGTCGATGGTCATGTGTTGGAATGAAAATTTCGTTAACGAATGTATGCGATGACCATGCGTCCTGCCATAAGTTTTCTTGCATTCACGCCAAGTATAACATGAATGCAAGTTTCTTGGGTAATCCGAGGTCGAACACAGGGACTTGTAACTATATGTTTGCAGTGATGTGCATGCGGTGGTTGAATAAAAGAATGAAAGGGATGTTGCTGTTGACGAATCGTTGATAGGTATGATTGATGATGTTCTATGCTCGAAATGATGCGATACTACTGCTAGATATGCATTAATTATGGATGTTCACATAGTATGCCATGCGTTGTCACAAGTTTCCTTACGATGGAACCAAGTGTAATTCCACCGCAAGTTTCTCGGTGTGATCCGAGGTCGAACTCAGGGACTGTTTTAGGTTATTGTGATATGTTCATGATATATGCGACCAGGTTTTCAATCTTTAAAAATGTGTTTGTACAACTATATAAATTACGATAAAATAAAGTAAAGCAGTAAAGATGCGATAATAAAATAAAATACAATAAACCTAAGCTAGATAATACAAGATACAAGCTTCATGTTACAAGATGCTGGGGTCAAGGCTGGCTGTGAAAATTATGCAAAGATGTGGAATGTGGCGACAAGTCTTATGAACAGAATAGAAAGAGAAAGATAAATAATATAACAACGCAAGTTCTCAATTGTGTTGATGCTAGAAATACTGTTCCGCTCTTCTCTTGGCATACACCTTTCAGTGATCGGCCACGGTCCCACATGTTTGTGGTGAAACAGAGAATAACGTAATGAACGCAAGGTTGCTTCTTTGTTTGGAAGTACTACTCGCTTTAGTTAACGCATTCTTCTAACCCTCTTTCGATAGATCAGAATGGCATCTTCACTTCTTCTCTCACAGGTGAAGATGTCGTCTAGCATGCCTAGCTAAACGCATTTTATACCTTCAACACAGATTAAGTACTTGTTTGATTCATATTAACTATCAGGGGATTAAAAAGACATCATGTAGAAAATGATTAATGAAGGAACGAAAATAGACAGAGAATGGTATACGAAAGCTATCGAAACATTTAATATATCTATTAAGCGTTTGATACATGGTGTGTGAATGAAAAGATAAAAAGAAAGTGAAATACAATGATGAAAGAGATAGAACAGATACAAACAAGTGCCAATGTCTTGGCACTGATTCGATGGAGATCTGCTTGCCGAATAGGATGGATTTGATGGTAGGGAGAGCTTCCCTCTCAGGCTTGCTCCACCGATAGCAGAGATCTATGCACAGAGCTTCCGATCGGGTATTTGGCAGAATAGATCTGAGATTCACCTCTCGACCTTATCTCGTCTTCTTCCCAGATTTCTTCACTTAAGCACTCAGCTCAGCCTTTTCTCTCAACAGTTTAGCAACACTTAGCCCCGTTTCAAGTAGCATACTTTTCTCTGAAATCATTGGGGTATTTATAGGAGCAGATCCTTTAACTCCGGCCTTGTGGTCCCCACGTGATGGTTATGGTAATTCCGCAGATGGAGGGATATTATTCCTTTTGTTATGCAATCAGACCATCAATTCTGCACAACCGTTTGTCGCATTATGCCATTACTTCAGTAATCGTCTTTTCATGGTTGATTGATGGGCGCAATGTTACAGAGATGCGTTGATTAATTTCTCATGAGCCTTGAGCACAAGCGGTGACTTGGTCTCCTGCAAAACAGGAGTAAAGTTTGGCTTGTCCTCCATCTTTTTTGGCGTTAGTGGGTGTAATTACAAACATTTATAATTATTGTCATACTAGGTTAATTTTCATACAATTGGCGCATAATTACTAACTTTGGCCACAATATCTAGATAAGGTGGCATAAATAACTTGTATTTCTACAAGTTATCACACCAAAATTTGAATAGAATATGGTCCCTTCACTACATGCTTGCGCGTCCCAAAATTTAGATATATGTTTGTCCTCAAGCATATCTTCTACTAAGGCAATCATGCTCCATTCCTATCCTATATTTCTGCGATGATTGGTTGCTCCGAATGTTACACTTAGGCACATTACCTGACATCACACTTTCCTTCTATCCTTGCTAATTTTTAGCAAGCCTTACTTTATTCTTCTATGTAACAAAATTCTGCCCAAAGACACTTTTCGAGTTTTCAAAATAGAAAGTTTATCTCTTCTTTATCAAAACAACTTGATGTATCTATATGCGGTGAGCAACACTTTATGTCATTTATTCACTTAGAGACAGTTGGTCATGGTTACACTCTTCGTTTTGGCTTGTCCCTACAGGTGTCATGCGAACATCCAACTATGGTAGTGTGTCAGTTCTAACTTTAACTCATGATAATCAGAGGATTTGTCCCTTGCATTCTTTTTTTTTTTCTTTTTGGTTTATACAACGTCATTCTTGGAAACCCACCTTCGTTTTGGCTTGCTCCTACGGGTGTCATCAAACTACGAGCAGACTTCTTTCACAACTAAACTTTTATCAGGTTATGAACAGTTTGAAATTTTCCCTTGCGCTGACATTGGAGTTTTGCAAATTTTTTTTTAGTAAACGAAAATGGACGCGTTTTCTGAAATACTGCATACTTCTGATTTCATCTGCTCAGACCTTCTCCACCCCCAAATTTAAAGATGAGCAAGGTCCTCATTGCGTTGTTTGGATAGATTAGACAAACACTTAGAAGAAAATTTCAAAAAGAAGGTTTGAGCAGAACTTTGAAAGATAAAAGGTAAAGTACTGCTAAACTAAGAATTAACTAAGTGTTAGTCAGAAATTACTAAGTACGGAAAATGTGTCTAAGTGTAAACATATAATACATCATAGCAACGCAATGAAGATCATAAAAATACAAGAGTACAAATATAGCAAAGATTAACAAAGGAAGATAAAGAAAGAGGCATAGGCAAAGAGTAGAGTGAATTATGTACTTTGATTGTATTGACTATTAACAAAGTATTCGAATACATTACAAATGGTCGCATTACAAACAAAATTTTCTCATGCCTATACAAGAGTCAAAGAATTTGGTAAAGTTACAATTTAATAAAAGAATTGAATACAATTAAAGAATGGCCGCATTAAAACTTAAAAATTGAAGAAAGAATAAAAACTAAGGTTGAGGAGTAGGGGGATCTGGTGGAGAGTATTGTGGTTGTGCAATAGAGCCATCATAAAAAATAAAGTGCTGCCTTAGATATGGAGGCACCATCGGACCATGCAAATAGGCGGTAAGAAAGTTGAAGTACTCTTGATTGCGCTCCGCTATCAGTTGTTGGTGTTGGAAGATCCTGTGCATATTACGCCCGATATTGATGAGTGCTTCCCTTGAAGTTGCAGCACTTCATTGAATCTCATCAATGCGCTCCATTGCTACCTCAAATCGATGGTTGAAGAAGTGATGCTGCTGAGAGACAAGTTCTTGCTGTTGGGCGAAGAGGGTTCTCATTTCAGCTAGCTCAGTAGCCAGGGAGGTGGAGGATGGTTGTGCCTGCGATGTCTCGCCAGCACCGTTTTGGGGTTGGGCAGATGTGTCTTCACCCAAAGCGTGTGGGTCATTAACTTATGACGGTGGGGTAGTGGGATGTGGTGATGAAGTTGTTGGTGAAGGTGGGGCTGCTGGTTGAATAGGAGAGTTGGAAATAAGAAGAAGGTTGGTAATAGGTTCATGAAGAGGGGAGGAAGTTTATGCTGGCAGGCTTGAAGGGCTTAGAGATCTGATGACTAAGGGAAGAGGGTTTATGGGCTCTGGATCATGCGCTGGTGACTCATGTACCCTCTCTTTTCCCTTATCTTCTCTTTTTCTTCTTTTTGTTTTGGGTTCCTGCGACGCATTCAAATCAATCGCAAGTCTCTTTGCTGGCAGTTTCGGGCAATGTGGGGAATCCTTGAGGAGCATCCTCAGAATTTTGATGTTGATGAGGCCGTGGACTTCTGGCATGGGCTCCTCATCAATGGCTACACCCGCACTTAGGCATCAACTTGAGACGATCTCCATGCAGACGCCTGCGATAAAAGTCCCGCACTACCTGAGGCACGATGATGGATGGGCATTGACAGAAAGTGTCCCACCCATGCTTCACAATGACTCTCGTGATGAGATCAGGTAGTGGGGTCGGCGTAGGGTAGAAGCCCATCTCGATCAGCATGTCATCATTCTTCTTTCTTTTAGCTGATCGCTTCTTGGCCGATGCAGGCTCGCTACTTTCTGCTACGTCTTTGCCTCTTGCTTGTGCAAGGCGGGTTGCTTGCCTTAGTCTCTTTTCCCGCTCCTTGTGCTATTCCTCTTTCTCGCGTTCAGCGAGTTCTTTGCCCTTACTTTTGTACAAGCGCTTCTTGTTAGCTTCGCGCTTCTTCCTCTTCTCTTCTAAAAGTAGTCTTTCCTCTTTTTCCTTCTTCCTTCTTTCTTCTTCTTCCGCCTCTATCTCTTCTCTCTCAAGCTCTTCTTCAAACTACTCAGAGGCCAGCAATAGGCGCTGATCCTCTTTGCGTTTCTGGATCCCTTCAAGTCAGGCAAGCTCGTTATTGCTTCGCATCTCCTCAAATTCCAATCTTCTTCTTCGATTCCCTTCTGCGATGATGAGCTTGCCCCGCTCCATCTTTTCTTGCTTCTCTTCTTCTTCTTTTCTTTTTCTTTCCTCCTCTTCCAATGCTAACATTAAACGTTGAGGGTCGATGCTCGACCCTTATGGCGCATTCTCCTTGCGACGGTGAGAAACAGCTATTTAAAAATGCAAAATTTAATTGAAAAAAAAAAATTCTCTTTTGCGTCGCATTAGGGGGGTTCCCTCTGTTTCTTCTCCTTCGTCCGTCGTAACCAATTGTGTTGCTTCAGGTTACAGTGGCTCCATCAAGTGTGTCGTTTCCCCCCTATCCTCCCTTACGGAGGTTGACTCTCCATCCTTCTCGGGGCTTGCAACCCTTTATTTTGCTTTTTCTTCTTCTCTAAAGCGCCTTTTCTCCTTTCGGCGCAATCTTCTCTCTTCTTTCTCCTCTCTCCTCTTCTTCTTGGCCTCTTCATCTTCATCATCATCCTTTTTCTCTTTGTTCTTTCTTGATTTGTGATGATGCATTGACTCCGCCTTTCCAGCCTTCTTTCCCTTACTCTTATTCTTTTTCTTATCTTCCTTTTCAGCCTCTGCTGCCTTCTTCAATCTAGCTCCGACTTCCTTCTCTTCCTCAGCTGCCTTTAACTCTTCCTTCTTGGTCTCTTCTGGCAGTACACCCCCTGCAATCTCCTCTTCTTCCATTTTTGGAGGCTTATAAAAAATTTCTGCGATGATGGTGGCCTCTAGAGTCTCCAGGACCAGAACATCATTCCCTTTATCTTTTTCTTTAGCCACCACATCTTCCCCCACCATTACTCCATCCTTTATCGCTTCCTCTGCCACAACCACCATCTCCTCCTCTGTAGGCAGTGGCTGGTTTACAACCTCTGCCTCGGGCAATCCTTCTCCTTGCTCCAAGGTGCTTAGGATATTGCCAAACACCTCCGTGTCGTCTTGCCTCTTCCGTTCACTTTCAGTGAAAACGGACGGTGTTGGTGTTGGTAAGCTTTCAGTGCTTCCTCCTCTTTTGAACGCAGAAGACCTAACGGCCAAGGGATTTCTCTGGGTTCTTTCAGTGGGTCTGGGGACAGAACGGGCTTGTGCGGCAAGCCTGCGACTGGCAGCCAGGAATGCTGGCTCTTGTATGGCTGCTTGGTCATGGATGGAAGGTGAAGCAGGTTGGTTTGGTGTTTGGTCAGCCATTGAAACGGGTTGGAAGGTCTAGTAAACTTCGAGCTTTTGGGAGAAGAAGGGTTCTGAAAGCAAAATGTTTAGGGTTTTGATTTGTTGGTAAAGAATTTCTAAAGACGGAGGAGGGGGTATTTATAGGTTGGGCCGTGGTGGGGCCCAATGCGATTTGTGCGGCAACTGACCTTGAGCATCTCCACAGGCCCGTCGTTCCACCTCCCGCATTTATGGAATTTTCAGAAAAAACATCCTTTCATCTGCTAAGCCATAATTGCTTGGGGATATGAATCGATTGGACTTCTTCCCGAATTACCAGACAAAATTTTCTTTAATATTTTATTTGAATGGACGCATAATAGGTTATAATGCATTGTGTTCAATAACGCAACTGCATCTTTGCAAAGGATGGGCAACAATGCATATATCCCCGCAACACACCCCTTAACCAGCGCATTTCTGGAGGATACCTCGACATAGTGCATTTGGCTAAGGATGGGCAAAGGACATATACGAGCGCAACACACCCTTGAACTTAATACAGTTGAGTTTGGTGATCGCAATGCATTCCGAGTAGGTTTGGGATGCATCCATTGTCATCTTGCTTTCTTGTTGTTCAATGTTTTATTTTTGTAACTTATGTTTTACACAGGTATTTTATTTTATTATTATTATTATTTATTTTTCTTTATGACTCAATCATTCACAAATTAAAGCTCATACACTGACTACAGAAAACTCAAAGAATTAAAGGCAAGAATGAATTAAATGCACAGAAGTAACTAAAGAATGAAATTCGAAGAGTCAAAATTTGCATTAAATGAATCATTAAAACTTGGTTCAGAAATCAAAGAAGGGATTTAGTAAAGCAGAACAAATGTAGTATCGAGATATGGAGCGAAAATTTTCATTGTCTTTGATGCCTGCAATCCACATCTCTGCAGGTGGTCAGGCTTGCCTGCTCAATGTCTTCACGGACATTGCTCTTTCCCTGTTGATCCTGAGGCTTCAGAATTGTTGGACAGTTTTTCAGGTGTCCGATATCTCAGCTCAGAGGCTAGCTGGCCCACTTGGATCTCCAGATTTCGTATAAAGGATACTTGGGCTTGCATTATTGTATCGTTCTTGTCCATGTATTGTTTCAGAAGCGCCTCTAACGATCCTCCCCGGGCATTAGATGATGATGAAGGTTGCTAGTTCTGCGGTCTTGATTGCCCCTAATTATGGTGAAACGGAGGAGTCCTTCTACTGTCCCCTTGATGGTTCATTGGCCCACCTATGTTGGGATTGTCGCCTCAACCAAAGTTAGGATGGTTCATCCATCCCGGATTATAGGTGTTGCTGAATGGGTTGTTCTGGATAGCACACACTTGCTGTAGATTCAATGGGCATCTTTAGCTTCGTGATCCCCTCCACAGTTAACACAACCAATTGCGGCCACTTTGAGCCAGTGCAAATGGGTTTGCACTGATTGGAGCCAATGGCTCTTTGACTTAATGGCCATTGATTGGAGGATTCGAGGTTACCGTGGCCATTCTGGGCGGCCAATGTAGTCATTGTCTCTGCCAGGACAATGGCTGTTTAGCTTTCTTTTGATCGGCACCTCAGCCTCCATATATGTCATCTATCCAATCATCCATATTCCTCGAGATGCAATCAAGGATGACTTTGGCCTCCGTGTATGTCTTGTCTATAAAACCTCCCTGTTCCGGAGCATCAGCAACAGTCTGCGTTGCTCTGTTCAGGCCATTATAAAATGTTTCCATCAAGACGCAATCGGGAATCCTGATATGCGGGCAGTTTTTCACCAACCTTCTAAATCGCACCCAGGCGGTGCTCAGGATCCTCATTCTCTTTTTATTCAAAGTTCAGCACATCCTTCCGTCTTCTTGCATTGACAGCCGATGGGAAGAATTTCTTCATAAACGCTTAACCAATTGCCCTCATGACGTGATTTCATTGGGCTCTAATGAATAAGCCCACTTCTTAGCCTCATCCCTCAAGGTAAAGAACATAGACAAACCCTTTACTATTCTTTAGAGTCACGCCAGGTAGGGAAAAATTTCCGCACATCTCAACGAAGCTGTCAGGGGGCATGCGGTCTTTCACCTTGCAGCACCCCCAAACTGCCCTGCGTTCTGGATTCATTTGTAACATGGACTGGCTTATTTCAAAGCGGCATTCTTCCTCAATAGTTTGACCTTGAGATTCCAGGCGAAAAATCGTACAGGTTGGGTGCCACATAGTTTCACATTGGGATATTACGATCGGCTACCAAGAATACGGGATCCTAGGCCAGTCGAACAACCCCTTGATTCACATCTGGCACCGCGTTATCGTTATTATTTGCCATGCTGGCTGCCTTTTTTCGTCGATTCCTATTCTGGCGTATCCTCGCGCGGAAGGTTCACTCGATCTCAGGGTCAGCTACGAATTCCGGTTCAGCACCAGAACTCATAAACCGTCAGGCCGCTCTCCACGTTAAACAGCTAGTACAATGAGATATTAAATCCCCGGCAATGGCGCCATAAATTTGTAACGCGTTCGGTATGTATGATATTAAATGCTCACAATGATGCGATACTACAATTATTTATGCATTAATTAGGGATTGGTTAGGTAGTATGCCCTGTGTTGTCACAAGTTTCCTTATAATAGAACTAAGTGTAATTCCACTGCAAGTTTCTCTGTGTGATCCGAGGTCGAACACGGGGAAGTGGTGTCGGTTATTGTGGTATGTTCATGGTATATGCGACCAGTTTTTAATTCTTTATAAAAGGTGTGTATAGTATGTAAATTGCAGTAAAATAAAGGAAAGCGGTAAAGTTGCGATAAGACATAAAAATACAATAAACCTAAGCTAGATGTTACAAGATACAGGCTTTATGTGCAAGATACTTGGATTAAGGATGGCTGTGAAGGTTGTACAAAGATGTGGGATATGACGACAAGTCTTGTGAACAGGTTAGAAAGAGAAAGATAAGTATTACAAATAATGTAAGTTCTTAATTGAATTGAAGATACAAATACTGTTCCGCTCTTCTCTTGGCATACACCTCTCAGTGATCGGCCACGTTTCCCATGTCTGCGATGAAACAGAGTCTAACGTAATGAACGCAAGGTTACTCCCATGTCTGGAAGTACTACTCGCTTTAGTTAATGCACTCTTCTGACCTTCTCTCGATAGATCAGAATGACATCTTCACTTCTGCTCTCACAGGTGGAGATGCCGTCTAGCATGTTTTAGCTAAACGGTATTTTATAACTTTAATACATATTAAGTTCTTGGTGATTCATATTGCTCATCAAAGGATTAAGAAAACATCATGAAGAAAGTGACTAATAGGTGAACGGAATCTATCGAAACATTTAATATTTCTACTAAGTGTTTGATACATGATGTGTGAATGAAGAGATAAAGAAAATATGGAATACAATGAAAGAGAGATAGAACAGATACAATCTGGTGCCAATGTCTTGGCACAGATTCGATGGAGATCTACTTGCCAGATCGGATGGTTTCGATGGCAGGAAGAGCTTCCCTCTCAGGTTTGCTCCACCGGTACCAGGGGTCTATGCACAGAGCTTCGATCGAGTATATGACAGGTCGGATCTGAGATTTACCTCTCGGCCTTATCTCTCTTCCCAGATTTCTTCTCTTCAGCACCTGTCTCTTATACACATCTAGATGTGTATAAGAGACAGGATTTTCCCTCTCAGGTTTGCTCCACCGGTAACAGGGGTCTTTGCACAGAGCTTCGATCGAGTATATGACAGGTCGGATCTGAGATTTACCTCTCGGCCTTATCTCGTTCTCTTCCCGGATTTCTTCTCTTCAGCTCTCAGCTCAACCTTTTCTCTCTAAAATTTTACAGCACTTAGCCTAGTATCCAAGAGCATAAGTTTTCTCTGATATCTATAGGGTATTTATAGGTGTAGGTCTTTGACTCTGGCCTTGTGGTCCCTACTGATTGTTATGGTAATTCCAAAGATGGAGGGATATTATTCCTTCTGTTATGCAATCAGATCGTCAATTTTGCACAATCGTTAGTTGTACACGTGTCTCAAACCTCCGCTTTTACGTTGCCTAGTTGCATCTTTCGATCGTGAATTCACATGCAGTGTTGTTTTTATTACCGCATGCGGTTGAAAGTTAGCTCTGGATCGATTGTCGCATTGCGTTAATCGTCTTTTCAGTGATGATTGACGGGCGCAATGTGACAGAGATGCATTGGTTAGTTCTTCTTGAGCTTTGATCGTAAGCAGTGACTTGGTTTCCTGCAAAACAGAGTAGAATTCTCCTTTTCTTCCATCTTAACGATGTTAATGGGTGTAATTGTGATAATTCATAATTATTGTATTTCTGAGCTAATTTCCATACAACTGGCACATATTTAATCTCTTTTGGTCGCAATATCTAGATAAGGCAGTATAAATAACTTGTATTTCTACAAGTTATCATGTACACCTTTCAGTGATCGGCCACGCTCCCACATGTCTGTGGTGAAATAGAGAATAATGTAATGAATGTAAGGTTGCTTCCATGTCTGGAAGTACTACTCGCTTTAGTTAATGCATTCTTCTAACCCTCTCTCGATAGATCAGAATGGTATCTTCACTTCTGCTTTCACAGGTGGAGATGTTGTCTAGCATGCTTTAGCTAAACGTATTTTATAACTTTAATACATATTAAGTTCTTGGTGATTCATATTGCTCATCAAAGAATTAAGAAAACATCATGAAGAAAGTGACTAATGGGTGAATGGAAATAGACAGAAAATGGTAAACGGAATCTATCGAAACATTTAATATTTCTACTAAGTGTTTGATACATGATGTGTAAATGAATGAAGAGATAAAGAAAATATGGAATACAATGAAAGAGAGATAGAATAGATACAATCCGGTACCAATGTCTTGGCATAGATTCGATGGAGATCTACTTGTCGGATCAGATGGTTTCGATGGCAGGAAGAGCTTCCCTCTTAGGCTTGCTCCACCGGTAGCAGAGATCTATGCACAAAGCTTCCGATCGGGTATTTGGCAGAATAGATCTGAGATTCACCTCTTGGCTTTATCTCGTCTTCTTCCTAGATTTCTTCACTTAAACACTCAGCTCAGCCTTTTCTCTCAACAGTTTAGCAGCATTTACCCCGTATCTCGTAGCATACGCTCTGTCTCTTATACACATCTAGATGTGTATAAGAGACAGTAATACAAGACAATCGCATAAACTTCGCTGACCTAAGATTGTTACTATCCCTAGTGAACAATGCATACCTTGCTTAATGCGTCCAATCACTTACCCTCTCGGGCAGTTGATTGTTGCTGACTTTACTCATAGACAAGCAATGCGTTAGCCTATAGACAGGCGTTGCAGCAGCTTCACACCTGTCTCTTATACACATCTAGATGTGTATAAGAGACAGGCTCTCGTGAGCCTTGAGCGCAAGCGGTGACTTGGTCTCCTGCAAAATAGAGTAAAGTTTGGCTTGTCCTCCATCTTTTTGGCATTAGTGGGTGTAATTACAAACATTTATAATTATTGTCATACTAGGTTAATTTTCATACAATTGGCGCATAATTACTAACTTTTGGCCACAATATCTAGATAAGGTGGCATAAATAACTTGTATTTCTACAAGTTATTAGTTGCTACGTTAATCCTACTCCTACTCCTATCTAACAGACAACACAATGAGAACATGCATGAAAGGTAGAGATGCGACAAATCTTGACATGAAATAAATGAATGGGAAAATAGATAAAATGCGGAGATGTTTTCATTGCAAAACTTAAGAGTGACCGCAAAGGCAACCTTAGTCAGCGTCAGACTATGCGATCATGTTACAACCATACACGGTAAGTCATTTTCCAATGGAAATTCGATGCTCCTAATTCTAGGACGCATGTGTTGAATGCAAAGTGTCTATAGAACTTATTCCTAAGTCTCTACTCTTGTCCTATGCGATGATGCAAAATGCATGAAAGCAAGGTGACCCCATACAATCGTATCCTATCTCTAGGATGCATGCAATGCGTTAATAACAAATAGTGCTCATTCCTAAGCGCCTATCTAATATGTGATCTAATATGACACTCCCAAGTCTAGATTCTGACCTGACCTTCCAAAGCCTAGATCCTGTCCTTAGACTACCCTTCCGAGTATCCCTAATGGACAAATGAAGCATACATAATACAAGACAATCGCATAAACTTCGCTGACCTAAGATTGTTACTATCCCTAGTGAACAATGCATACCTTGCTTAATGCGTCCAATCACTTACCCTCTCGGGCAGTTGATTGTTGCTGACTTTACTCATAGACAAGCAATGCGTTAGCCCATAGACCGGCGTTGCAGTAGCTTCACACTAAGCAAATAAGATTACTCACATACTCGCGCAACGCACACCTCTTAGTGGTTTGCCCATGCTTCATATCACTAATCCACATGACTAAGTATGCAATACCCAAGCACTCCCACTAAGTGTTACAATGAAAGTAAAGATGCTAATCAAGAATATGGAAATGAAGTCGAAGGAATAGAGAAATGCATTGAAAAACACATTGTATTAATTTCTTAATTCAAAATGTCATACAATACAATTTAGGAAATGAAAGAAAAAAGGAATGACCGGCTTGAAGCAAAACTTTGCTTCCAATGGATGTGCGTCAAGGCTGCCAGTGGTGCCATGGATGGGTGGAGAAGCTGACTCTTTCGAAATCTAGCTCCAGTCGAAGGCTCTAGTCATCACTCGGAATGGATAAAGGAGGTGAAGAAATCTTAACCATATTCTCATGCAATTTGTCTGGATCACGAGGAAAATCCCTGGTTGAGGGATAATCTCCGGATGACTTGGAATTTTGCTCATCGGCTTCTATTTATAGAGTTTGAACCGTCGACAACATTAATTGGACTGCTCTGAGTCTGACGTTCGGTGCGTCAGTCCTTTCTGAACCTCTGCCACCAACAACGCGGTAGGTGAAATGTCAGCATCAACTTTGGATTTTCTTGAGGTAGATGCGTTGATGCATTCATTCCACCAACCTTGTGTTAATCCCAT
>NC_052359.1:55086069-55088748 GCF_009727055.1 Benincasa hispida
TAAGCGATGGGGTAAATCATTTACTCTATCGTGTAGCGTTGGTTGCTCGATCACGTTCACAATAGAGGTAGACAATCGTAGTGGGAGCATGTGATGCTTTTCGTTTAGTAAAATGCGCGCACTAGACGATCGTGTAATTAGCAAGCCTCATCGCTTAGTTACTACCTATACGATCGCACGTATACGATATGGAGGCACCAGTTAAGCGATCGCTTAGTCGGTGGTGCTTCACGACATTGTAGTCGTTTAGACAATCGTGGAAGGCAGGCATTGTGTGGAGTGCGCTAAGCGATCGTGTACCTCAGGCTTCATCGCTTAGTGATAACTGGCAGAAATGCCAGTTATTATAAGCCTTTTATTTAGAATCATGAGGGCTAATAAGTAGAAAATACGATGATAATAGTTAGAATTTACGAAAAATTGAGTTTTGCGTCAATTAGTACCTAAATCCTCACTGACCCCAATATTATGCGTTACTCCATGCCAAAGTGTCTATTTTTTTGTAGCTATCATAGGAATCAAACGCATGCATTTGAAATAAGCAATCACAGACAAACGCATGCGCTGAAGCAGGCGATCGCAAAGACAAACGCATGCATTGAACGTTGTGGTGATCGTATGCGTCCATTGCATGGAAGTTGCGGTGATCGTATGCGTCCATCGCATGGAAGTTGTGGCGATCATATGCGTCCATCGTATGGAAGTTGCGGTGATCAAGCGAATGTGGTGATCAATTGGAAATTGCGGCCACGGAGTGACAACCATAATAGAAGGACGATCGCAAGATGGGTAGAACGCGTTGATACTTCAGCTGAATCAAGCTCGGACGCATACCTTGGGAGTATCAACAAGATAAGACGATGTGACATTGCCTATACTGCGACAAAAGAATTAGTGAGCCACAACACAATCATGATAGTTGTCGGCGTTTAAACTCTATAAATAGCCTTTGGACCTTCATTTCAAGATAGGTAGAGGTTTGTGATCACAGATGAGAGCTTGAACCAGATTTTCAGTGAGAATTCTTCACCTCTATAAACTAGATCGAGTGACGATCGGAGCTTCCACCGGAGATAGAGCTCGAGAGAGACATCTCCACCATTCATCCATGGCACCATCGACAGCCTTGACACAGAGTCCTTTATTTCCCTTCTAATCTCTGTATTGTATTACATTTTAGCTTAAGATATTAAGACATTTTGTGATTAATGCAATTCTTGATTCCTTCATTGCTGTCTTCTTCATCATCTTTATCTTTATCATTGTTTATCTTTAGTGTTTATTTATCAAAGGCGATGCGTTAGTGTAATGAGTTGTGATTACTCGGGCGATTTAAGATAATAAACATTACTATGCGTTAATGGTTGTTGTGTCACTACCTATTCTCATCGCAAGTCTTCTATTGCTCAATCTGTTTAGTTAGGAGTAGGAGTAGTGTGTAAATCCATTAAACTTCTTTTCATTTTTCTTATTCATCGCCTCAAACACATTGCTTCACAAGCATTATTGAGTGACAAGTCCTTGTGTTCGACCTCGGATTACCCAAGAAACTTGCGTTTACGTTATACTTAGCGCGAACTTAAGAAAACTTGTGATAGGAATGCGTGGTCATTGCATACTAGATTAATGCATCTTCATTCCGATGCATGACCTCAGACGCATGGGTGCAAATGCATAAGCCATGTCAANCATTGCATACTAGATTAATGCATCTTCATTCCGATGCATGACCTCAGACGCATGGGTGCAAATGCATAAGCCATGTCAAACGCATGATTGCATGTACAACCTCATCCGTCCCTAATAATAATAATAATTTTCCGACCAACACTTAGTAAAAGGTTACGATCGTGTAATAATAACTAAACGATCATTTAGATTTTTCTAAATGATCGTGTAGTATTTGCTGAACGATCGTTTAGCTCTGAGAGCAATGGTAAGCGATAGAGCATAACGTTTACTTTATCGTGTAGACTATCGCAGGGAATTTAATACACGATGTTTGGAGATGCGATGCTTTGCCTGAGCGGTTCAAGAACCGATTTGCCTATTTGAACGGAGACTTCTTGTCTTTATAAGGTTGTCCTTACGGTCACTCTTAAGGGTTGCAATGAATTCATCTCCGCATTTTATCTATTTTCCCATACATTTATTTCATGTCAAGTGTTGCCGTATCTCTACTTCTCATGCATATTCTCATTGCATTGTCTATTAGATAGGAGTAGGAGTAGGATTAACTTAGCAACATCCCTTCCATTCTTTTATTCAAACTGCCGCATGCACATTACCGCATACGTATAGCTACAAGTCCCTATGTTCGACCTCAGATTACCCGAGAAACTTGCGTTCGCATTATACTTGGCGTGAACGCAATAAAACTTATGGCAGGATGCATGGTCATCGCATATATTTATTAACGCATTATCAGTCCAACACATGACCATCGACGCATGACTATCAACGCATATCTTAGGAACATGCATCGCATACCGTGTCCACGAGATTTTGGTTGTCGAGTAAAATTGACCTCTAATTTCCCGCCATCAAGTTTTTGGCGCCTTTGCCGGGTAGTTGGCAGCTAAATGTCTGTTAAGTTTTGTGTCTCTGCAAATAAACTTTTTATCTTGGAAGTATTGCAGCTTGTGCGACCAGGTTGCAAACAATATTGAAGTGTAGGCG
>NC_052359.1:55088772-55180408 GCF_009727055.1 Benincasa hispida
TGGCAGGACGCATGGTCATCGCATACATTCATTAACGCATTATCAGTCCAACACATGACCATCGACGCATGACTATCAACGCATATCTTAGGAACATGCATCACATACCGCGTCCATGGGATTTTGGTTGTTGAGTAAAATTGACTTCTAATTTCCCACCATCAAGTCTTTGGCACCGTTGTCAGGGAGTTGGCAGCTAAATGTCTGTTAAGTTTTGTGTCTTTGCGAGTAAACTTTTTATCTTGGAAGTATTGTAGCTTGTGCGACCAGGTTGCAAACAATATTGAAGTGTAGGCGATGCGTTGAAAGCCAATGTTGACCCCAAGGTAGAAGGGCAATTAGTCGCAAAAAAGCTGAAGGAAGTTCTAAGCTCATGGTGGCCAACATGCACCCAACAATTTCCGGAATTTCCAATGGTCAGAGCAACTTGACCCAAGCAGTTGAGAGCCATCTCCTGTATGGGAGACTCCTTGCGGTGACAACACTCCAATTTTTCTAGGGACATCTTCCACTCTATCTTTACTTTGCTTTCTTAGTATAGGTTATTTATTTTATTTTTATTGTTATTTTGGATATGGCTGCTTCCTTGGTTGTGGTATGTTTGCTCTTGTTGGTGTAACAATAAGTCTCCTCGGTTCATAGTTCAGCGGAAGAATTTCTTTCAACCTTCAACACATGGCTTCAATCATGTGGATTCCAACACATGAGCGCATGCGTTGTTCCACCTAAGGTCTTTTCTTGTTATCTTGTATGCCTTATCCTTTTGAAATTCTCTTTTTCCCGATTGTTTTGTTTTACGATGTTTCTATGATGGTACGTATAGTTCACTGCATTTTCTAACTAATCAACACAAGACATTCTTTACTTTTATTAGCTTCTTCAAATTTTGAAAGTCTTAAGTTTTATTTGGTGCAAACCTTTGTTCAAACATTTATTATCACATTCTTGTAATTTTGTTTTTAGCTTTGCGGTGAGAACGTTGCCAACTTCTAAGTTTGAGGGTGACAGCGGTCTCGGAGAATTGTGTTCATTATATTGCGATCATTTGAAAAAAAAGTTGAAGTGAGATTTTGAGAATAATAACTCCACTGTCAATGCAATGGGAAAACCCATGTTGATAAGAGTTAAGCTGTGAAAGGCACTTGCTGGAAGTTGGATGTCCGCATGACACACGTGGGGGCAAGCCAAAACGAAGGTAAGTTGCCAGGATCAGCGCATAAGCGCAACTCTTCTGTCCGGCGCAAGCCAAAACAAACGAGACAAGAGTTGAGTTGAATATGGAACACAACCAAAGTTGGATGCCCGCATGACACACGTGGGGGTAAGCCAAAATGAAGGGCGTAACCAGGTTCAACGCCGCATTTGAATAAGTCATCAAAAAGTTTTTGAAGTATTTTTTACGAACGCATTCTCAAAAGCTAAACACAAAATTGTGGTGAATGAATAAAAGTTTTTTAGCAAAGGTTTGCCGAATCTAAACTTAGACAATATCTTTTTGAAGAAGTAGCCAAAGCGGAGGAGAGTATTGCGGTGATGGTCAAAGGTACTGTAAACTATATTCTGAGAAGCTGGTCATCGCAAAGGAAAGCATGAAGGTGAGTTAGAATTTCTTGAGTATAACGCATGCTTGAGGACAAGCATGATTTTAAGTTTGGGAGTGTGATGACATGCAAAAATGCATGACATCTTAGGCCTTTTACTTAGAATTATGAAGGTTGTTAGGCAGAATATGCATCAATCATGTTAGGAATTCACAAGAAAACGAGCTTGCATCGATCAACATGTCGAATCTCAACTAACACGTTATTTTGCGTTAATTATGCATTCAGTGTTCTATTTTTGTAGCTAATGCAGGAAATGAATGCAAACGTGGAAACCGGACCACTACATAGACGACCGCGTGCGGAGAAATACTCCATCACAAAGGCAAATGCATCGATCAACGCATGGATGTTGTGGTAATCAGCCGTATGCGTCCATCGCATGGGAATTGCGCTCGTCAAGCGATTGCGGTCATCATGTAGAGTTGCGGTATTAAGCGAATGCACTAATTGAATAATTGCGACTACGTGACAACGCATACTAATGGGATCAACGCAAGGTAGGTGGAATGAACGCATCACGCATCTACCTCGGGAAAATCCAAAGCTGATGCTGACATTTCACCTACCATGCCGTTAGTGGCAGAGGTTGAGAAAGGACTAATGCGCCGAACATCAGACTCAGAGCAGTCCAATTAATGCTGTCAGCAAACCAAGCTCTATAAATAGAAGCCGATGAGCAAAAATTTAAGTTATCCAAGGTTTTCGCCTAATGTTTGCCTGGGGCAGATCCTTGCGATCCAGACAAACGCGTGAGAAGAAGTTTGAGAGTTTTTCACCTCCTTCATCCATTCCGAGTGACGACCGGAGCCTTCGACCGGAGTGAGATCTCGAGAGAGTCAGTTCCTCCGCCCATCCATGGCACCACCGGCAATCTTGACACATATCTACTGGGAGCAAGTCTTTGCTTCCAGCCGGTCATTTCCTTTTCCTTTCTTTCTTATATTGTATTGTATGACATTTTGTGATTAAGGAATTAATACAATTTATTTCCAATGCATTTCTCTATTCCTTCGACTTCATCTTTATCTTCTTTGCTTAGCATCTTTACTTTCATCGCAAGACTTAGTGGGATTGCTTGGGTATTGTATACTTAGTCATGTGGATTAGGGATATGAAACATGTAGCAACCCACCGAGAGGTGTGCGTTGTGTGAGTGTGTGAGTAATCTTATTTGCTTAGTGTGAAGCTGCTGCAACACCTATCTATAGGCTAATGCATTGCTTGTCTATGAGTAAAGTCAGTAACAATCAACTGCCTGAGAGGGTAAGTGGTTGGACGCATTAAGCAATGCATGCATTGTTCACTAGAGATAGGACTAATCTTGTGTCAACGAAGTTCATGCGGTTACCTTGTCCTATGAGTGCATCATTCATCATTTAGGTATACTCAGGAGAGTAGTCTAAAACCCAAATCTAAGACTCGAGAGAGCGGATTGGAATGCATAGGCAAGAATAGAGATCTTAAAGATAAGCTCTGTTTGCGTCACATAGCGTATGCACCCTACAGATTGGATTTGCATGCGTCCAAGAAGTAGGATAAGGGGTTATGTGGCAGCCAACCTCATGCGGAGCGAGCTAGTGAGCTGGTTATCGAGGTCTACGCAGGCATAGGCTTCTCGGCAATATCGCAGATACATCGCATACGTCCTAAAGTTAGGTTCAGGTGTGTGTAGCATGATTGCATGGTTTGCGTTGACTAAGGTTGTCCTTACGATCACTCTTAAAGGTTGCAATGAATTCATCTCTACATTTTATCTATTTTCCCATACATTTATTTCATGTCAAGTGTTGTCGTATCTCTACCTCTCATGCATATTCTCATTGCGTTGTCTGTTAGATAAAAGTAGGAGTAGGATTAACTTAGCAACATCCCTTCCATTATTTTATTCAAACCGCAGCATGCACATTACCGCATACATATAGCTATAAGTCCCTATGTTCGACCTCGGATTACTCGAGAAACTTGCGTTCGCATTATACTTGGCGTGAACGCAAGAAAACTTATGGCAGGACGCATGGTCATCGCATACATTCATTAACGCATTATCAGTCCAACACATGACCATCGACGCATGACTATCAACGCATATCTTAGGAACATGCATCACATACCGCGTCCATGGGATTTTGGTTGTTGAGTAAAATTGACTTCTAATTTCCCACCATCAAGTCTTTGGCACCGTTGTCAGGGAGTTGGCAGCTAAATGTCTGTTAAGTTTTGTGTCTTTGCGAGTAAACTTTTTATCTTGGAAGTATTGTAGCTTGTGCGACCAGGTTGCAAACAATATTGAAGTGTAGGCGATGCGTTGAAAGCCAATGTTGACCCCAAGGTAGAAGGGCAATTAGTCGCAAAAAAGCTGAAGGAAGTTCTAAGCTCATGGTGGCCAACATGCACCCAACAATTTCCGGAATTTCCAATGGTCAGAGCAACTTGACCCAAGCAGTTGAGAGCCATCTCCTGTATGGGAGACTCCTTGCGGTGACAACACTCCAATTTTTCTAGGGACATCTTCCACTCTATCTTTACTTTGCTTTCTTAGTATAGGTTATTTATTTTATTTTTATTGTTATTTTGGATATGTGGCTGCTTCCTTGGTTGTGGTATGTTTGCTCTTGTTGGTGCAAACATATTTTGCTTGTTTCATTGTTGTTTTGTATAAGTGTTATATAAAAGAAGTAGCAATGAATGGACAATGCATTGAGCATGACACTTAGGCTATTTGTAAGTGTTATGAATGCCTTGCATGTCTTAGCTTTGCATTGTGGTGTTGTTTCCGTTTATAAGTGTTATAAAGAAAATTAGACCTAAAATCAATAAGAAAGAGTTGTATGCAAACTTAGGGTGAACTCGAGTTTTTTAAAAGGGTTTTAAAATTGGATTGCGATAGACCTAAATTCAAGTGGTTCTAAGAGTTTAGTAACCTAGATTAATCTTTTAAAATTGGTTTAATAGGATTAAATTGATTGGCATAAAAGATTAAATTTTTGTAAATCTATCTATAAGGGACCTTTTGTCTAGGGTGGGTTCTGGCTAGGCTGGGGTTTTTAAGTTGATGGAAACGTAACACCCCTACCTAGAAACCTACCTGGAAAGGTGAATTAGATATATTTTCAACAAGCATGTGACGATTTGGTCAAAGACACCGTTAAAGAGTTTAATAGATGATGATCAAAAGTTGTTTCAACTATCCAAGGTAAAAGTTACTCTTGGGCAAACCTTAAAGTCACTTAGTTAAAATCCTTAGTCGTGTTTTTTTCTAAGTAAGCTAAACTCTAAGTTATAAAATACTCAGTGGGAGGAGGAGATATATTTGATATGTCTATGATTCCACTCACGTTTCTCCCTGTATATTCACACCATGAGATTCATGCTTAGCCTCGTGGTGCCCTGGAAGTGTCCCCTTTGGATGGTGTTTGCATGAGTCAATATCAAGGTGGACGGAGAAAGTGTTTATAGTAAGTGGGTGAAGGGTGTGTGTCAACACGTTCTATGGTCTCTGTCATTGGTTCACACTGTGAGATCATTCTGTACTCCCTTGTATCACCTTTGAGCGTCCCCCTTCGGATGGGTTTTGTGCAGTTGGTCAAGATCAATGTGAACTCCAAAAATGGATAGGGTCGCTTTAGGTTTTGCCTCAATCGAATTTTTTTCCTTCAGATTGACTTTTTGGGGCAGACCTCTAGGGCCTAAAATGGTGGGTCACACTTACGGGAGATTGTTAAGCAAGTTAATGATCTCTTGGCCAAATTAATGATGGCTAGTCGTTATAGGAGCAAGAGTTGTTCTGGTATTAATGACTGGTTGGGATCTTCTTAATTGAAAGAAGGGATAACTAACCTCCCTTTGGCGGCTTTTGTCCTAAACCTTTGAAGCGTCATTGTGAAACTAGATGTCACACGGGGTTCATATTAGTTTTGCTAAAACCTTATTAGATGTTGTTTTGTTTTTATAATGGGTATTTGCTTAAAACTTAATGTAGGTCGATGTGTTTTTCTTTTTAGCAACTCGTTAGTATTTCTATCTAAAGCTTTTAATATGACCGATTACTTACATTGGAAAGAATTGTGTGAAACGAATTTCGTGGCAAACGACCTCGATCCCACTACTCTCCAAAAGAGGAGACAAGACAGTAAATATGATTGATTGTTCTTGGAAACGTGTCTGGTAGAGAATGATGATTCTGACTGGATCATTGATTCAGGTGCTACCAATCATGTCAGTTCCTCTTACCAAGGATTCAGTTCCTGGCAAACGTTGCCACAGGGAGAAATGACTCTTGGAGTCAGTACTGGTGAGGTTTTTTCAACTGTTGCTATAGGCAGGCTGAAGTTATTTGTTGACAAGAAACGTTATCTATTACTTGATAATGTTTTTGTAGTTCCTCATATTAATAGGAACTTAATCTCGGTTTCTTGTCTTATTGAACAAGGTTATACCGTCTTCTTTTCTGAGAATAAAGTGTTTATTTTCAAGAATGGAATGGAGATTGGCTATGATTCAATGGAAAATAACTTATATGTACTAAGGCCGTTAGTCATAAAATCCTTGTATAACACTGAAATGTTCAGGGCAACAACAGCTAAAAGACCAAAGATTTCTCCTAAGGAAAACACCCATCTTTGGCATCTAAGGTTAGCTCACATCAACCTCAATAGGATTGAGAAGTTGGTGAAAAGTGGACTTCTAAAGAGTTTAGAAGAAAAATCCTTGCCGGTATATGAATCATGCCTCGAAGACAAGATGACCAAATGACCTTTTACTGGAAAATGTTACAAAGCCAAGGAAGCCTTGAAGCTTGTACATTCAGACCTTCGTGGTTCGATGAATGTTAGAGCTTGAGGTGGGTATGAATATTTGATCTCTTTCATAGATGATTATTCAAGGTTTGGGTATCTCTACCTAATGCAACGTAAGTTTGAAGCTCTTGACAAGTTCAAGGAGTATAAGGTTGAAGTTGAAAACTTGTTAGGTAAGAAGATAAAAACACTACGATTTGATCGTAGTGGAAAGTATATGGACCTCCAATTCCAGAACTATATGATAGAATATGAGACTGCATCCCAACTCTCGGCCCCTGGTACACTTCACCAGAATGGTGTATCTTAAAGGAGAAACAGAACCTTGTTGGACATGGTTCGGTCTATGATGAGTTATGCTCATCTTCTAGACTCGTTTTGGGGTTATGCAGTGGAGACTACATGTTATATCCTGAACAACGTTCCTTCAAAAATTGTTTCTGAAACACCTTTTGAGTTATGGAGAGACCGTAAAGGTAGTTTACACCACTTCAAGATTTGGGGCTGTCCGGCACATGTGCTAGCGACTAACTTAAAGAAGTTGGAACCACGTTCAAAGGTTTGCCTTTTTGTAGGCTACCTCAAGGAAACGAGAGGTGGATACTTTTATGATCCAAGGGAGAACAAAGTGTTTGTTTCTAAAAATGCTATCTTCTTAAAAGAAGACACATGAGGGATGATAAGCCATAGAGTAAGCTCGTTTTGCGTGAGATCTCTAGTGAAACTGAGACTGCTAAGGGTTCAATAAGAGTTGTTGAACAAGTAGACAGATCAACAAAAGTTGTTGAGGTCGGTACATCTAGTTAATCAGCTCAAGAGTTGAGACTGACTCGACGTAGTGGGAGGGTTATGAACCCACCGGATCACTATATGGGTTTAACTGAAGCCCAAAACGTCATTACGAATGATGGGGTTAAGGATTCGTTGTCTTTTAAGAAAACAATGGAGGATATTGACAAAGATGAATGGGCTCAGGCCATGAACTAGGAAATGGAGTCTATGTACTTCAATAACGCCTGAAAGCTTGTTGATCCACCTGATGGGGTAAGATCTATTGGGTATAAGTGGATCTATAAGCGAAAGAGAGGTGTAGATGGAAAGGTGCAAACCTTTAAGGCTAGACTCATGGCAAAGGGTTATACCTAGGTTGAGGGAGTTGACTATTGATTTGCATGTCAACTTAGGCCTTTTACTTAGAATTATGAAGGTTGTTAGGCAGAATATGTGTCAATCATGCTAGAAATTCATGAGAAAAAGACGATTAACATATCGAATCTCAGCTCACCCATTACTTTACATTAATTATGCATTCAATGTTCTATTTTTGTAGCCAATGCAGGAAATAAACGTAAACGTAGAAACCGGACCATCGCATAGACGACCACATGCGGAGAAACACTCCATCGCAAGGAAAATGCATCAATCAATGCATGGATGTTGCGGTAATTAGCCATATGCGTCCATTGCATGGGAGTTGCGGGGTTAAGTGAATGCGGCCATTGAATGACTGCGGCTACGCGAAAACGCATTCTAATGGGATCAATGCAAAGTTGGTGGAATGAACGCATCAACACATCTACCTTGAGAAAATCCAAAGCTGATGCTGACATTTTACCTACCACACCATTAGTGGCAGAGGTTTAGAAAGGACTAACGCGCCGAACGTCAGACCCAGAGCAGTCCAATTAATGCTATCGGCGGCCAAGCTCTATAAATAGAAGTCGATGAGCTCAAATTCATGGTATCTAGGGTTTTTGCCTAAGGTTGAATCTAAGGCTTTCGCTAGAGGTTCGCCTATGGCGGATCCTTATGATCTAGACAAACTGCGTGAAAAGACGCTGAGAGTTCTTCACCTCCTTCATCCATTCTGAGTGACGACCGGAGCCTTCGACTGGAGTTAGATCTCGAGAGAGTCAGCTTCTTCGCCCATCCATGGCACCACTGGCAGCCTTGACGCACATCCGCTGGAAGCAAATCTTTGCTTCCAACTAATCATTTTCTTTCCTTTCTTTTCTCATATTGTATTGTATAACATTTTGGAATTAAGAAATTAATACAATGTGTTTTCAATGCATTTCTCTTTTCCTTCGACTTCATCTCCATCTTCTTGCTTAGCATCTTTACTTTCATTGCATCACTTAGTAGGATTGCTTGGGTATTACATACTTAGTCATGTGGATTAGGAATACGAAGCATGTAGCAATCTACCGAGAGGTATGCGTTGCGCTAGTATGCGAGTATGTGAGTAATGCATTGCTTGTCTATGAGTGAAGTCAGCAACAATCAGCTGTCCGAGAGGGTAAGAGGTTGGTCGTATTAAGTAATGTATTCATTGTTCACTAGGGATAATAACAACCTTGCATCAACTAAGTTCATGCGTTTGTCTTGTCTTATATTGTGCCCAACACCCCTTTAGAGCTACTCGAGAGAGAGTCTAAAGAAAGAACCTAATGACTCAAGAGAGCTAGGTTAGAATGTAGACTCGAAAGAGTGAGATTAGGTCGGCATAAGCAAGAGATAGGGACTTAGAGATAAGCTCTGTTTGTCAACACTGCATCGCATGCACCCTAGAAATATGAATGATGATATGTGGTCGCCTTATTTGTGTATCATCACATAAACAAGAATTAGAGGCTTATGTGTAGGCCCTATAGACACGTCTGCATATACATCGCATGCGTTCTAGCATTAGAAGCCGTAGTATTCACACCGAGAGGTGGTTTACTATTGTATGAGTGTTGCATGATCGCATTAGCTTGTGTTGACTAGGGTTGCCCTTGCGGTCACTCTTAAGGGTTGTAATGAAAACATCTTCGCCTTTTATCCATTTTCCCATTCATTTATTTCATGTCAGGGTTTGTCGCATCTCTACCTTTCATGCATATTCTCATTGCGTTGTCTGATAGATTGAAGTAGGAGTAGGATTAACGTAGCAATATCCCCTCCATTCTTTTATTTATACCGCCGCATGTACAATCATCGCAAACATATAGTTACAAGTCCTTATGTTTGACCTTGGATTACCCGAGAAACTTATGTTTATGTTATACTTGGCGTGAATCCAAGAAAACTTGTGGCAGGATGCATGGTCATCTCATACATTCGTTAACGAAATTTTCATTCCAACGCATGACCATCGACGCATGACTATCAACGCATATCTTAGGAACATGCATCGTATAATGCGTCCACAGGATTTGGTTGTCGAGTAAAAATTGATTTCCAATTTCCACCCATAAACTATGAAGAAACTTTCTCACCTGTTATCATGCTCAAGTCTATTAGGATTCTTCTATCCATAGCCACATTTTATGATTATGAAATATGGCAAATGGATGTCAAGACTGACTTTCTTAATGGTAATCTTGAGGAGACCATCTATATGACTCAACCAGAGGGGTTTGTAGTTCCAGATTAAGAGCAAAGGGTTTGCAAGCTTAATAGGTCCATTTATGGGCTGAAATAAGCATCTAGATCATGGAACATCAGATTTGACACTGCTGTCAAGTCGTTTGGCTTTGACCAAAACGTTGATGAGTCTTGTGTTTACAAGAAGATCATCAACAACTTAGTAGCTTTCCTGGAACTGTATATGGATGATATCTACTCATTAGGAATGATGTAGGGTATCTGACTAACATTAAGAAGTGGCTAGCTGCCTAGTTCCAAATGAAAGATTTGGGTGAGGTGCAGTACGTTCTAGGGATCCAGATCATTCGGGATCGTAAGAACAAACGGTTAGCTCTGTCTCAGGCATCGTACATTGATCAAATGTTGATCAGGTACAAGATGCAGGATTGCAGGAGGGGTTTATTACCCTTCAGGCATGGAATCGTTTTAGATAAGGATCACTGTCCTAGGACACCTCAAGAGGTTGAAAAGATGAGACGGATTCCCTATGCTTCTGCTGTAGGAAGCTTGATGTATGCAATATTGTGTACTAGACCCGTCATTTGCTATGCAGTAGGGATTGTCAGTCGATATTAGTCTAATCCAGGATTTGATCACTGAATGGCAGTCAAGATGATCCTCAAATATCATTGGAGAACGAGGGACTACATGCTCGTGTATGAAGATAAGGATCTAATCCTTACAGGATATACAGACACTGACTTTTAGACCGATAGAGATTCTCGCAAATCGGCATCGGGGTCAGTGTTCACTCTAAATGGAGGGGCTGTAGTCTGGCGAAGCATCAAGCAAGGATGTATCGTGGACTCTAAGTCGAATACGTGGCCACTTGTGAAGTAGCTAAAGAGGCTGTTTGGTTGAGGAAGTTCCTTTCAGATTTGGAAGTTGTTCCAAATATGGATTTGCCGATCTCTTTATTGTGATAACAACGAGACTATGGCAAATTCGAAGGAACCTCAGAGTCATCGTCAGGGTAAGCACATAGAACGGAAATATCACCTGATCAAGAAGATTGTGCATCACGGTGATGTGATAGTCACGAAGATTGCATCGGAGCACAACAATGCTGATCCCTTTACAAAGGCCCTCACGACTAAAGTGTTCGAGGGTCACCTGGAGAGTCTGGGTCTGCGGGACATGTGGCATCTTGTCTAGGGCAAGTGGGAGATGATACTAGGGTATGCCCTAGTTTGTTGTATATTGTACATTTTTGTATTGTATTGTACATTAGTCTCCCGAATCATTAGGACAAGTGGGAGATTGTTGGGATTGGTGTCCTAATTCTCCCGAGGTCTCGTTGTTTTGTAAAGATACACATTGTTTGATGAATAAAATAATTGTTATTTAATCCTGACATTTACCCATATCCAATAAACAAAGTTCCTTGGTTATCTTATGTGAACTTAAGCATGTATATGTGATATACAAGTGAATCATGCCTTAAGTGATAACCTAAATAGGTCTGTAGTATAAGGATTAAGGTGAGATACCTGATCCTGGTGACACTACAGATACGACCTATTTTGTAGAGGTTTGCAAGTGTTGTAAACTACTACAGATGGTAGATCCTGACCATTCATGTGGAGACGTGCGAGCGGGGGTGTCCTATACAAAGAGTTTGTATAAGACCTGGATCAGGAGATGACTAGACTCTGTATATAAAGCCGATTAAACTACAGACTTACATCTCACCAAAACGACCATAGGTGACACGACCTCAATCGTAAGTGTTTTGAGAACTCCTACCTTTAAGGGTGGTCCTTTGATTAGTATGGTTAAGAATGGCCAGATTGCCAACTTAACATGCCTACCTTTTTGGAGACTTTTCTGATCTGGGAGCTGGGAACTCAATCCACAAGATGGAATTCACTCATTTCCTGAAGCAGGGATAAGTAGAGAGATTGCAACCTTAAGGGCTGATTCCAGGGCTTGAACATAGTGGCCACAGATTCTCTTTGGAAGAGAAGACTCAGTCATAGTAGGACTATGACTTATGTTCATTAGAGGAATCAGTGGTACTTAAGGAGTTAGATGTAACTACAGGGGCATAACGGTTATTGGCCCAACTGTACTTACGAGCGATCTGTGAAGGGTTATCGCACTCCTGATTGGTTAAGATGGACACATAATATATCTGTGGTAAGGAGTGTTCAGCTGTCGGTCTTTAGTGGAGTGCCTGGCAGTTAATGGATGGTGGATCCCGTGACTAAAGAGTTTCATCAGCTATTCACATACCATTGGAGCTTCAAGCTACAGGTCCATAAGGCCCCCTTGGTAGCTTAATGGATTCAAGATGAGGATCAGTTCTTGGTGTTGATTTGAAATATTCAAATTGACAAGAGGTAATTCGAATATATATGATATGATTGGTATGATGTGTGAGATACATAAAGTGGAGGATTGATGTAAATGAGATTTACATTAAGTGCCATGAAATAGAAAAAGAACTATGGTTTGTATGTTTCATGAGATGAAATATTAAAACTATAGGTTATAAATATATTATGGTAAGTTAGTTATCATTTATATTTATAATAATATTAATCATTGGAAAATTATCTCCTTTTCTCTAATAACCAATTGAGTAGGAGGTTATTGGTGGTTTCATTGTAATTATGAGATAAAAGGAAAAATATTTTCCTAATTTTAGTAAGATTTTTAAGTTGTTTTTTGAGATTTCCAATCTCAGAAAGTTCTCACGAATAGTTGTCAAGTAAATCATATTTACTAAGCGATAACTTGGAGTGAGCTAAACGATCGTGGAGTGTTCTTAACGATAGACACTCGGCTAGACGATGAGCTAAACGATCGCGTAGCTTTTGCTAGACAATCACGTAGTTTTTCCTAAACGATTGGGTATCAACCTATACGATAGGCTGTGTCTTCTCCTACTTGCTCAATCGTTTACACGATTGTTCCTCCTTTCGTTTTCTGCCTTAAACCAAGTCCACATAGAGCCCACCCTCTGGATTTTCAAACCAAGAATTCCAAGGTAACCTTCTTGGTAGTGTCATACTCAACTCGACACTGTCGAGGTTCTGTGGAGGCCGTTCGTGGTGTTCGAGGTGTTCGTGACCTTGGTGATTGCTTAGTTCGAGTGCGCGATGATTGTATAGTATAGCGGTCGTGTTAGATGAACGTTTGTGTGCTGTTGTGTTGCTGTGATTGAGTGTTAATGATCAAGGAACTTGAAGATGAGTCTACAAAGGTTTGTTGATTTTTATCCTTGATCTATCATAAAGCATGTTGTAATTTCTATTTTATACATAACTGCATTTTTCCGTTTGTGATGGTAATTGTAAAGTTCATATACGATTGAAATTTGGAAAGATCCTTCCGCTGCTCATGGAAATCCTCATGTTCAATTTCCTTCAATTGGTATCAGATAACGTTTCTTATTAACAAATAATTTTAACCTGCCTACAGCAACAACTGAAACAACCTCACCAGTGCCGACTCGTAGAGTCATCTCTCCCTGTGGCAACGTTTGCCAGGAACTAAATCCTTGGTAAGAGGAACTGACATGATTGGTAGCACCCGAATCTAAGATCCAAGCAAAATCATCATTCTCTACTAAACACGTCTCCAAGACCAATAAATTAGATTTACTGTCTTTCCCCCTCTTTTGGAGAGTAGTGGGATCAGTGTCAGAACAACTGACACTATTGATTTTTTCATCTATCCATGTGTGCTCGAAAAGTAAGAACCGACATTCAAAAAAATCTTGCAACAAGTCCATGATCTCGCCATGTAAAGACCATATTCTCAACCTTTTTGGCCAAAACATTAGGTATGTTAGGCAAAATGTGAAGTTGGGCCAATGAATTAGCCTTCATTCATACCTCATATGCATTGCGAACACTTATCAATTATCCCTCCTCTGAATTGAGAAGTTCTCAACCAGTCATTAATACCAGAACAACTCTTGCTCCTATAACGATTAGCCATCATCGATTTGGTCAAGAAATCATTAACTTACTTAACAATCTCCCGTAGTGTGACCCGCTATTTTAGGCCCTAGAGATCTGCCCCAAGCAATCAATCTGAAGGGAGAAAAATCCGATTGGGGCAAAACCTAAAGCAACCCTATCCATTTTTAGAGTTCACCTTGATCTTGACCAACTGCACAAAACCCATCCGAAGGGGGATGCTCCCAGGGCGCCACGAGGGAGTACAGAATGATCTCACAGTGTGAACCAATGACAAAGACCATAGGACGTGTTGACACACACTCTTCACCCACTTACTATAAACACTCTCTCTGTCCACCTTGATATTGACTCATACAAACACCATCCGAAGGGGGATGCTCACAGGGCATCACGAGGCCAAGCATGAATCTCATGGTGTGAACATATAGGGAGAAACGTGAGTGGAATCATAGATATATCAAATACATCTCTTCCTCTCACTGAGTATTTTATAACCTAGGGTTTAGTTTACTTAGAAAAAACACGGTTAAGGATTTTAACTAAGTGACTTTTAGGTTTTCCCAAGAGTAACTTTTACCCTGGATAGTTAAACAACTTTTGATCACCATCCATTAAACTCTATAATAGAGTCTTTGACCAATTGTCGCATGTTTGTAGAAAATCTATCTAATTCACCTTTCCAGGTAGGTTCCCAAGTAGGAGTGTTCGTTTCCGTCAGCTTAAGAACCCTAGCCTAGACAAAATCTGCCTTAGACAAAAGGTCCCTTATAGATAGATTTAAAACAAATTTAATCTTTTATGCCAACCAATCCTATTAAACTGATTTTAAAAGATTAATCTAGGTTACTAAACTCTTTAGAACCATTTGAGCTTAAGTCTATCTCAATCCAATTTTAAAACCCTTTTAAAAAACTTGAGTTCCCCCTAAGTTCGTATGCAACTCTTTCTTATTGATTTTAGTTCTAATTTCCTTTATAACACTTATAAATGGAAACAACCAAAACCATAATGCAAAGCTAACACATGCAAGGCATTTATAACGATTATAAAAAACCTAATTGTCATACTCAATACATTGTTCATTCATTGCTACTTCTTCTATATAACGCTTATACAAAACAGCAATGAAACAAGCATAACATGCTTCTAATCACCCTTAGACTATAACACTTATAATAAAAGGATGATGCATGAATATGCTCACTGCATGCAAAATATAACTCTTATATTTCATGATGTATGCGCTTGCTTTCATGTAATTTCTTCATGCTAGATTATAACATTAATAATACATGGTGCATGAATAATTGCAAAACCTAAGGTGGGTTTTTAAACTATATGTCAAACATTTTGTCATATAAACACGATACATCGCATTTATAGTAAACAAATGTTGATGAACTGGGTAGAATTGCCTAAAATCCACAAAAATAAAGCTAACTATTACAAAAACAAGGAGTCTCCGGTTTAAACAAGTGAATCGAGTCTTGAACCGCTCGAGCGAAGTGATGGGTTGGAAACAGAGAGGAAAATAAATATGCAACTTATGTTATGCGTTGATCTCCATGCGTCGATGGTCATGCGTTGGACTAGAAAATATACAATATGCGTTTAAGCATGTATATGATGACCATATGTTCCTGCCACAAGTTTTCTCGCTTTCTCGCTAAGTATAACGAGAACGCAAGTTTCTCAGGATGATCCGAGGTCGAACGCTTATTTGGGTTGTTCTAGACAGAGGAGTTGTTATTATGCGTTGATTCTAATCATCTACTTTCGTTTTGGCTTACTTGCACGGGTGTCATGCAAAGTGTCCAACTATGGGCAAGTACCTTTCACAACTTTAACTCTTATTAGCTTGGGTCTCCCCTTTGCATTGACAGTGAATGTTTTTTTAAAAAAAAAAACAAAATTTTTTAAATTAAATAAACATCACAATGCTTAGACTGGACGCATTTGCCCAGACCACTACCTCCTTCAAACTTAAAGAGTAGCAGGGATCTTTGCCAAAAAGCTAAAAACAAACTTATTCAGGAATGCGGTAGAAGATGTTTGAGCAAAGGTTTATACAAAATAAAACTTAGACTGTCAAACTTTGAAGAAGCTACTAAAGTGGGTGAGCTATACAACTTTTAGTTAGTGGATGTAGTGAATTATAAGTATCATGGATGCTGATTTATCAACGCATAAGAAAACAAGCAGGCAAAGGAGAATTTCAGAAGGATAATGCAAAAAGATAACAAGAAAAGACCTATGAGCAGAATATCAATTTCGTCAATACTTAGAACTCATGCGGGGAAATAGCCATGCGTTGAATGATGGAGAAGATTCTTCTTCCGAACCATTGCACCGAGTGGAATTATTAACGCACCTACAAGGAGCGAACGCACATCTCATCCAAGAAAAAAGCCGTAAATCCAAAATGACAATATTCAAATAAATAAACTAAAGTTAACTAGGAAAGCAAGGTAAAGATAGAGGAGAAGACGTCCCTGAAGAATTTGGAGTGAAACCATCGCAAGGAGTCTTCCACATAGGAGATTGATCTCAACTGCTAAAGTCAAGGAACTCGTTGTCCTGACCATTGGAGCTTCCAGCAATTGTTGGACGCATGTTGGTTAACACGTACCTAAGACTGCTTACAACTCATGCGACAGATAACCTTTCTATCTCGGGGTCAATATTGACTTTCCGCGCATCACCTTCACTCAAACATCGTTTGCAACTTAGTCGCATAAGCTACAATAAGCCCAAGACTAAAAGGGTGCCTATAAAAACACAAAACTTAACAAACTATTAGTTGCCAAGTTCCCGACAACGGTGCCAAAAACTTAATGCGTTGGAAAAGGAGAGGAAAATAAATATGCAATTTATGTTATGCATTGATCTCCATGCATCGATGGTCATGCGTTGGACTAGAAAATATACAATATGCGTTTAAGCATGCATGCGATGACCATACGTTCCTACCACAAGTTTTATCGCTTTCTCGCCAAGTACAACGAAAACACAAGTTTGTGAAGTAATGCGTTTAAGGCAATGAATAAAAGTAAAAAGATAAAAGTAAAGGATTATGCACTACTCCTACTCCTAACTAAACAGATTGAGCAATGAAAGTTTAACTATGAGAATTGGTAGAGATGCAACAGTTGTTAACGCATAATAATATTCATTATGTTAGGTCGCCCGAGTAATCCCAGCTTGCCACACTAACGCATCGCACACCTCTCGGTGGCCAGCCACATGCCTATATCTCTATAATGCATGGTTGCATCGAGCATAAGATCGTGCCTATCTCTAGGAACAATGCATACTTTGCTTTAGTGTGTTCCACTACTCACCCTCTCAGGCAGTTAGTTGCGGCTAATCAGCTCATAGACAAGTATTGCAACAGCCCATAGACAAGCGTTGCTACGACCTCACACCAAGTGAAGAGGATTAACTCACTATACTCGCACAATGCACCTCTCGGTGGGTTGCTACATGCGTCCTATCTCTAGGCTACATGATTGAGTATGCAACCGCCTTTGATAACTAAACGATGAAGGTAAATGATGACAAATATGAAGAAGATGAAGAAGATGGCATTGAAGATATGCATTGATTAAAAAATGTATTAATGTCTTAAGCCAAAATGTAATACAATACAGAAACAAGAGGAGAAATGGGAGGCTAGATGAAAACAATCTCTTGCTTTTCATCTGAAATGCGTCAAGGCTGCTGGTGGCGCCATGGATGGATGATGGAGAAGTCTCTCTCGAGCTTTATCTCCGGTGAAAACTCTGGTCATCACTTGGAATGGGTTGTGGAGGTGAAGAATCCTTAAAGAAAATCTCGCTCATGCTCTCATATGTGATCGCAAGCATTTGCCTTAAGGCAGAAGCTCAGATGCTTTGAAGTGAAGGTCCAAGGTGCTATTTATAGAGCTTAAACACCAACAACGTTCATGATTGCGTTCTGCCTCACTGCTACCTTTGTCGCGGTATGGGCAATGTCAACATCATCTTATCTTGTTGATACTCCCAAAGTATGCGTTCATGCTTGTTTCTTCTTAAAGTATCAATGCATTCTACCCACCTTGCGATTGTCCTCTTATCATGGTTATCGTTCTGTAGTTGCAGCCTTTCGTGCGACAAACTGGTCTTCATGAAGATCAACGCATGCGATCAACTTTGCGATGGTCTAGGATCAACGCATGTGATTGACTTTGCGATGTTTTAGGATCAACGCGTGCGAACGATTCCTACAATGGCTGCAAAAATACACTTTGATGCATAATAACGCATGATATAAGGTTAGTGAGGATTTTCAGTGCTGATCGACGCAAGCTCACTTTTCCACATGAATCCTTAGTATTATTAACGCATATTCTGCTTATTAGCCCATATAATTCTTAGTAAAAAGCTATAATAGCTTGTATTTCTACGAGCTATCATGAAGCAATGCATCTCCAACCATTGTGCACCAAACTCCCTGCGATCGTCTACACGAAAGAACAAACAATTTGCTCTATCATTTACCAATGCTCCCAGAGCTAAACAATTGTTTAGCAACGATCGTGTACCTTTTACTAAGCGATGAAGCTCAAGGTACGCGATCGTCTAGTGCGCTCTGTACAATGCAAGCCTTATACGATCGTTTAAACGACTACAATGCGGCAAAACACCATCTCCTAAACGATCTCTTAGTGAGCACCTTCGTATTGTATACCGCGCGATCGTGTAGGTAGTAACTAAGCGATAAGACATGCTAACTACACGATCGTTTAACACGCGCCTTCTTCTAAATGATGAGCATCAAATTCTCCCACTACAATCATATACCTCTAACGTCCACGCGATCGGGCAACCAACGCTACGTGATAGAGTAAACGATTTACCCCAACTAAACGATCGTTTAGTAAATACTATACGATCGTATAGAAAAATCTACATGATCGTTTAGATAAATCCCAATGATCGTTTACCTTAGGCTACACGATATGACCAATTATTGGTCTTCTTCCTCGTTGAGAACAGCATTAACATGCTTCGAAACTTCATCACGAACAACTCGACTAACTCGAACTCTTTGAATTACAGACTCGATAGATGTTAATTACACCAAAAAACACAGGGGCCCTTACAAATTAACACTTTGTAATTGAAAGAAAGCTTTAAACAAAGACAATTAAAACCATAAACATCCATCAACGCCATCCACAAAAGCATTTAACAATTAAACACAAATGCAGAAAACCCACCAAGACTGTAAAAGAAGTTCAAAACAGAAGTGAAATTTGGAATATCAGAACAACCTGGCACAACGAAAGTGTGGTGAGCCCATAACAATTGAAGGAAATCGAACACGAGGATTTCCATGAGCAGTGAAAGGATCTTTCCAAATTTCAGTCGTATATGAACTGTACAATTACAATCACAAATGGAAACATGCGGTTATGCATAAAATAGAAATTACAGCATGCTTTACGATAGATCAAGGACAAGAATCAATAAACCTTTGTAGATTCATCTTCAAGTTCCTTGATCACGAACGCTCGATCACAGCAACACAACAACACAACGTTCGTCCAACACAACCGCTACACTGCACGATCACTGCACACTCGAACTAAACGATCACCAAGGTCAGGAACACCCCGAACACCGCGAATGGCCTCTACAGAACCTCGACAATGTCGAGTTGAGTATGACACCACCAAGAATGTTACCTTGGTATTCTCGGTCTGAGAATCTAGAGGGTGGGCTTTGTATGGACTTGATTTGAGGGAAAAGATGAAAGGAGGAACAATCGTGTAAACGATTGAGCAAGTGGGAGAAGACATAACCTATCGTATAGATCGATGCCCAATCGTTTAGGAAAAGCTATTCGATCGTCTAGCAAAAGCTATGCGATCGTTTAACTCATCGTCTAGTTGAGTGTCTATCTTGTACGAACACTCCACGATTGTTTAGCTAACTCCAAACTGTCTCTTAGTAAATCTGATTTACTTGACAATTATCCGTGATAATTTTATGAGATTGGAAATCTAAAAAAGAAAACAACTTACAAAATCTTACTAAAATTAGGAAAACATTTTTCCTTTTATCTCACGATTACCATGAAACCACCAATAACCTCCCACTCAATTGGCTATTAGAGAAAAGGAGATAATTATCCAATAATTAATATTATTATAAATATAAATGATAACTAACTTACCACAATATATTTATAATCTATAGTTTTAATATTTCATCTCATAAGACATACAAACCATAACTCTTTTTCTATTTCATGACACTTAATGTAAATCTCATTTACATTAATCCTCCACTTGATGTATCTCATACATCATACCAATCATATCATATATATTCGAATTACCTCTTGTCAATTTAAATATTTCAAATCAACATGAAGAACTGATCCTCAGCTTGAATCTATTGAGCTACCAAGAGGACCTCGTGAATAACTGACTAAACTCTTTAGTCATGGGATCTACCATCCGTTAACTACCAAGCACTCCACTAAAGACCAACAGCGGAACTCTCTTTACCATAAGTATATTATGTGTCCATTTTAACCAATCATCAATATGATAACCCTTCACAGATCGTTCATAAGTACAGCTCGACCATAATCGTTATGCCCCTATAGTTACATCTAACTTCTTAAGTACCACTGAATCCTCTAATGAACATAAGTCATAGTCCTACTATGACTTAGTTCTCTCTTCCAAAGAGAAGCTATGGCCACTATGTTCAAGCCCCGTAATCAGCCCTTAAGGGAGCAATCTATCTACTTACCCCTGCTTTGGGGAAGGAGTGAATTCCATTTTGTGTAATTAAGTTCTCAACTCCCAAATCAGACATGTCCCCAAAAAGGTAAGCATGTTGAGTTGGAAATCTGGCTACTCTGACCCATACTAATCAAAGGACTACCCTCAAAGACAGGAGTTCCCAAAACACTCAGGATTGAGATCGTGTCACCTATGGTTGTTTAGGTGAGATGTAAGTCTCCAATATCAACGACATTATATACAGAGTCTAGTCATCTCATAGTTTGGTCTTATACAAAATCTGTGTATAGGACACCCCTGCTCGTATGTCTCCACATGAATGGTCTGGATCTACTATCTGTAATAGTTTACAACACTTGCAAACCTCTACAAAGTAGACCGTATGCGTAGTGTCACCAGGATCAGGTATCCCACCTTAATCCTTATACTACAGACCTGTTTAGGTTATCACTCAAGGCATGATCCACTTGTATATCTCATATACATGCTTATGTAAACATAAGATAACCATGAAACTTAGTTTATTGTATATTGTACATGTTTTTTCTTGTATTGTACATTAGTCTCCTGAGGCACTAGGACAAGTGGGAGATTGTTGGAATTGGTGTCTTAATTCTCCTAGAGTTTCGTTGTTTGTAACCATACACATTTTTTTATGAATAAAATAATTGTTATTTCATTATGGCATTTACTCATATCCAATAAACATTTTTGTATTATAAAAAAGTTATGACTCAAAGATCATCTCCATATACACAAGTTAAACTCTTGAGCTTGAAAAATTATTCAATGAAACCACCATACTATGAATAATGACTAGATGTAGATTGAAGAATCTATAGGATCTAGTAAAGTTAGTCTCCTCGAATAATTGCACTATTGTGATGAGTTGTGTCATTAACCTATAAGTCGATCCTATATTTTGACTCTTCAAGTTTATACTTTTTTCAACAAAAAGATGTAATTCGTCAATATGTAGATATATTTGTTGATACATATTTGCCAATCGAATGATTCGACATAGATGTTAAATATATTGTATATACCACCTTTCATAAATATGCATAAAACATTAGAAATCTCTAAAAAATATTTAAAAAAAGTTCACTTATCTCACAATATAAATACTAACAACAAGATCTAAAAACTTAATTTGAGAGTAAAATCTATCAATATATCTATAAAATTGAAATAATTTTTAAATAAACACTAGCAATATAAATACTCACAACGAGATTTTAAATAATTTTTATAATTTTATATACAAGAATATCCATTACCATAGATATATCTATCAATATATCTATTGAAATTTTGGTATCAATAATAATATTCTAATCCTTGCTTCAAATGAACACAAGAAACTTCAATTATCTGAAAGAAATATCAAGAAAATTTTTGGTTTTAAAGAAAAATTATTAAATTATACAAAATATCCCTAAACTTTGTAATTTGTGTAAATAATACCCTTGAACTTTCAAGGGTTTCAAAATTACCTTAAACTTCCAAAAACAGTTTAAAAGTATCATTGTCGTTAGTATTGGATGGAAATGGTTAGTGTTTGGTTTAAAAAATGTCCTTGAACTTTCAAAAAATTTTAAAAAATACCCGTAGCATCAGTATATGAACATAAACCATTAATATTCGTTTCAAATATTCCTAAACTTCTAAAAGTTGCATTAATACTCTATAGCAAATATGAGAGTGATTTAAAAATAGTTAAAATTACTTTTACATTTTTAAAGTAGCTATAAAACATGTTTCTAATCATTCAAAACCAATATTCATGACATTGAAATTGCAATTGAAAGTGCAAAATTAATTAATTAATATTTTTGAGTGACTAAAAGTGGGTTATGGAGTGATTTTGAACTTGGCAAAAATTATTTTAACAATTTAAAAATCACTCGCAACCATATACTTACACTTGCAAAAGAAAAAAATAAAAAATGTTCCTACGTTAATATAGTGATCAATTTGTTTAAAGTTTTTTTGAGTTTGAAAAGAACAAAGTTTAAAACAAACTATATAAATATCATCTTTTTTTTATATATAGATATTCTTATTTTGTTTTCATTTGTCTAATTCTTACGCCAATTTTGTCACAACAAAATATAAACTATTACTTCAAGTTGAAGCGTAAAATCCCACAAAACTCCAAAAAAAAAAAAAAAAAACTCCTAAAACTTACCAAAACTATAAATAGGCTAACACAAAAAGAACATATTTGCCTATATTAACACACACTCAACTGCTAACATATAATCTAAAAGTAAGAGTAGATCAACCGTAAGTGCATTTTTAACTTTTATTTATTTATTAATTTTTAAATAAGGATACTAATGCAACTTTTGAAAGCTTATAGGTATTTATGCAACGAGGTATTAATGGTTTCTATTCATATATAAACAGGCAGAGTATTTTTGAACTTTTCTGTCATTTTAAGGATATTTTTAAACTTTTAAAGTTCAATAGCATTTTTGAAAAAAAAAATACTAATGGATTCCCTCCATTACTGATGACAAGGGTATTTTTGAACTTTTTTTTTTGAAGTTTAAGGGTAGTTTTGAAACTTCTGAAAGTTCAAAGGTATTTTTGATACAAACATTTTGTATAATTTAGCCCAGAAAAATTGACTTAAAATCATCTTCCTACACACAGGTTCAACTACTTTTAATTATTCAATGAGACTGCTAAACTATGACTAGCATTCAATAAATGGTTAGATATAGATTTGACAAACTACATGATCTAATAGTTTAGTCTCCTCTGATAATTTCTCTTAATGGTTTTATCAATTTTTTCTTTTTGAGAATATATAGGGAAGGGGATTTGAACCTCTGACTTGGAGGTTGATAGTAGCCACTTCAACTATATCCATTTCGGCGATTACTTCGAATTTATTCAATTATGATATATTATTCATAGACGTGTCAAAATTTACATGAAAATTTGTTAAAGATTAGTGAAAACTAATTTTGCAAGTTATTAATTAAATTAATTTTTTCTTTAATTGAAGTTAATGACTTTTATTTAGGATAGTTCCTCCTAAATGGAAGGATAGTGGTATAATGGTTCAGTGGATTGATTAAAGGAGCTTTTTTATGTTAGTGGTAAAAAATTAAGGATAATGCATTAGTGGGTAGTTTCTTATTTTTCCTATAAAGACTTGTATTGTTTCTACTTAAATGAATGCAGAACTTATGTCACACCCCACCCCAGATCACCCTCTTAGCCTAGAGAAGGGCGTGACTGCAGTAGTTATCAACCCTTAGGCTGATACTTACTGCCTAAAAACTCTTGCGAAATAACTCTGATACCAAATACAAATTATATGCAACGGGACGGCTGTAGGCCCACAATTTATTAACTTAGAAACTTAATATGTTTAGAGTATTTACAACATTAGATTTACAAGTCCCAAAACCCACAAACCCTAGTCCCTATATGAACATAGTAGACATGTGTACAATATTACAATAACCACCCCTAGCAAATGGTTACAAGTCTTTTGGTCCTTTAGTAGCAGAGTAGATACTGAGTTGTCTTCAAGAGGATTTGACCGCTACCCGTGGGGGGAAAAAACAAAAACATTTGAAAATGGGGTGAGCTTACGCCCAGTGAGTGACCGAGAAAAACATAGTAAATTCTCATGCATATTTCAGAAAATAGTTTTATCTGAAATATAAACTTTTGCAGCATAAATAATTTTCAAGCGTAATGTATATAAAACTGTTTTAAACATAAAACAGTAAAATCATTTCTCAAATCAAAGTACTGTATATCTGTGAAATAATTCCAACACCAACTACTAGTCCAGAGAGAACCTTATTGCTCAATCTCTGACTTTATTCCACTTGTGGCCAATAAGTACCTTCACAAATTCAGTACTACTGCTCAAGATACCTTCTCCTTGTACTTCAGTAATCGAGCTACTAGGATACCTTCCTCCAACGTACTTCAGTATCCCATTTGGCTTGGTACCTTCTCAAACGTACTTCAGTACCAATAGATACCTTCTCCTTGTACTTCAGTATCTAGTTGGGTGGATTCCTTCTTCTTGTACTTCGCATCGCATTTTACCAAAACTATTTAATAAACAACTTTTCTCTTTAAAGCATGTACATTATAACACATATATAAAATGGCTTTAAAGATGATAACGAATGCTGGATAAAATCAACATATGTAAATAGCTTTTTTCAACAATATGCATGCGTTCAAATCACAATTCAAACTTGCTTGGAAACCACTTTATAAAACTAGTAGGCATGAGAATTATTTTCGCAAACATTGCTTTCTGTAAAACATTTGTAATCAAAACAGTTTAAAAACGTTTTAGTTCGAAAACATTTTAGCCACTCACCTCGAACTCTTAGGAACTTTTCACTTCAGTAGCTCCTCGAGTCCCTTTTTCATCCCTAAGAATCCAGATTCAATTTACAACTTAGATTACTTATAGTTCCGAACCTTATTTAGAAATACTTCCTTCTACAAACTTATTCTAAAATGTCTTAGGATCCTTTACCCTAAAACTTTCAGCTCAAAATTCCTTGTGGTTTGGCTGGAATCTCAAAATCTTCAAAGACTGGCTTAGACTGATCTGACAATCTGACCCTTCTGCCTTCTTCTCAACCTTCAGCACCAGTTCTTTGAGCCTTTTCCTCCGACAGCCCTAACTCTGAAACTAGACTTCCAGAGATTTCAGATGGCTTTAAGAATCACTCCAAACGCACGAGTATATTGGAAGATCTCCTGATCCAAAGTTGACACATTCCTCTGAACCCTCACTGCCCTCTACTTCTCTACGAAATTTATGATTTTTGTGTGATTTGAAAATGAAATCCAACTCCCTATTTATAGGCGTTCAAATTGCTCGTGGGATTGACAGCACCTACTTAGCTGCATGGCCAAATATTTAATCCTCCTTTTATCAACGTAAGCTGACTTCACCTTGATTCAATGTGTTCTTTCCCAAACACATCAAACACAATTTCTTTAGAGTTTAAGAATTTCTCTTAATCGAACACCTAGATTTTTAATTGACGTTTGTCCTTATGTTTTTCAAGTTTTTTTTGTATTTAAATTAGGGTTTTTAACATGCATAATCCACCCCAACGCGTCCAAATACATCGCCTAGAAGCTTGCTCGGCCGTTCAATGCATAGGCGAGGCGTGGGCGTGACGTTCGAATCAGAAAAAGCAAGGCTAGCATAGGCGCTCTCGCTCTTTCCGCTCTCGGTAGTGTCGCTCTCTCCACTTTTCGGCAGTGTCGCTCTCTCCCACTTTCTCGCCTAGTCTTCTCTCTTCAACTCTCGCTCCCTCCAGCAATCTCGCTGGTCTTGCTCTCTCCAATCTCGCTCTCCCTCTCGCTCTCTCCAGCTTTAATTTTTCTCTCCACTCTCGCTCTCTCCAACTTTCTCGCTGGTCTCGCTCTCTCCCATCTTCTATCCAATCTCGTTCTCTCCCATTTCCTCTCCAATCTCGGTGGTCTTGATCTCAATGATCTCTCTCTCAACGATCTTGTTGATCTCACTCTCAACGATCTCCCTCTTAGCTACTGCGATCATTGTTCTCCGTACACGTTTGCTCACCACTTTGTGATACTTTTACACGAATTTTCCAAATTTTTTCAAAGTAATTTCCCATATTTTCCAAATTACATTTTTTCTCAGTCCTTCAGCCATAACGCATTTCACATAACTTCTCTATACTTAGCCGAAATTTCACAAACTCAATTTCCATATTATTCCACACTAGCTCAACCTACTTATTATTTTTCCCCAACTTTCCCAACTCAATTCCATATTTTTCTTCCTTTTCAAATCCCCATTCTTTCTTCACCATTTCATACTAACTTTCTCATCAACCTACTCAATTTATTTATACAAATTTCATTACAATTTTATCAATTAAAGCTCAACTTAATTTATTCAAAGAAAATCTACTTAACACTTAGAAATTTCCTTCCCCTTAACTTAGGATTTAACTTTCACTTAGTTAATTCCTTTTATCACTTGCTTAAGTAAGGAAAATAGAAATCCGGGTTTCACAACTTAGTTGAAATACTTGATCCTCTATGCAATATTTTCTCTCTCGTTTTCACATTTCGTTCTCTTTGATTTGGTCTTTTTGTTATATGGTATCGTTAATGGCTTTTATTTAGGGTAGTGCCTCCTAAATTGAAAGATAGTGACATAATGGTTTAGTGGATTGATTAGGGGAGCTTTTCTAGGTTAGGAATTAAGTATTAAAATATGGTTCTTTTGAAAAATATTTGCAAAAATCATGTAGTGTCAAAACTATTTGTAAAAATAGGATTCATTCTTTGCCTTTATTAGTTTCAGTCTTTTGGAATGACTGAATTTAAGAGAATTCAGTTTTTATAAAAGACTGAACTTCTTTACTGACCAGTTTAGATTTACGTGATTTTTCTTTTTAATTCAGTCTTTTGTGCTTTTTCCCCTCATTTATTGCTTTTCTCTCTACTTAATAACATTTTTAAAACTACTACACTACAACATCGCCTATTTTTCTTTTTCTTTCGGTTTAACAGATTGTAACCAATTATTAGAACATAATTTAATTACAAATTTGGTTTTATGATAAAAAAAAAAAAAAATTAGAAATTAGACCTTATAATTATGAAAGTTAGAATTTAATCTTTATGCTTGGATAAAAATCTAATAATTTTTTTTGATTTAATAAAATTCTAAGTATAATTTTTCAACTTTTACAAGAATTTTATTAAATCATATGGATTGAATTATTATTATAAATTACAAGGACTAAATTTTAACTTCCACCAAACTATAGAGACGAAATTTGCAATTTAATTTTAATAAATTGTAGGGACTAAATTTTAATTATAAATTATCGAGATTAAATTCTAACTTATTCTCCAAAACTATAGTGACCAAATTTGTAATTTTGATGTCGACATAAATATTATGATGGGGTCTTTTTAAATATAAAAAATATTTAAAAATATTTACACTTTATAGCAAAAAGTTTCAAAAGCACAAGTACTTTTAGCATTTTTTGCTATAAATTATAAATATTTTTAGAAATTTTCTATTTATAAGAATTTCTCTATTCTGATCCTTGCTTCGACCGGACACAAGAAACTTCAATTATCTAAGAAATGTCAAGGATATTTTTGGTATTAAAGAAAAATGGTTAAATTATATAAGATATCCCTAATTAAACTTTTTACTTTGTATCAAAACCACCCTTGAACTTTCAAAAGTTTCAAAATTATCTTTAAACTTTCAAAAACAGTTCAAAAATACCATTGTCGTTAGTTTTGGATGGAAATCGTTAATATTTAGTTTCAAAAATGCTCTTCGACTTTCAAAATGTTTTCAAATATATCTTTACTATCAGTATATAAATACAAACTATTAATACTCGTTTTATATATCCTTGAACTATTAAAAGTTGCAAAGGGCATATATGGGAGTGATTTAAAAATAGTTAAAATCATTTCTACATTTTCAAAATAGTTATAAAACATGTTTCTAATCATTCAAAACTAATATTGATAATATGAAAATTACAATTAAAATGCAAAATTAAATAATTTATATCTTTGAGTGACTAAAAGTATATTATGAAGTGATTTTGAACATAAGAAAAATAATTTTTACAATTTTAAAATCGCTCCCAAACATATATTTAGGCTTGTAAAAAAAAAGTTTAAAAATACTCCTACCATCAGTATTATGATCTCTTGAGTTACAAAGTTTAAAATCAATTATATAGATATCATCTTTTTTTTTTCATATATATACTCTTATTTTGATCTCATTTGTCTAAATTTTACACCAATTTTGTCTCAAACAAAATATAAACCATAACTTACCAAAACTATAAATAGTCAAACACAAAAAGAGCGTATTTAGCTATTAACACACACTCAATTACTAACGTATAATCTACACTAAGAGTAGATCAACCATAAGAGTATTTTTAAATTTTATATATTCATTTATATTTTTTGATTATTTAAGTAAGGGTACTCATGCAACTTTTGAAAGTTTATAGGTATTTATGCAACGAGGTATTAATGGTTTCTGTTCATATATAATAGTAAGGGCTTTTTTTAATTCTATTTTAAAGTTTAGGATATTTTTAGAATTTTTGAAAGCTCAATGATATTTCTAACAAAAGTACAAAGCTCAATGACATTTTGTATAATTTAGCCAAGAAAAATTGACTCAAAGATCATCTCCCTACACATATGTTCAACTACTCGAAACTTGAAAAGTTATTCAACAAGTCTGTTTTAACTCGAAGGTTGATAGTACAACTACTACACTGATTCAATCATACTCATTTTATCGGTAACATCGAGATTATTCAATTATGATATATTATTTATGGACGTGTCAAATTGTACATGAGAATTTTCTCTCATTTGATCTCGTCCTTTTCCACCTTTCTCTCACCTTTGCCATGGCAAAACCAGTCTTATATTTTCTGTTGAAAGGGAATAAAAAATTCCACCATTGTCATTCGCCCCTTCAGGCATCGCGCAAAAAACAAGAGCTAGAAGTTAAAGAAACCAGAAGGTCAAACCAACCAGCCCATGTTCTTTTCATCTTTTGCCCAAATAAACTAACATTTCCTCTAACTTTTTGAGCGTTTTGTTTTTGTAGCTTTGAATGGCATTTACCAGTGAAGAAAATTGGCCAGACTATGACCTGAGCCAGAGAAATTTCCACCCACAATGACCAGAGGAGGAAACCGGAAGGTACCAGCGACATCTGCTGGCGGAGGAGCTCACACAAGAAAGAAATCAAAGCAGAGCAACTCTTTACGGCTTCCCCTAGGTGGGTTTTTCTTCATATTCTCTACTTCTTAAGTTTTTGTCACTGTATCGTCTTCATTGCACCACTTGCTCGTTGTTTATAGAATGTAAACTGTGGCTTTTCAACTTTTTTTTTTTTTTTTTTTTTTTCTTTTAGACTACTTTTTGATGGAAATCTAAGGTTGTTAGGGTGATATGAAATATTGGAACCTCTTTGACAAAATTAAATTTAGCATAATTCATCAATTTGAGTTCAACGATGATTTAAGATGGTATAAGAGGGGGAGGTCCTATGTTTGAACTCGTATAATATTGGTTTCTAGTTGTGGACTTATTTTTTAATTAAGCTCACAAGTGAAGTGAAATGTTATAAAATGAAGAAACCTTATACTCTTAATAAGATGCATGAATTACTCCCCTCCATGTAATTGGATTTTGAGATGGAACCTCGTGTTTATCAAGTATAATATAAAGAGCTCATGAAATCTAAATGGATATTTAATAAATTAAAAAAAAGAAAAAAAGGAAAAAAAAGGATTTCGATAAAAAAAATGATGAACTCAAAGAGGCACCATTTTGAGAGGCAAGTTGAGGACCCCACATTGAAAAGATGGGGTGGTCGCACTATCTTTAAAAGATACATGGTATATCTCTCATTGTCAATTAGTTTTAAGAAGTGCAATTTATGTATGATCTCAACCGAAAGAAAGCTGTTGTTGATGGAAATGTGATTGGGATGTAAACTTTGAGCATTAGAAAAAATAGTTTTATTTTTATTTTTGAAATTTGGCTATGAATAAAAATGTTTTCTTTGGTGAAGATGAAAACTATTGTAAAGAAATTACGAAAAAACAAGCAAAATTTTAGAAAATAAAAAAACTAGGAACCAAATGGACCAATGGTTATCAAGTGATGTTTAAGTGGTCAAGTACTTTTTAGTTTTTCTTTTCTTTTCTTTTTCTTGTGAAAATTGCTTAGTTCAGAAGTTACCCCAAATACACCTTGACCATGACTATTTATTGAGGAAGTTACTATACAACTTTGAAGATAAGGCCTCTAAAAACTTTAAGTTGATAAGTTATGGTATATTTAATTCACAAGACTTCCTTTCTATGCATTTCGATCGTTTTTTTTTCTCTATTTGCATAGATTTAAACATTCGAATTGATTGAGTAGAGCTTTCTCAGGAACTCATTGAAGGCTTGGGAATCTACATTCTGTCTTTTGATAGACCTGGTCATGGAGAGAGTGATCCTGACCTGAAGAGGACAGTGAAGAGCGTGGCTATAGACATAGAAGAGCTTGCAGATCAATTGGCATTGGGATCCAAATTCTATGTTATTGGAGGTTCCATGGGCGGGATAATAGTTTGGAGCTGTCTGATGTACATTCCAAACAAGTAAAACATATGGCATATGCATTTATCTTTGCTAACTCTACTCAAGGCCAAAGATAAGAATATGATATATGAATTCAGTACTCTCATTACAAGATTGGTTGATTATACTACTTTCTTTCTGTTAAATTGCCCCTCAACCCAAAAGTATCAGATGATGAGTTACCATATATTTTCTTATATCAATATCTTAGTACTCCCTCTCACTTGTAGGCTTGAAAATTTATTGAAAGCCCAATAGTGTAAATCAATATCGATTGGCGAAGAAATGACATTACTGCCTGCTCGATAGCTTGAACATAGGATTTCCTACTCGAATACCATATTAAATCGCTAATCAACCCAAAAGCTCATGCATATAGGTTACATTTAATTTAATTAAATCAATACTATAGCACTTTCAACTGTTTCTTTTCGTGTAAGGTGACATAGTGATTGAGAAAGAATTTGATGTCTCATGAATCCTAATAGGCTGGCAGGGACAATATTAGTAGCTCCAGTTATCAACTATTGGTGGTCAGGTTTTCCTGCAAATGTATCTAATGAAGCTTTCAAATGGAAACCATCGCAAGACCATTGGGCTCTAAGTGTTGCTCACTATACTCCTTGGCTCATATACTGGTGGAACACACAGAAACAGTTTCCTGCTTCAAGTATTATCGCTCACAATCCCGACATTCTTTCTCCTAACGACAAAAATCTCTTCCTAAGCTCTCATTTCGGCATGAGTATATGGTAAGTAATTTTTTTTTCTCGTTTGATAATTGCATTTTGTTTCTACAAACAAGCAGAACTTTCTTTATCATGTGGAGAAACAGAGAGAAAGTTGAATAGAAATCAAACCTGAAGTTTGTTCTTTAAACAACTTATAGTATATTGATCAATCACTCAGAGTATATTCATCCCAGACCTTCAAGCTGATTTTCACTTTTTGTTGCATTCTTTATCGATTGAGAAATGAGCTTTCTAACCATCAACATTTAGGTGTGGGGGTTCTCTTGACCTTAACTCTTGTATGGAAGATGATCTCGTTTGTTTTATAATCTAAAACTAGCTTGTCCCATTTTTCTGCTTTAGATTATGCTGGAAATGCGATCAAAGTTTTACATTGACTAGGTAAATGGAAGAACATTTTATATAAGTAAGTATAACTATCTCTGTTGGTACAAGTCCTTTCGTATGAAACAAAAAATAAAGACATGAGGTCTTATGTCTAAAATAGACAATATTGTACCATTGTGAAGATCTGAGGATGAGTTTGTTGTCTCTAATAGATTACACTAACAATTTTTTTTTTTTTTTTTACAAAGCCTTCATCATTAAAAAGGCTACATATTCAATTAGCTATTGGAGCATTAGGTTACATACCTCACTATGAGCCTCAAGACTTTTTTGTAACTATCGACTAGGTCTTATCCTTCTAGTTCTTCATACCTATTCTTTTTTTCGGTTCCTTCTAAAAAGAAAGCACAATTTGATCAGCTATCCTTCTTTTTGTTGCATCATTACATATCATGATAAACAATCTACAATCTCTTTGAAAATGTTTGAGTAACTACTGTATGCGGTCTCCCAGGTTCAGATTAGACAACAAGGTGAATATGAATCCTTCCATCAGAACTTAAATGTTGGATTTAGCAGCTGGGAGTTCAATCCTCTGGACCTAAAAAATTCATTTCCTTACAATGACTGATCAATCCACATATGGCAGGGAGATGACGATAGGGTTGTGTCACCTAAACTGCAACGCTACATTGCTGAAAAGCTTCCATGGATTCGCTAGCACGAGGTACCGGGTGCTGGACACTTGTTCTCTTATGCTGATAATGTTTATGATTCTGTCATCCCCTTTTACCAACGCATAGCCCTTACATTTTCATGTCTCCTTGTGCATCCACCTCATTTGCTTAAGGCCTAAGCTTTCATCCCAACAAGCTATATGTCCGGATGATGACCTTGAATGCATCCATCCAACTTCATATGCGTTCATCCCTCATATGCATCCATCTAACTGCAAATGAGGTGGATGCACAAGGAGACATGTAAATGTGGGGGTTATGCGTTGGTAAAAGGGGAAGAAGACACCTTGGGTTGCGATGACGTAAGATTACGTTAATAGTATAAGGAAAGAACACTTGGACATGCGGCCAAGTAGGTGTTGGCCTTGGAGAGATTTTGGACGCCTATAAATAGGGCCAAGGACTTCAGACCATAACTCAAATTCTCTTCAAAAGAAATTAAGAAAAGTGTATGAAGGTTGACTGGGAGAAATCTATGCGTTGATGGAAGAACGCATGCGTTTGTAGCAGAAACCATGCAGCGGTCATGAAGTTCCAAGAGGAGGAGATGCTGTCAGACAGGAAGGTCTGGAAGTAGCATCAACTTGGGACGAGGAGTTCTCCCAGAATACTCGTGTGTTTGGAGTGATTTTAAAGCCACCTAAAATCTCTGAGAGTCTAGTTTTCAGGGTAGGTCTGCCGGAGAAGAAGCACCAAGGAATCGGGCTGGAGAATGAGGAAAAGACAGAAGAGTCCAGGTTGCGAAGTTGGTCAAGGTTTGCCACAAGTTTAGAAATAGTACGAAATGAGATTAGTGGTTGGGGTAGTGCCACCTATGTAAATGTAACTTGAATTTGTAAACTAGGTTCCTAAATAGAGCATGTAAGATTTTTCCGCTGCTGTAGTAAATAAGGTTCTAAAAAGGAAACTAGTAAGATAATGTCAATAAAAAGTAGCATTAGTTAATATCATGCCTCTCCTCGGACTCAGAAGTGCGGGCTCGGGGCGGGGTGTGACACGCCACTTGTTCCAATAAAAGTAGGTATGTGACACTCGACAACTGTTGTGATATCAAATGATAAAATAACTATTATGCGAGAGAGAAACAGTAGTATAAAGCTTCATGCTCTTATTGACTCCTAAGATTTCAACATTGACTTCCTTAAAATAACTTGTGGCCGAACACTGTAATGACGGTCATGTGGAAGATATGGCAGGAAAGAAACTCGAGAATTTCTCATGCATTTTGATTTTTACTGGTGTAAATATATGAAGCCTTTTAGGAGGCGTTAGCCGTTAAGGGAGTAAGGAGTGGAGTTGTTTAGTCTGAAAAGTTGTAAAGAATAAGTCGTACCATTGGTATTTTTTTAGTTGTAGGAGCCTATAGTGATAGAAGATTCTATAAATATGACATTAATAGCAAAGCAAAAAATTAGATATGAGAAAAGAATGGCTTACCTCAGATTATGGCACCATGAAGATTTGCAATGAGAAGATTTCGAGCTAACGCATCTGGCCTGCAAGATTTGAAACTCTGATCACCCAATGAAACATATAATAGACCACTATTACAGAAAGAAAATTAATTTAACAAAAAGGGGCCAAAATCAGTGTGAAAAAGGAACAGATGAGATTTGGGGAAAAAAATACAGAACAGGAAAACGATAGTCAAGAATAACGCAACATGGTGCAATCGTTGTTTCATATAACTTTTCCACATATCGTCGTATTGACCAAAAGATTTCAAACCTGAAATAGAAAAGCACAATAATTCATTGTCAAATATAAATGATAGCAACAGCCAAAGAAAACCCATTTCAATGGTTGCTTATGAAAAAGAAGAACAAACTTAAAACTCTATAGAGCGCAATAACATGACTTTGATTTTGACCAATAACCTTCTTAATTCCCCTTTTAATGAATAAGAACCAACAACTAGATTTTAATTCTAATTTAAGAAGAAATAGCCACTTTCATCACCACTTTCCTGTTCAATATTATAAGGGGTTTATTTATATATACACACACACACAAAAAAAAAAATATTAAAAAAAAACACACATGCGTGCACACACACACAAAAATTATTAAAAAAAAAAACACGTGTGTACACACACAACAACAATTCATTGTTAAACATAAATGATCGTAACTCATTTCAATGACCATTTATCCAGAACAAACATAACACAAAACAGAGTGCAATAAACATGACTTTACCCAATAACCTTCCGAATTCCATTTTTTATGGACATCAATCAACTACTAAGTGCTAATACTAATTTCAAGATAAACAGATACATTCATCACCATTTTTCAATTCAATCTAATATGGGATAAAATGGGGTGAGGAGCTTGTGATGAAAGCTCTCAACCAAGGAGATAAATGGAACTCACTTGTGGAAATTAGAAGGCAAGTCAAATGTTCCACACTTTTTAATTGCTCTGCAAGTCAAATCTAATATGCCTTTTGGATCTTTTTTAATTGCTCTGCAAAGCTCTCTTACGAGAGCCAATCATTTCAGCACGTTTTGGAACAAAGTTATCAAGAAGGATGCAAGCATCAACTTTAAACTCTTTTGACCGTTTAATGTAACCACTAGTTCTTAGCTCGTGACAGATCCTGTCAACCACTCTTCCTCTATTATTTGAAACCTGCAGAGGTGAGATTAAAGTTAACCAAGTACATACTATACATAGTTCTTTTTCCTGTAACTAGGTATACAAGACATCGTACATAACATTGTAACAAAAGAGGGGGGCGCATAACATCTAGTCATCAACCAATTTAATTTTTTTACACCAAAAATGCGTCATTGTAACAAAAGTTAATCCAAAATTTGTTATCACATAATATTTTGTTTCCAATCACAAAGGCATCCATAATGGCTAAAGTGAATCTTTCCATAAATGAGCTTTTCCAAGATTAAAGTCCCATTGAATATCAAGCTAAAATTTTTATAAGGAGGATGCTATATAAGTTGGTGAAACATCAGGAAACACTTGATAAGCAAAAATTGGTGGGGAGCATAATAGAACTACCGATACAGACACAAGTCACACAATACAGTAAACCAGAATGATAGATCTTAAGATCGTATAAGTAGGATACACGCACTATTGAGGTAAGTAAGATCAATAAAAGGTAAACAAGCACTTACTACTACATTAATAAAATCAAGAGAAAAATGATAAAATAGTTTCCAGGCTTGGATATAGAAGTTAAGGAGAACCTTAATTCCAAATAAGTGACCATCTAGATGGCTTGGACAGGTATTTACAGCATCCTAAAAAGGGAAAATGTAGGTGTCAATCATATGTCAAACTAAGATATTTTGTGCATGTGTAGGGAAAAAATCTATTTGCTTTATTTTAGCCAAATGACACACATATCATTGCTTCTCTAAGAAGATAGCAACTTCGGTTCAAACATTAAAATTCTTTGCATTCACTATCCCTCCAAGTAGCATAACCAGAGAGGATCAACGTTCCATTCAACTAAACCAGAAAACTCCAACTATTTGCTTTAAATGTCACATAAATCATTCCTATTCTAAGAAGATAGAAACATCAATTTACACATCAACGTTCCTCTCATTCAAAACATCTCCAATTGGCATATCTGATACAAAACCAAAGTTCAGAACACCTTAAGTATAATTCAAATGTTGGTTCAGTAATTAAGGGAACAGTTGTGGTAAATACAACCATACATAGAGTTCAGAACCACAAACGTCGACCCCGGAAGGAAAAAGGAAGGGAAAATAAGCGCATCTAAGTGAAGGAAGAGAGAGAAAGTAGGCGGAGCTAGAATCGTAGTGTTGAATTAAGATCGGAACACTTACGAGTTTAATTGCAATCTCTTTATTCGTCTGTATATTAGTATCTACAGATGGAATTGAAGCATTAAAATCTAGTTGTTGTAATAAAGCAGCATAATGAGAAGCTGGAATGGAGAAAAACCAGATGAACCAAGATAGATCTCCCCGAAGGAGCCGCTACCGATCTTTCGGCCAAGGCGAAACTTATTGTCGATGCGAGGTTCCATCCGGGAAGGAAAAAAGAAGAAAGAGAAGTGTAGAAATGGAAGATGATTAGGAGAAGTTGGACATGGAATCGAGGGAATCGAGGGCGAAGAATTCAAAATTTAGCCCCATGTCGACGATGAGAAAAGGAATTAGAGGTTCATCGATTAAGAAAGAAATGAAAGAAAGCGAGAAATTCCAAGTAGAGATCTAGGGCAGGGCAAGGCAGGAATTTTGGTTATCATTTCAGAATAAAAATAAATAAATATCACTTGCGCATAGCCTATTGTTTAGCTACCACACCAATCATTTATCTCCATCATTTAGTGTTGATGTCTTATCATCTAACGCATCCGCCTATCGTTTAACGTCATCGCCCAACACCTGCGTCTATCGCCTAACACCCACGCTTAGTATTTCGCCTATCGCGTAGCGCGTCTACTCATTGTTTAGCGCAGCACGACTATCGTCTAACGCTATCGTCCAGCTTCTACATTTATCTTCTAGTGCTTTCACTGATCGTGTAGTACTTTGCTTATAATATAGCCCAATGGTCTAGCGCATCACTCCTCATCGTTTAACGCCACGTGCATCTTCACGATCATCTAACGCATCTGCCTATCACTTAACGTCATCGCCCCGCACTGGCATCTATCGCCCAACGCCCATCGCTTAGTATTCCGCCTATCGTGTAGTGCGTCTGCTCATCGTTTAGCACAACATAGCTATCGTCCAGCTTCTACGTTTATCGTCTAGCGCTTTCATTGATCATGCAATACTTTGCCTATCATATAGCCCGATCGTCTAGCCTGTCACTCCTCATCGTTTAACGTCGTGCGCATCTTTACACTCATCTAACGCATCCGCTTATCGCTTAACGTCATCGCCTAGCGCCTGCGTCTATCGCCCAATGCCCATCACTTAGTATTTTGCCTATCGTGTAGCGCATCTGCTCATTGTTTAGAACAGCACGGCTATCGTCTAGTGCTATTTTTCCAGCTTCTACGCTTATCGTCTAGCGTTTTCACTGATTGTTCAGTACTTTGCCTATCGTATAGCCCGATCGTCTAGCATATCACTCCTCATCGTTTAACATTGTGCGCATCTTCACGATGTCTAACACATCTGCCTATGCTTAACGTCATCGCCCAGCATTTGTGTCTATCGCCCAACGCCCATCGCTTAGTATTCCGCCTACCGTGTAACACATCTGCTCATTGTTTAGCATAGCACGACTATTGTCTAGCGCTATCGTCCAGCTTCTTACGCTTATCGTCTAGTTCTTTCACTGATCGTGCAGTACTTTGCCTATCGTATAGCCTGATCATCTAGCGTGTCACTCCTCATCGTTTAACGCTATGCGCATCTTCACGATCGTCTAACGCATCTTCACGATCCTAACCTTTCTCAAAGGTTTTTATTTACCTTCATAAAAAGGTGCATATTTTTCAAAGTACTTATCAAAGCCTCGATAAATGTATGTCTTTCTCAAAGGTTTTTATTACCCTTCGATAAAAACTACATATTTCTCAAAGGTTTTTTCAAAACCTCTAATAAATATATATTTTTTCAAAGGTTTTTATTAACATTCGATAAAAAACATATATTTCTCAAATGTTTTTCCAATACCTTCAATAAATGTATATCTTTCTCAAAGGTTTTATTAACCTTCAATAAAAGGTGCATATTTTTCAAAGGGACTCATCAAAGCCTCCGATAAATGTATGTCTTTCTCAAAGGTTTTTATTACCCTTCGATAAAAACTACATATTTCTCAAAGGTTTTTTCAAAACCTCCAATAAATATATATCTCTTTCAAAAGTTTTTATTAACCTTCAATAAAAAGTACATATTTTTCAAAGGTTTTTCCAATACCTTCAATAAATGTATATCTTTTTCAAAGGGTTTTTATAGCCTCTGATAAAAGATTGTCGAAATAGCTCAATTTTCTTGTAGTGATATATCCATACATGCTCTGATACCATTTGGCATAAAGCATGAAGAATTGGACACGTGATGGGCATGTAGCATGGAGTAGATGGAGTTTGTGGAAGCATGCATGCTTGACACGTGGAAAAGAGAGAAATGAATTGATGATTGTTATGGAATGGAAAATTGTGAAGAATATTTTGAGAGATATGATGATTGTATGGAATGTAAAATTATCAAGAATGATGAATATATTTGTATTGATGAGACGATAGTTTAATATAATAGATGTGTATGAAATGATGATGAAAACTTTTGGCAAATCGAAATATAATAAAAGAAGACTAAAGTAGTTGTTGAAATTATAAAATTTGGTAAAAAAAATTTGATATAAATAAAGTAGTTATTGGAAATATTAAAATACTAGGAACTTACTTGAATTTTGTTGGAGAAATGAAAACTCTTTAACTCTTTATTTTATTTCACAGAGTATAAGTTTTCTTGTTTTTCTCTCAAGGCAAAGACTCAAAAGATTCGCAAGAAAAACTTATATATATACACGTACCGGTAAATTTAGTCTTTTTTTTCTTTCTGAACTTAAAAAGGTCTAACCAATAATTAAAAATAAAAGAAGAAAATGACAATATTAAATTCAATCACATACCTCTTATTAAGGAAAAAAATCCATATGGCAATTTGTTTCTTATTCTTTTTTTTTTTAAAAAAATGTTCAACATGCAGGACAGAAATTTAAATATCTAAACTTTTTTTAATGATATAATTTATGCTTATACTTAGATTGATAGACCAAACAACTCAAAATCTTATTTTTCTTTTCTTCAACATGCAGAGCGAGAGACTCGAATCTCAAATAAATCATTTATTCATACCCGTAAGGAATAAAGGGAGAAGCAATTTTGTCAATCATAATCTTGAAGAAAAGGGGAAAAAAAACCAAACTAGAGTGAAGCAAGATCTCAAGTTGCCTCCATGGATTGCAACCCAAGGAAATCGGTGTCTTATTTTTGCAACATATTTTCAATAAATTTTTAAGCCTGTTTGGATTGACTAGAGAAAATATTAATATAAAATGTTAATATAAAAAGTTCATTTTTTATTTAAACTCTTTTGATAAGAACTAGTTAAAATACACTTCAAAACTATTTTGATTAGTTGCCAAATACTTCAAATTTTTTTAAAATGATTTGTTTTTAAAATTAAACAATTGAAACGTTAAACCAAACACACCATTAAATTTTCTTTTGAAATGTATTATAAATATAAAAGATCAATTTTCAATGTTTAATTTCAAAATATTGTTTTCATGTAAAATTTTTACATTTTTAATTAAAAATTTCAGAAAACATAAACACAAGGAATGGTTTCTTATCCCATTTTTTTTCCAATAAAATACTGTTACCAAATGTAATTTTTCAACTTTACTAAGGCTACGTTTAACTAGCCGTGTCAAAAAAACCATTTGGAAAAAATCTCAACCGTTTGCTAAAAATTGATTTACTGTTAAAAAACACTCTTTGAAATGCGTTAATTTTATGTTGACTTTAAAAGCAGTATCCTTCTAACTTTTAGATTCTCCTAAAATTAGTTAGAATTTTTAATTAATATTTAGTTTTCAATTTTATACTTTAAAAAGAACATTTATTTTATATATTTAACTATTTCTCATCAAATCAAATCTATTTTCTATATTTTATGAGTTAAATACATCATTTTTTGAAAAAAAAAATATACCATATTCATTTTTTTAAAATAAAACTATTTTCCTTAATATTTAAAAATTAATCTATAACAGATATAATTTATCATACTAAACAATTATTTAAAATTTTAAATTACAATTTTTTTTAAAAAAAAAGTTGACTATAAGTTTATTTGAATTATTATATCCAAAATAATATGTTGTTGTATTTATTTACCGAACATTCTAATCTATTTTTTCAAGTTTAAGTTGGAATTTATCAAACACTCTTTTACTTCTTTTCACAGCTGATTTTTCTAAAAACACAACTACCCACAATTATTTTAAAATCTACCATAATTTTAAATTGAGCCTTGGAAAAGAAACATAAACATAAACAAAAACAAAAACAAAAAAGCAGGAAATGAAAAGTATAAAATTAAAACCGTTACCAAGTGGACCTTTTCATATATCTTAATTTGAAAACTAAATACAAACCGTGGTAATGGTAAATCATCTCTGAAACTAAATTCATTAGCACATCCATCTATATGAACATGCAAAATACATTAATAACACACAACTAAAAAACACACCAAAAAGGAAAAGAAAACGACGCGGTTCTCCTCTTTTTTGCATGTCCAAATTATTTCCCCTCATGTAAATATATATTTTTCTAATATACAAATTTGAACCTCTCTCTCCCTTCCTTCTATATCACCATATATAGAAAGTGATTATTATTTTCAAGGAAAAAAAGACTCAGATTATATATTAATTTTTTTCCCTTTTTTCTCCTCTTCTATTTTGGTCCACTCGGATTGTCGTCAAATGGTGGTCTTAGCGCCGTCTGACGGCAGTTTCTCTTTGGGCATTGAAGTAGACGGCAGTGACGGGGAGACCCAGATCGTTGTTGGCAGCAAAGGCTCGGGTGTTGAAATGATCCCTTGAAGATGGTGGATTCACTGATTGTCTTTGTTTCTGCTTGAACAGAACAAAAACAAACCTGTGGATTTCTATGTTTGGTATTGGAATCTCGTAGCTTACTATCTCCCTCCCTGTGTTTCATTCAAAAACCCATTTACAAAATTTATTAGTTTTAATATAGTAACTTAATAGTTAAGATATATTTTTATTGATTGTCAATAAAAAATTATAAGTTTATTCTCTTTCTCATTATAAGAAAAACCTGCTTAATTAAGAAGGAAAGGATGGAAAAGGAGGGAACTCTCGCCCTTTTCTAACTTGTATGTAAAAATTTCAGTTTTCTTTAATATTTAATTGATCTATTAAAAATATTTAGAAAATTAAGAAATAAAATTTCAGTTTCTTTTAATCTTTAATTGGAGTTTTTTTTTAAATCCCCCCCCCCCCCCAAAAAAAAAAAAAAAGAACTCAAGAAGAAAGAGCAATATCATCCTAAGTCAACTTGACACAAATCTTATCTATGTTATTAGCCTAGATGTTTGATCTCAATAATAATAAAAATAAATAAATAAATAAGAATCGAAGGAGGGAGTTTTCTTTTAAAAAAACTTAAAATACTTGAATGTTATCTAAGCTGCACAAGTAATTGTCCAAAAAATTATCATGTAGCAAGTTGTATTTTTTAAAATGATTTTTTTGTTATAATTTTTTTTTATACACGTAAAGGAATGTGGAGCATGAATTTTTTTTTTATACACCTAATAGTTTCTCTTAAAGATGATCTAAACCGAAGCTAAAAAGGTAAGGAAACAGACAATATATGTATATATTTAAAAAGATTTTCTTCTAATCTCCCCTCTAGAATGTTTTTTATCTTTTTATTTTTTACTTTTTTTAGAAGAAAGTTTATTATTATTATTATTTATTTTGAATATATATATTTGGTAGGAAAAGTTACCGAATGTGGTGTCTGTAGTGCCAGGGATATCCGTTATGATCCTACAATAGAGGTTTCACAATTACAACTATTTAGGGCCTATTTGGTAGAGAATTTGAAAACAGAAATTTGAAACAAAGGATTAAATAAAAACAAAGTTGTATTTCATGCTTTTAGATATATGTTTGGTAGCCGAATTTAGAAATTGAATTATAATCTAAACAATTATAAACTAGTTATAGTTACTAAATTTTAGCTGACAATAAATTATTTTTAATTTATTTATGAATATATTTTATGTTAAAAAATTGTATAATTATTATTTTGTAATATAATATCATTTATAGGAAAAATTGAAATTTTGGTCCCTATGGTTTAGAGTATGTTAAGATTTAAGTCTTATTGTTTATAATTATAATTTATCCCCTATGGTTTGATAAAAGCTTCCTAATGAATAGTTCATATGTTAGGAGGTATTGAAGAGGATTTAAAAAACCATATGAACTATTAAACTGTAGGAACTAAATTCTAAATCTTAAAATCATATGTACTAACTTTTAACTTTATCCAAATCATAAGGACGGAACTTGAAACTTAACCTAATTTAATTTAGAATACATTACATAATAAATTTTTTATTTTTTTAAAAAAATTGAATTAGGTTTATAACATGACATTTTATATTTCTAAATGCTTTTATCTTTATCTAATATAATTTTGTATTTAAAATTTTAAAATTCAAATTATGGATACAAAGAAAACATAAAAATATTGCTTTTAGAATTTGTAGTGTTTGCATCACATAATCTCAAAACAATTTTCCAAAATAGAATTGGGTTTTTTGCCAAATATATATTCACTGAACTCAACCAATCTGAAAACATAAACAAAATCTAAATTGCGAAAGTTATCCAATAATTTTCGATTATGTTTTCAGATGCAAAAGTTAAAAAATAATAAGTAAATAAATAAATAAATAAGAAACCAAGAAGGGAGTTTTTTCCCTTCTTCTTTTTCTTTTTTCCTCTGTTACTTGTTTAAAAAGGTGTAAAAAGTTTTATTAATTAAAAAATATTTTTAATTGTTTTGTTCTTATAATTTTTTTTCCAAAAATTTTCATGGACATTGATATTTTTCGATATTTTAACCTATTTTAATAAGTTTGTATTATCTACTTCGAGGTTAAAAGTTAGATTCCAAAAAAAAAAAAATTTAAGAGGAAGATTTCATTGGTTTTTTGACAAGTGGAAAAGACCCTTTATATTAACTTTCCAATTGAAAGTTACATTTGTACTTAAAAAATGCTAATAAGGAGAACATGTTGACAAATATACCCTCAATTAAGATATAGCAAATAAGGAGTACAATCCAGTAATTATGCCTTTAGTGAATGCATAATAAATTATACAAGTAAGTAAATAATTACTATATTGCAGTTAAATAAAGGGGATCTTCCAACTATTAAAATACATGTATTTCTTTTCTCTATAAAAGATCTTTTAATTTTAATAAATGTAAGAAGCAAATATTAGATTATTTTCAAAGTTTTCTTCCAAAAATAAACTAAAAATATAACCAAATGAAACCCAAATCAGACCAAAAAAAAATCTAGGCAAGACGAAAATGAAAGAAAAATTTGCAAAATTAGCCAAAATCCAAAATATTTTCATAATCCAGTAAAGACAAATATTACATCGATTCTCGCATCATTATTCATCAAAATCAAATTTGATTGGACGCTGGAGGTTCAAATTCCCATACTCCATATCGTACTCCAAAAACAAAAAGTCAAATTTAATGGTTGATTTCACATGTACATGCAATTTATGTAATATAACTTCATCACACACATATATAAAGCCTTAAAAAAATCAACTCATATATAAATGTTTAATTACCAGTGTAAATGCTCCCTTAAATAAGGATCACTTGGCCTAGGAACATCTAGGTCTGTCATAATCTGAAAAAATAATAATAATAATAATCAAGTAATGAAAACATTAAGAGATATTTAGATAAAACACATCTCTAATATATTTTTTATAGTTCAAAAGAAGGAACAACGTCACCAATATGAAGAAAATATCGATGTTGTAAGCATAAAACAAATTCACGAGAGAAAAAATATATAGGGGGATTTTCAAAGATAGAAAAATAAGGGAAATTATTTACACAAAGTAACAAAATTTTAATATTCTTTTATAGAGACTGATATAAGTTCATTAGTATCTATCACTAACAGAAATTGATAGAAGTTTATCACTAATAGACGTTGATATACACACTAAACCATGTCTAGTGAAAAAAGTTGTGGTAAATTTAATATTTTTTTTTCTTTGTGAGCTTGAAAACTAGTATAAGTCTAACAAATAATCAAAAAGGAAAATTCTTAAATAGAAAAATCTAAAAAATATTTACATTTTTTTTCTTATTTTTTTAAAAAAATTATTCAACATGCAACACATAAATTTGAATATCTAAACTTTTTTTATTGATATAATTAATATTTATACTTAGATTGATAGACCAAACAACTCAAAATCTTAATTTTTCTTTTCTTCAGCATGCAGAGTGAGAGACTCGAACCTCAAATAAATCATCGATTCATATCCTAATGAGTAAAGAGAGAAGCAATTGGGTCAGTCAAATCTTGAAGAAAAGGGGGAAAAAAGAAAAAACCAAACCAGAGTAAAGAAAGATCTGAAGTCTCCTTCCTGAATTGCAACCCTAGGTTTAGCAACAACAATAGAAGGAAAGAACTCATGGCCATTGAAAACTTGCTTATTATTACTATAAAAAACACACATCTTCATGCTTTGAGTGAAGGAATCAAGAACATCTCCTATCACACTCCCAACAAAAAGAGGCTCTGATGACATTATTGATCTTGCCATTTCTTAATTTTTCAAACACAACTCACAAAATTAAAGGAAAAAAAAAAGCTTTTGGATTTAGAAAAACACTGTTTTTCAGATCTAATTAGGGTTTTTTTTTTTTCCTTTTCTTTTTCTCTTTTTGCTTTAGTAAGCTCAAGCTTTGGTGTTGGTATTTATACTGTTTTTGAAAGGCTCATTTAATAGCTATAGATGTTGCCTGGTGTTTCTTGGCAATAAAGTGAAGGTTTCTAGAGGCACTACTTAAAAAGTAATTAGGGACTAAATTGGAAAAATTCTTCTTAAAGAAATTAGAAATAAAAATGTCGAAGGACTTGTATGGATTGGCAAGAGAAAAAACTATTTTTTAAAAAATTCAATTTTATTTTATCTCTTTTGATAAAAACGGTTTAAAATGCACTTTGAAATTGCTTTAAAACCTACTTCGAATGGTTGTCAAACACTTCAATTTTTTCTAAAATGATTTATTTTCAAAATTAAACACTTGAAAAGTTAAACTAAATATACTCTAAATTAATGATTAAAGTGTTCTCAGTATAGATTCTTGACTGTGTTCTCAGATTAACAAAATTGTTATTTTGTAAAAAAAAATCTCAATAAATAAAAAGTACTTTAAAATATTGCCTTATTATAAACATTATTATTGTCGAATAAAAGTTAGTGAGGTTGATATGAATACAGTTCAACTAGTATGAATTTGTACTATCAATCTCGAGTAGTCAAAAATCTTCTAAAGAAAAAAAAATCATATTTGTAATTAATAGAATCATTTGAAAAAAAATACTTAAACTAGAAAGGTATTTTGGACACACCTCTTTAAGATGTACTTTAAACTTAGAAGGTATTTTGAACACATCTCTTTAAGATGTACTTTAATCACACTTGGGTTTGAATTTTTTTAAAAATTAGATCCAAATTTTTCTTCCCTTTTTGGTTATTGTATGGGTCATCTTAAGGTCCGTTTGTATTGGCTAGGGGAAATTTTTTTTTTTCAAAAAAACCATTTTTATATAAACACTTTAGATAAAAACGTATTAAAATACACTTGAAAAACTGTTTTGGGTGGTTGTCAAATACTTCAATTTCTTTTAAAATAACGTATTTTTTAAATTAAACACTTGAAAATGTATTCCAAACACACCCTTAGCTATCTTAAAAAACACTTTTGAAATCGTGATCAATTTTTCTGAAAACAATCATAGGTTATTTTTTTTAAAATAATATATTAGGATGGGGATCAAACCTCTAATCTTGAGTATGAGTTGAACTATGCTCATTTATAACTATAGATGATTATTTTTGTACTTTCACAAAATCTCTCACGATATATTTTTGAATTAATATACTTTTTAGGTCATAAAATGCACTCTTAAAATTATTTTCCCTCTTAAAAAAGTTCATGAAAATGAGAAGGCACTACATTCAATGCACAAAGAAAAAAGTCAAAAGAAAACAATAGAAAACATAGGTCATTTTAGAAAAATGTTAGGGTCATTTTCCAAGAGAACTTTGGTTATAAACTGAGCATTAAGTTCCTTTTAATAGGTCGGAAATCCTCGTAATCTCTCGAACTTGTTGAGAACTTCTTCAATTTCGTCCATCAAATGGTAATAATACTTCCTCTAAGTGTAGGAAATTTTTTGGCAAAACAGTTCTCTTCTTCGCAAGGCTTATTTATACTTGGGCTTGCATGTAGGCTTATCTTAATTAAACGCTGCTTGGCATGTTAATCCTCAATCCAACGTTTCTAAGGCTGTACCATAGCCCATTTATTAATTAATTAAGCTTAACTCTCCAGCTTAACTCCGTTGCATGGGCTTGCGGCCACTTAAGTCTTCTCCTAGTCATCACATACTCCTACTCAGCGTCGCACCCTCTGGATGTCACCTTCAACGCATTGGTCCACAACCACCCCATTTGTCAATTCAGCCCTTACCATTTGCATATGAGATTGGTCGCATACTTCCCCTATACCAACCTCGACTTTTCCTCTTCATTCAAGAGTCATATTACTTCCTCCATGGCCTTCCACATACCACATAGCTATACTTTTCCATAATGTCCCCTTCTTGGACATCTGGTCGCATAATTCAACAAAACTAGCTGCATAGCGTGTCATAGCTCCAAACGCATAAAATCCTCTACTTTCCTCTAAGTGTTAACTTCTCTCTACTTCACTTGAGAGCTTGAAATTCCACACTTAGCACATTTTCCTGTCCTCTAAGTACTCCAGAGTATAGCTTCCGAACACTTAGAACATTTTCCCTCATTCAATCATACGTACACATACATTGAGCTTCCCACACGCTTCAAATAATACAAACATTATAAGCACATACTTCCAAGAGCTTAATTACATAATTAAAAAGACTTAAACATAATTAGTTAGTAAAACAAGTTTAGAGGTTTACAAATTATGCCTTTAATGAATGCACAATAAATTTTACAAGGTAAGTAAATAAATACTCTATTGCAGTTATGAGAAATGGAGGGGATCTTCCAACTACTAAAATACTTGTATTTCTTTTCTCTATAGAAGAAGATCTTTTAATTTTAAGACACGCAAGAGGCAAATCTTAGATTATTTTCAAATTTTTCTACCAAAAATTAACTAAAAAAAATTACTAAATGAGACCCAAATCAGACAAAAAATTTTTTAAGCAAAATGAAAATGAAAGAAAATTCTTTTATATTTAGCCAAAATCCAAAATAATTTCATAATCCAATAACAATGAGTATTATATCGATTTTCGCATTATTATTAAACAAAATTAAATTTGATTGGATATTGGAGGTTCAAACTAAAATACTCCATGTTGTACTCTAATAAAAAGGTCAAATTTAATTTGGTTGTTTTCACATACACATGCAATATATGTAATATAATTCATCACAGGCATACATATAGCCTTAAAAAAATCAACTCATATGTAAATGTTTAATTACCATTGTAAATGCTCCCTTAAATAAGGATCACATAGACCAGGCATTGGGATTGATGCCTTAAATCTCGCGAGTCCCGTAGTTTGGAATTGTAATGTACAAACAATTTATTTATTTAATAAAATATGAGGTATTTTATTTGACATTTAGTAGCATTAACCCATCAAATCAATAAATTAACATCAAAGGTTATCTTCTGTAGCTTAAACATGTATGTAGAAATATACAGGTGGATCATGTTTAAGTGATAACTTAAATGGTCTGTAGTAGATGGATAAGGTTAGATACCTTATACTGGTGACACTACGAATGTGCCCCTCTTTGTAGATGTTACAATTGTTTAAAAGTTCTACAAATAATCTGATCTTGATGATCATTCATGTAGAGACATGTGAGAGGCAATGTTCTATACAAAATGGTTTGTATAAAATCGGACCACGAAATGAATAGTCTCATTATATAAAGTCGTTAATAATAGAGACTTATATTTCACTAGGATGACCACAGGTGACATGACCTAAATCTTGAGTGAGTTGTGAATTCCTACCTATGAAGGCAATCCTTTGATTTGCATGGGTGAGAGTGGACAGATTGCTGACTCAATATGCTTACTATTTTGATGATTCATTTGATGAGGGAGCTGGAAACACAGCTACATAAGACGAAATTTACTCCTTCCCTATTGTCAGGGTAAGTAGATAAATTACTCCCTTGAGGGCTGATTATCTGGCTTGAACAATGTGGTGCACACCCTCTTGGCCCGAGAGGGGTTTGGTCATAGTCGGACTATGACTTATTGTTCATTAAAGGAATCAATAGTACTTAAGGAGTTAGATGTAACTATAGGGGAAAAATAGTAATTTTGGTCCAATTGTACTTACGAGCAATTTGTGAAGGGTCATCACGCTATTGACTGGTTATATCCAATGGACACGAAAATATATCTGTGATGCAAAGAGTGCAGTTGTCGGTCTTTAATGGAGTAACCTGCAGTTAATGAATGTTGAGTAATTTAATTTAAGGAGTTTAATTAATTATTCAAGTGCCATTGGAGCTTCAATCTACAGGTCAATAAGGTCCCCTCAGTAGCTCAACTAGGATAATTGAGAATCAATTTAATTTTGAATCAATTTGAATTGCTCAAAATTAATTGAGAGAATTAATTATATATGATATAATTAATATAATGTATTTGATACATTATTATATAAAGTTTATTTGAGATGAAATAAATATTTGAATATGATTGAAATATTGATTATATGGATTAGATTCATATAATCAAATTTAATATAAATTTGATTTATATTAATACTATAAATTATTGAGAGAAAATACAAACTATAAATTATATTATATTTGATAGAATATAAAGTATAGATTATGTGTTATATTTGATATAACATGTAGTTATATAATAAATTAGTTATTATAGTATTATTTAAATTAAAATTTAATTTTAATTTAAAATTAAAGGGGGAGTTTAACTTCCCTCCCCTATTTCTCTCTAAAATAACGTGTGGTTATGGGAAGTTAACAGAGATCAAATTTTTCCATCTTCTTCCCTTTGCTTCTTATATAGAGAATTTAGTGATTTTTTTCCAGTAGCACACAAAAGATCTCCCCCTAGAAACATTTTCTCATCTCTATCTTCTCCTTCACTCCCGAAATTAAATACCACAGAGCCCACATAACTCTTGTAATTCTCAAGCCCTTAGGAGAATACCAAGGTTCCTTATGATGGTGTCTAGCCTTTTTGGTTTTGGGTTGCTACTTTTGTTTATGATTAAAAGGAGAATTTGTGACCAATCAAGAGAAATTCATGAAGATTCATTTGGCTTTAAGGGTAAGTGTGATTAAACACGAATTCCTTCTATATTGTATCTGAAGCATGTTGTAAATTTTGTTAAAATGCATAATGTAGTTCTTTGAAATTTTAGTTCTCTTTGAGTTTAAAATTGGGACACGATTAGCGCTTCTGCATCAAATCTCACAGTCCTTCAATTGGTATCAGAGCGGCGTTCTTAGTCCCAAATTTAATTTTTTCCATAATCAAAATTCAGTTGATGATGGGATTTGCATTACTCTACGATGTTCATGTTGATGAATGATTATTGGTTTTGCAATTATGGATGTTTTCAATATTGATCTTTAGAATTTACTGTTTTAATTTACAAATTTGGTTTGTAAGGGCCCGTTGTTTTGGGCATTAATTTACAATCGAGTTTGGAAATTAATTGTGTGTGTCGTTCGTGAGTTTTTGGCGATTTTCTGAAGAAAACGAGGCCCAAATAGGAGCAAAATTGATGGAGTTCATGACTGTATAGTAGGCAACTGTATAACAACATTACAACATTGTGCTCTAGCATTGTAACGTTGCAAAGAGGCGGACAGAAGGATTTTTCCGCAGTGTTGCAATGCTAGGTCACAACATTGCAACGCTCCGAGATGAAAAAATTGATGCGGTTCGGTTCGTGGTTCTATCGGTTTGCGTGCGGTTCACTTGGTTCAAGTGGTTCACAGGTTCGAGTTTTTGGTTTGGTTCATCAATTTTTTGTTGTAATAGTTAGTTTTTAATTTATTAAATTAATATAAATGTTATATTAATTTAATTAGTTGTTTAAGAGTCCAATCCCGATCCATTTATTGTTCTTTAAATTATGCATTTGATATATGGTTTATTTTTATTTAATATATGTCATAATGTATACCATATAGAAAGTTCTACCATAGGTTATGCATTTAATCATGCATCGTGAATATTATAAATGTTATAATATAGTTGCATGATTTAATTTTATAGCATGTTCATGCATCATATAATATAAATGTTATAATATATGTTTGGAGCATTAATGACATTATCACACATCATTATACTATAATTGTTATAATATATAGTTAGAATGTACAGATGAATGTCATTATGAATTTCACAACTTTAGTATATAAATGTTATGTATGTTAAGCATGTCATCATGAAGCATGTCAATCCGCCCTCTCTCTCCCTTCCTCTATATCACCATATATAGAAAGTGATTATTATTTTCAAGGGAAAAGAAAGACTCAGATTGTATATTAATTTTTTTCCCTTTTTCTCCTCTTCTATTTTGGTTCACTCGGACTGTCGCCAAACGGTGGTTTTAGCGCCGTCTGGTGGCAGTTTCTCTTTGGGCATTGAAGTAGATGGCCGTGACGGGGAGACCCAGATCGTTGTCGGCGGCAAAGGCTCGGGTGTTGAAATAATCCCTTGAAGAGGATGGATTCACTGACTGTCTTCGTTTCTGCTTGAATAGAACAAAAACAAACCTGTGGATTCCTATGTTTGGCGTTGGAATCTCGTAGCTTACTATCTCCCTCCGTGTGTTTCATTCAAAATCCCATTTACAAAATTTATTGGTTTTAATATAGTAGCTTAATAGTTAAGATATATTTATATTGATTGTCAATAAACAGTTTTAAGTTTATTCTCTTTCTCATAATAAGAAAAATCTGCTTAATTAAGAAGGAAAATGATAGAAAAGAATGGAGCTCTCACCCTTTTCTAACTTGTATGTAAAAATTCAGTTTTTTTAATCTTTAATTCATCTATTAAAAATATTTAGAAAACTAGGAAATAAAATTTTGTCAATACCTATAGAAAAGGAAAATTCCTCTCATCTCTATCTTCTCCCTCGCTCCCAAAAATAAATATCACCGAGCCTATTAAACTCTTGTGATTCTCAAGCCCTTAGGAGAATACAAAGATTTCTATTGTGGTGGTGTCTACCTTTTTTGGTTTCAGGTTGCTATTTCTATTTGTGATCAAAATGAGAATCCGTGACCAATCAAGACAAATTCATGAAGATTCATTTGGCTTCAAAGATAAGTGTAATTAACCTTGAGTTCCTTCTATATTGTATCTAAAGCATGTTGTAAATTTTGTAAAAGGACATAATGTAGTTCTCTGAAATTTTAATTCTCTATAAATTTAAAATTGGGACACGATCTGCGCTTCCGTATCGGAGCTCTCAATCTTTCACGAGGAACATTTGGGTCAGTCATAATCTAGAATAAAAAATAAAGAAGAAATTAAATGAAATAATGAAAACATTTAGAGATATTTAAATAAAACACATCTCTAGATATATACATTTCGTTGTTCAAAAGAAGAAATAACATCACAAATATAAAGATGAGAATTCGAACCTACAATTTCTTATGAATATATTGATGTCATAAGCACTAAAGAAATTGACAAGAGATGAAATATATATATATATAGGAGAAGTTTTTCTTGCGAATCTTTTGAGTCTCTGCCAGAGAAAAACAAGATAATTTGTACTCTGTGAAATAAAATAAATAGTTCTTCGCTTTTCCAACAAAATTCAAGTAAGTTAATAGTATTTTAATATTTCCAATAACTACTTTATTTACATCAAATTTTCTTTACCAAATTTTATAATTTCAACAACTATTTTAGTTCTTTAATTATATTTCGATTTGCCAAAAGTTTTCATCATCATTTCAAACACATCTATTATATTAAACTATTGTCTCATCAATACGAATATATTCGTCATTCTTCATAATTTTACATTCCATACAATCCTCATATCTCTCAAAATATTCTTCACAATTTTCCATTCCATAACAATCATCAATTCAGTTTTCTCTTTGCCACGTGTCAAGCATGCATGCTTCCACAAACTCCATCTACTTCATGCTAATTACACATCACGTATCCAATTCTTCATGCTTCATGCAAAATGGTATTAGAGCATGAATATTATATATATATATATATATAATGATAAATTATTCCTTTTTTTCTTTGTGAACTTAAAAAACTAATAAAGGTCTAACAAATAATTTAAAATAAAACTATTTAAGAAGAAAATGACAATATTCAATCACATACATCTTATTAAGGGAAAAAAGCCATATGACAATTTGTTTCTTATTCTTTTTTAAAAAATTGTTCAACATGCAAGACAGAAATTTGAATATCTAAACCTTTTTTTAAATGATATAATTGATGCTTATACTTACATTGATAAATCAAAAAACTCAAAATCTTAATATTTCTTCTCTTCCACATGCAGAGCGAGAGACTCGAATCTCAAATAAATCATTTATCCTATCCGTAACGAGTAAACGGAGAAGCAATTTGGTCAATCATAATCTTGAAGAAAAGGGGGGAAAAAGAAAAAACCAAACCAGAGTGAAGAAAGATCTCAAGTTGCCTCCATGGATTGCAACCCAAGGAAATCGGTGTCTAATTTTTGCAACGTATTTTCAATAAATTTTTAGGCCTTTTTGGATTGACTAGAGAAAAAAATTTTAATCTAAAAAGTTCATTTTTTATTTAAACACTTTTGATAAGAACTAATTAAAATACACTTCAAAATCTGTTTTGATTGGTTGCCTAACACTTTAAATTTTTTCAAAATGATTTATTTTTAAAATTAAACAATTGAAAGGTTAAACCAAACACACCCTTGAATTTTCTTTTGAAATTTATTATAAATATAAAATATCAATTTTCAATGTTTAACTTCAAAATATTGTTTTCATGTAAAATTTTTACATTTTTAATTAAAAATTTCAGAAAACAAAAACACAAGTAATGGTTCCTTATCCTATTTTTTTTCCCAATAAAATACCGTTACCAAATGCAATTTTTCAACTTCACTAAGGTTACATTTAACGTTAGCCGTGTCAAAAAACCATTTGAAAAAAAATCTCAACCATTTGCTAAAAACTGATCTACCGTTAAAAAACACTTTTTAAAACGCGTTAATTTTATGTTGACTTTAAAAGCAGTATCCTTCTAACTTTTAGATTTTCCTAAAATTAGTTAGAATTTGTAATTAATATTTAGTTTTCAATTTTATACTATAAAAAGAACATTTATTTTACGTATTTATCTATTTCTCACCCAATCAAATCTATTTTCTATATTTTATGAGTTAAATACATCATTTTTTGAAAAAAAGTATACCATATTCATTTTTTAAAATAAAGCTATTTTTCTTAATATTTAAAAATTAATCTATAACATATATAATTTATCATACTAAACAATTATTTAAAATTTTAAATTACAATAAAATTGATTATAAGACTATTTTAATTATTATATCTAAAATAATATGTTGTTGTATTTATTTACGGAACACTCTAACCTATTTTTTCAAGTTTAAGCTGGAATTTATCAAACATTTTTTTACTTTTTTTCATAGCTGATTTTTCTAAAAGCACAACTACCAACAATTATTTTAAAATCTACCATAATCAAGAAATGAAAAAAAAATGGAAATTCATTAGCACATCCAACAGGAAAAAAAAAAACAAAAACAAAAAAATAAGAAATGAAAAATATAAAAATAAAACCGTTACGAAGTGGACGTTTTCATATATCTTAATTTGAAAACTAAACACAAACTGTGGTAATGGTAAATCATCTCTGAAACTAAATTCATTAGCACATCCATCTATATGAACATGCAAAATACACTAATAACACACAACTAAAATACACCAAAAAGGAAAAGAAAACGACGTCGTTCTCCTCCTTTTGCATGTCCAAATTATTTTCCCTCATGCAAATATACATTTTTCAAATATACAAATCTGAATCTCTCTCTCCCTTCCTTCTATATCACCATATATAGAAAGTGATTATTATTTTCAAGGGAAAAGAAAGACTCAGATTGTATATTGATTTTTTTCCCTTTTTCTCCTCTTCTATTTTGGTCCACTCGGACTGTCGCCAAACGGCGGTTTTAACACCGTCTGGCAGCAATTTCTCTTTGGACATTGAAGTAGATGGCAACGATGGGGAGACCCAGATTGTTGTGGGCAGCAAAGGCTCGAGTGTTGAAATGATCCCTTGAAGAAGGTGGATTCACTGATTGTCTTAGTTTCTGCTTGCATAGAATAAAAACAAACCTGTGGATTTCTATGTTTGGCGGTTGAATCTCGTAGCTTACTATCTCCCTCCATGTGTTTCATTCAAAATCCCATTTACAAAATTTATTAGTTTTAATATTGTAGCTTAACAGTTAAGATATATTTATATTGATCGTCAATAAAAAGTTATAAGTTTATTCTCTTTCTCATTTTAAGAAAAATCTGCTTAATTAAGAAGGAAAAGGATGGAAAAGGATAGAGCTCTCACCATTTTCTAACTTGTATGTAAAAATTTCAGTTTCTTTTAATCTTTAATTTATCTATTAAAATTTTAAAATCATTAGAAAACTAGGAAATAAAAGTTTGTCAATACCTATATAATGTTTTGCTCCTAAAAGTTTAGAATTTAGCAAATTGGAGATTTAAAAAAAAAAAAAAAAAAAATCTTACATTTTCCCCCCACAAAACTCAAGAAGAAAGGGCAATATCACCATAAATTAACTTGACACAAATCTTATGTTATTAACCTAGATCTTTGATCTCAATAGTAATAAAAAATAAATAAATAAGAAACCAAGGAGGGAGTTTTCTTTAAATTATTTATATAGAAAATATTTGAGGGTTATCTAAGCTGCAAAAGCAATTGTCCAAAAAATTGTCAGGTAGCAAGTCGTCTTTTTAAAAATGATTCTTTATAATTTTTTTTATACACGTAAAGGAATGTAGAGCATGAAATTAGGCTGTACCTAATAGTTTCTCGTAAAGATGGTCTAAACTGAAGCTAAAAAGGAAAGGAAATAGACAATATATGTATATATTTAAAAAGTTTTTCTTCTAATCTCCCCCTTTAGAAAGTTTTTTATTTTTTCAATTTTTTACTTTGTTTAGAAGAAAGTTTATTGTTATTATTATTTATTTTGAATATATATATTTGGTAGGAAAAGTTATTGAATGCAGTGTTTGTAGTGCCAGGGATATTCGTTACGATCCTACAATAGAGGTTTGATAGTTAAAACTATTTAGGACCTATTTGGTAGAGAATTTGAAAATAGAAATTTGAAACAAGGGATTAAATAAAAATAAAATTATATTTCATGTTTTTAGATATGTATTTGGTAGCAGAATTTAGAAATTGAATTATGATCAAAACAATTGTAAACTAGTTATAGTTACTAAATTTTAGTTGACAATAAATTATTATTAATTTATTTATGGATATATTTTATATTAAAAAAAATTGTATAATTATTATTTTGTAATATAATATAATTTATAAGAAAAATTGAAATTTTGGTCCCTGGTAAGTTAAAATTTAAGTTATTGTTTATAATTATAATTTACCCCTATGGTTTGATAAAAGCTTCCTAATGAATAGTTCATATGGTAGGAGCTATTTAAGAGGATTCAACCAATCTGAAAATATAAAATAGAATCTAAATTGCGAAAGTTATCCTTAGTAACTTTTGATTATGTTTTCATATGCAAAAGTTAAAAAATAATAAGTAAATAAATAAATAAATAAGAAAGAGTTTTTTCCCTTCTTTTTCTTTTTTCCTCTATTTCTTGTTTAACAAGGTGTAAAAAGTTTTATTAATTAAAAAATATATTTTTTAATTGTTTTGTTCTTATAATTTTTTCAGAAATATTCATGAACATCGATATTTTTTGATATTTTAATCTATTTTAATCAATTTTACTATCTACTTCGAAATTAAAAGTTTGATTCCTTTATCTAAATATTGTCAAAAGAAAAAATCAATTTTAATAAGAGGAAGATTTCATTGATTCTTTGACAAGTGGACAAGACACTTATATTAACACTCCTTAAAATTGAAAGTTACATTTGTTTAACTTAAAAAATGCTAAGAAGGAGAACATGTTGCCAAATATACCCTCAATTAAGATATAGCAAATAAGGAGTACAATCCAGTAATTATGCCTTTAGTGAATGCATAATAAATTATACAAGTAAGTAAATAATTACTATATTGCAGTTAAATAAAGGGGATCTTCCCACTATTAAAATACATGTATTTCTTTTCTCTATAAAAGAAGATTTTTTAATTTTAATAAATGTAAGAAGCAAATATTAGATTATTTTCAAAGTTTTCTTCCAAAAATAAACTAAAAATATAACCAAATGAAACCCAAATCAGACCAAAAAAAAATCTAGGCAAGACGAAAATGAAAGAAAAATTTGCAAAATTAGCCAAAATCCAAAATATTTTCATAATCCAGTAAAGACAAATATTACATCGATTCTCGCATCATTATTCATCAAAATCAAATTTGATTGGACGCTGGAGGTTCAAATTCCCATACTCCATATCGTACTCCAAAAACAAAAAGTCAAATTTAATGGTTGATTTCACATGTACATGCAATTTATGTAATATAACTTCATCACACACATATATAAAGCCTTAAAAAAATCAACTCATATATAAATGTTTAATTACCAGTGTAAATGCTCCCTTAAATAAGGATCACTTGGCCTAGGAACATCTAGGTCTGTCATAATCTGAAAAAATAATAATAATAATAATCAAGTAATGAAAACATTAAGAGATATTTAGATAAAACACATCTCTAATATATTTTTTATAGTTCAAAAGAAGGAACAACGTCACCAATATGAAGAAAATATCGATGTTGTAAGCATAAAACAAATTCACGAGAGAAAAAATATATAGGGGGATTTTCAAAGATAGAAAAATAAGGGAAATTATTTACACAAAGTAACAAAATTTTAATATTCTTTTATAGAGACTGATATAAGTTCATTAGTATCTATCACTAACAGAAATTGATAGAAGTTTATCACTAATAGACGTTGATATACACACTAAACCATGTCTAGTGAAAAAAGTTGTGGTAAATTTAATATTTTTTTTTCTTTGTGAGCTTGAAAACTAGTATAAGTCTAACAAATAATCAAAAAGGAAAATTCTTAAATAGAAAAATCTAAAAAATATTTACATTTTTTTTCTTATTTTTTTAAAAAAATTATTCAACATGCAACACATAAATTTGAATATCTAAACTTTTTTTATTGATATAATTAATATTTATACTTAGATTGATAGACCAAACAACTCAAAATCTTAATTTTTCTTTTCTTCAGCATGCAGAGTGAGAGACTCGAACCTCAAATAAATCATCGATTCATATCCTAATGAGTAAAGAGAGAAGCAATTGGGTCAGTCAAATCTTGAAGAAAAGGGGGAAAAAAGAAAAAACCAAACCAGAGTAAAGAAAGATCTGAAGTCTCCTTCCTGAATTGCAACCCTAGGTTTAGCAACAACAATAGAAGGAAAGAACTCATGGCCATTGAAAACTTGCTTATTATTACTATAAAAAACACACATCTTCATGCTTTGAGTGAAGGAATCAAGAACATCTCCTATCACACTCCCAACAAAAAGAGGCTCTGATGACATTATTGATCTTGCCATTTCTTAATTTTTCAAACACAACTCACAAAATTAAAGGAAAAAAAAAAGCTTTTGGATTTAGAAAAACACTGTTTTTCAGATCTAATTAGGGTTTTTTTTTTTTCCTTTTCTTTTTCTCTTTTTGCTTTAGTAAGCTCAAGCTTTGGTGTTGGTATTTATACTGTTTTTGAAAGGCTCATTTAATAGCTATAGATGTTGCCTGGTGTTTCTTGGCAATAAAGTGAAGGTTTCTAGAGGCACTACTTAAAAAGTAATTAGGGACTAAATTGGAAAAATACTTCTTAAAGAAATTAGAAATAAAAATGTCGAAGGACTTGTATGGATTGGCAAGAGAAAAAACTATTTTTTAAAAAATTCAATTTTATTTTATCTCTTTTGATAAAAACGGTTTAAAATGCACTTTGAAATTGCTTTAAAACCTATTTCGAATGGTTGTCAAACACTTCAATTTTTTCTAAAATGATTTATTTTCAAAATTAAACACTTGAAAAGTTAAACTAAATATACTCTAAATTAATGATTAAAGTGTTTTCATTATAGATTCTTGACTATGTTCTCACATTAACAAAATTTTTATTTTTGTAAAAAAAAAAATCTCAATGAATAAAAAGTACTTTAAAATATTGCTTTATTATAAACATTATTATTATCGAATAAAAGCTAGTGAGGTTGATACAAATATAGTTCAACTGGCATGAATTTTTACTATCAATCTCGAGTAGTCAAAAATCGTCTAAAGAAAAAAAAAATCATATTTGTAACTAATAGAATCATTTGGAAAAAAAAATACTTAAACTAGGAAGGTATTTTGGACACACCTCTTTAAGATGTACTTTAAACTTAGAAGGTATTTTGAACACATCTCTTTAAGATGTACTTTAATCACACTTGGGTTTGAATTTTTTTAAAAAATTAGATCCAAATTATTTCTTCCCTTTTGGTTATTGTATGGGTCATCTTAAGGTCCATTTGTATTGGCTTGGGGAATTTTTTTTTCAAAAAAATCATTTTTATATAAACACTTTTGATAAAAATTTATTAAAAAATACTTGAAAAACTATTTTGAGTGGTTGTCAAATACTCCAATTTCTTTTAAAATGATATATTTTTTAAATTAAACCCTTGAAAATGTATTCCAAATACAACTTTACCTACCTTGAAAAACACTTTTAAAATCGTGATCTATTTTTTTAAAAACAATCATGGATTATTTTTTAAAATAATATATTAGGATGGGGATCAAACCTCTAATCTTGAATATGAGTTGAATTATGCTCATTTATAATTATAGATGATTATTTTTCTACTTTCACGAAATCTCTCATGATATATTTTTGAATTAATATACTTTTTAGGTCATAAAATGCACTGTTAAAATTACTTTCCCTGTTAAAAAAGTTCATGAAAATGAGAAGGTACTACATTCAATGCACAAAGAAAAAAGTCAAAAGAAAACATAGGTCATTTTAGAAAAATGTTGGGGTCATTTTCCAAAAGAACTTTGGTTATAAATTGAAGATCATTGGTAAAGATTTAGCCATGTTTTTAATGAGAGAAATGAAGTTAAATTTGTATGAGACGTTGTAGATGATGCTAAAAGATCTGATTATCGACTTCGGATAAATTGTAGAGAGAAAATGGGAGAGACTTGCAAATATAGGACCAAAAGTATTTCTAAATATATAGCACAATGCAAAAGAATTTGTAAATACAACAAAATTTAGATTTTGTTTTCGAAGTCTATCGATGATAGATAATATCGCTAGTAGGGGTCTATCAATGATAGATTATATCATTGAGATTTTTCTTTATTTGTAATTATTTAAAAGTGTTACTATATACTTAATTATTATTTCTAAAAGTGCAACTAAATATAATTATTTTATATTTTAAATTATATCTAATATAAATTTTTTATTTTAACAAAATATAGAGGTAATGATATAAACTATTGATCTTTTGGTCGATGATATATACCTTAATCGGGGAAGTTATGCTGACACTGTCAAGTTCTCTATTTAACACAATGTCTTTCAATATCATGAGTTATTGTACTCGATAAGTGGGTTAAGAATGTTCACATAAAAGCACAAAATAAGGCTTTTTTTTTTAATTTAAAAAAATTAAATATATAAAATATGAAAGCGGGGGACATCACACCTACCAATTGAAAGGAATGAAACTTAATAAAATAGTGGCAATGACTTATAATTTTATTTTAGTACAAGACCCACATATATTAATATTCATTATCTATTACTTGATTAAAATTAGCAACCAATAAAATGAAAAAAAAAAAAACATATGTATTCTGATTCCTTCATTTCCATTTCTTGTCAAGAAAGTACAAATATTACAAACTCAAAGTAAAATATTAGAATATTGCAACTAACAAGAACAATGTCTCGACAAATGACAAACTACGGTTAGTATACTAATAATTTAATCGATCTATTTTAATTTTTAGGTCAATAATAACCCATTTTATGCTAAAAAGATATTAAAAGTTGAATAGATAAATTTTTTTAATAAGAATAAAAACTTAAATTGAAATAGTGATAAAATTGAGATATTTTTTTTTTTCTGGAGGAACTAGGAATGAAATTAAAGAATGACATGACCCAAATAAGTTCAAAGCATATGGTGCCGCTTATTAAGATTTTTCTATTTTCTATTATTATTTAAACGTCAAATCAATATTTTCAATAAAGTGAAAATAGACTTGATCTTTTAAGTTTCACTTGTCGTTTGTGGCCAAGCATGATAGGTTGTTCCATCTTCCAACTTTAATATGTAGATCTTCTTGAAAATTTTCTATCTAGGGGATTGGTTGGCATGATTTGAATGGTTGGTGACATTGACCTGCGAGTCATCAATGTTATACTCCGACTCTCCAATTTTACACACTTTACAATGCAAACATTAATATTTGTCAAAATGTAGATACATTCGTCAATCTGAAAAAATTTTGGTATTAAAGAAAAATTATGACTCAAAGATCATCTCCATACACTAAAGTTCAACTCTTAGGCTTGAAAAATTATTCAATGAAACCACCATACTATGACTATCTTTTAATAATGGCTAGATGTAGGCTGAAAAATCTATATGCTCTCACAAAATTAGTCTCCTCGAATAATTCCGCTTAGCACAATTGTGATTAGTTGTGTAATCAACCTAGAAGTCGGTGCTAGACTTTCAAGTTTACACTTTTTTAACGAAATGATTAACATTTGTCATTATGTAGATATATTTGTTAATACATATTTGTAAATCAAATTATTCAACATAGATGTTAAATATATTGGATATACCTTCTTTTATAGATATGCATAAAACATTAAAAAATCTCTTAAAAAAATTTAAAAAATTTTCACCTATCTCACATACTAACAATAATATTTTAAATAATTTTTATTGCTTTCTTTATTTACAAGACATCCATCAATATAGAAATATCTATCAATATATTTATAAAGTTGAAATTTTGATATCGACATTAATATTATAATTCTTGCATCAACCAGACAAAAGAAACTTTAATTATCTAAAAAAGATATCAAGAAAAGTTTTGGTATTAAAGAAAAATGTTTAAATTATATAAAATATCCTTAGACTTTGTACTTTGTGTAAAAATAATTTTGAACTTTCAAAAGTTTCAAAATTACCCTTGAACTTTAAAAAAAAAAAATTCAAAAGTACCATCGTTGTTACTTTGCATGGAAACCATTAATGTTCGGTTTCAAAAGTGTCCTTCAACTTTCAAAATGTTTTAAAAAATACCTGTATTGTCAGTATATGAACACAAACCATTAATGCTCGTTTCAAATATTCATGAATTTTTAAAAGATGCATTAGTACTCTTAGTGCACATACGAGAGTGATTTAAAAATAGTTGAAATTACTTTTACGTTTTTAAAATAGCTATAAAACTGTAACAACTTGACCCTTACATAACAAGGTCCGACTGCTATGACATGCATACCTAGACTTTTCTATTATGAGATGAGTCTTGGGCAAAAAATTTTTAAAAGAACGTATCTAAAATTTTATTAATTAAGTAGCAAAACTTTACAAAAAGTTTCTTTTACAGAACACCAGGATCTATAAAACGTCAGTAAGTGGGGAAAAATGCATATATGACAACAATAGTGAGTTTGATGGTTGGCTCCTTAAGCAGCATCCAGTCATGCCACCTATGCTGTGTCCTTACCTACAAAGTCTATAAAATAGGATGAGTATATAACATACCCAATAAGTAGCTCTCACTTAAAGTAGTAACCAAATGTACAATCACATGTAACATGTAATGAAAACATATGGTTGGGACCAAAAACATAAACTTATCATAACATGAGGTAGTCGGTTACGCTTCCAACATGAGTTCCTCCGCCTTGGTAGGAAGATGTGGACTTAAGCAGAGACTAACTCATCTAATGATTAGTAGGTTATACAGTCAATAGGGTCAGAGTCGCATCCAACATCAACCACCAATAAATGTACATAAGATTGGACTAGAGGGATGCAACCATACATACCTTACTAGTCCTTAACATAAACATAATGTAAGATTGGGTCTAGAGGGGTGCAACCATGTATGTCTACTAGCCCTTGAAGCATAACTTATACCCAATTAAAACTTGATCTTAATATAATCATGAGCAAACATAATGCATGGGGTCCCTTGTAGAGAAAAGTGTTTTAAATATGTAATGCAACATAACTATAATAACATAATAATACAACATAACAAAGATACACTACCGTAAAATATTTAAGAGAGCGTGAGATAAACTACTTACCTCGATTGTGATCTTAACTATTCCTTATGGTTTGGTCCTATAGATTTCATAAAGAACACATATGATTAAAACTAGTTTTAAGACTATTGGATTAAGGAACTTGATGAACATAACTTACTTATCTATAGAATTATGATTATTAAATCTTGAAAGTATTAGTATAACTATGCTTAATTATTTAACGATGATGATGATGATGATGATAGTATTAGTATTATAACAACAACAACAATAATAATAGTAATATGAAGAAAATAATAGTAGTAGCAGTAGAATGATAATAATAGTAGTAGTAGTAATAAAAATAATAACAATAATAACAATACTTCTTTAAAAATATTATTATATTATCGTTGTTTTATTTTTTAGAAATTTTCTTACTTAGATATTTGTTTAATTACTAAACTAACATTTTGTCTATTGTTTATCTAATGGTCAGGGATATTTATGTACCACTTTTTAATCTTAATGTGTAAAATTTAAAATTGATCTTCTCCAACTAGTCTTAAAAAATTAATTTAAAATTAAAATTCAACTTGTAATTTATGCACATGGAATATTAATATATTAGTGATTAGTGATAAACTATACTAAATAATTTTTATAACATTCTTTATAAATACTAACAACAAGATTTTAAATAATTTTTATAACTGTCTTTATTTACAAGAATATCCATTGATATAGATATGTCTATCAATATATCCATAAAGTTGAAATTTTGATATCGACATTAATATCTAATCATTGCTTCAATCGGACAGAAGAAACTTCAATTACATAAAATAAACATCAAGAAAATATTTGGTATTAAAGAAAAATGATTAAACTATATAAAATATCCCTAAACTTTGTACTTTGTATCAAAAGTTGTCACACCCCGCCCCGAGCCCGCACTCCTGAACCCGAGGAGAGGCGTGAGGGACCGCAGATACCACTCTTTTGTGATATCTTTTGCCCATCTGAACCTTTATACTACACTCAGTAAACTTTAAGTCAAGGAGATAACAACAATTGAATAAGTAGGCCCATTTTATTACAACAATGTAATATTTATACAACTCCAAGACGTAACAACAAAGTTTACAACAACAACTCTTTAAAACCCTCTGGAAGTGTAACTGTGGCTTGTGGCAGACCTTGACCTTAGCAGCACCCTGGAACTCCTAACCCTGTCTCTTATACACATCTAGATGTGTATAAGAGACAGCCTACACACACGGTAGATAGTTAAGTAATACTAATCATGAACGCTTACTCTGCTGAGTTCCCTTTTGTTCCCAATATCTCTTATGTGCACATAGCTCCCCACGCATGGGCTCAAAAGCTAGGTCCGTCGGCCCTCTAAAAATCTCATACGAGGTTCCTCCTACAGATTCAAGAACTAGACCTTTCGGTCCCCTGACCATTCCGTAAGGTTTTACAGGGCTCAGGTACTAGGTCTATTGACCCCCTGACCATCCTGATCACATAATCTCATTCATATGCTAGGTATTCATTCATAACATAAGCATATACAATTTACTCTAAAAGATATGATTTAAGACTTCAAGGAAAGTATCACTCACCTTGCTAAGGATAGGAATCTTTCTCTTAGAAGTTCCTTGATCTTCCCGGGCTCCTCTTTTGAACCCTAATTCCAGATTCAATTTAAAGCTCAGATTACTCATAGTTCTAGACTTTACCTTAAGATATGTCCTTCTACAAACATGCTCTAAAATGTCTCAGGAATCTTACCCCAAAATTGTAGCTCAAAAATCCTTGCGCTTTGGCCAAAATCATTAAAACATCAAGCCTGGCCCAGCTTACCCGACAGCTCGACCCCTCTGTCTTTTCCTCATTCTCTAGCCCGATTCCTTAAAGCTTCTTCTCCAGAAACCCTGCCCTGAAAACTAGATTCTTTTAGCTTTCAGATAGCTTTAGAATCACTCCAAATGCACGAGTATTCTAGGAGAACTCTTTATCCCAAGTTGATGCTATTTCCAGACTTTCCTGTTCGACAACATCTTCTTCTCTTGGAACTTCATGACCGACGCATGGTCTTGCTACCAACGCATACGTTTCATCAGCGCATAGTCTCCTCCCAATTAGCCTTCATACACTATTCTTTATGTCATTTAAAGAGAATTTTTGAGTTCTCATTTGAAGTCCTTGGCCCTATTTATAGGCATCCAAGATTTCTCTAAGGCCGACATCTCCTACTTGGCCATATGTCCAAGTGTCCTTTCCTCACACTATTAATGCAACCTTGCATCATCGCAACCCAAGGTGTCCTTCTCTTCCTTTAGCTAACACATAGCCCTCAAATTTGCATGTCTTCTTGTGTATCTATCTCAATTGCTTAAGGCTTAAGATTTCTTCCTGACAAGCCACATGTTCGGATGACGACCTTGAATGCGTCCATCCTCCATATGCGTTCATCCTTCATATGCGTTCATCTAACCAAAAATATGTCCATCCAAATGCCGCAACATTCCTATGTCCGGCCATCACCCATTGGCCCATGCGTCCATCCCATGTTTACGCCCTTGCGGTGTCACCCTTCAAGCCATTGCTGCTTAGTACCTTTCCCCATTTGTGACTCACTAACCTCGATTATGCCATTTCCAATTAACGCAACTTACCTTGTGCATCCCATTGACGCAACTTGGTCGCATATACTAGATGCTCGTAAGGCTCTTCCTTGACCACATGCCCTCTACCACATGACGCAACTTGGTCGCATATACTAGATGCTCGCAAGGCTCTTCCTTGGCTGCATGCCCTTGGTCGCATACCATCGGCCGCATGCGTAGCATAGCCGCATCCATCACGGAGGATTGTCATATACTCGATCAATGCATGTGCGTACCATCGCCGCATACTCGACGAATGTGTGCCTGTACCATCGCCGCATACTCGATCAATGCGTGCGCATCTCCAGCGTTTTGCGCCTATGTCCGTAAGACTTAAGGCTACCGCATGCTCTACTAACCTCTCAAACATAGGCTGCTGCATGCTTGTCCCCGCATAGCCTTTCCTCTCGGCCATACTTCAGCCTCTTTCAATGCCTAAGTAACCTCTCAAAACTTCATGGTTAACGCATGGCACCACACCAACGCATTGTCAAATACTTAGTCATTTTTTTTAACGCATGGTTATACTTAACCAAAGTTTTCACTAATTATGGCTTATCTCAAAGCTACTCAACAATCTATTTAAATACTTAGAAATTTCCTTCACTTCAACATAGAATTTAATTTTCACCTAGTTAATCCGTTTTATTTCCTGCTTAAGTAGGAAAAATGGAAATCCGGGTTTCACATTTACTTCCCCCTTAAGAAAATTTCGTCCTTGAAATTTACTCGAACTAACTCTGGTTTAAGGTTTCACAATAACCACTGTTGTAACCTCTTATAATCTTGTCTATTCCCACGCTTCCACTACGCTACTCTGATATTAACTCCCTAGTTTGTCCAACGATACCTCACCTAGCCATCTCTAAGCTAGATGTTGAACCAAAACATCTACAACATAACTTTTCTATCTCAACAACTGAATGAGAATAACTTAAATTCATAGTTACCTTCCTCAGTAGATCTTTAGGTAGTGTTGTGAGTTCCAGCTCCGGTTGCCTGCTAGGGCATGCCACTTCTGCTATTTGTCTTAGTCTCACTTTGACTAACTCTTAGGTTTCTCTTTAAACCATTATTCTACCACACTTCCCTCTAGTTTTACTGCACTCAAACCTCAGGTTTTTCTAACTCAACCCTTTGGTTTCCAAGAACTGATACTTTGATACCAAACTAGTATCAACTAACCCTTCAACTTTCCCAAAAACTTATGATCTGGTACCAAGTTGTCACACCCCGTCCCGAGCCCCCACTCCTGAACCCGAGGAGAGGCGTGAGGGACTATAGATACCACCCTTTTGTGATATTTATTGCCCGTCTGAACCTTTATACTACACTCAGTAAACTTTAAGTCAAGGAGATAACAACAACTGAATAAGTAGGCCCATTTTATTACAACAATGTAATATTTATACAACTCCAAGACGTAACAACAAAGTTTACAACAACAACTCTTTAAAACCCTCNTAAGGCTCTTCCTTGACCACATGCCCTCTACCACATGACGCAACTTGGTCGCATATACTAGATGCTCGCAAGGCTCTTCCTTGGCTGCATGCCCTTGGTCGCATACCATCGGCCGCATGCGTAGCATAGCCGCATCCATCACGGAGGATTGTCATATACTCGATCAATGCATGTGCGTACCATCGCCGCATACTCGACGAATGTGTGCCTGTACCATCGCCGCATACTCGATCAATGCGTGCGCATCTCCAGCGTTTTGCGCCTATGTCCGTAAGACTTAAGGCTACCGCATGCTCTACTAACCTCTCAAACATAGGCTGCTGCATGCTTGTCCCCGCATAGCCTTTCCTCTCGGCCATACTTCAGCCTCTTTCAATGCCTAAGTAACCTCTCAAAACTTCATGGTTAACGCATGGCACCACACCAACGCATTGTCAAATACTTAGTCATTTTTTTTAACGCATGGTTATACTTAACCAAAGTTTTCACTAATTATGGCTTATCTCAAAGCTACTCAACAATCTATTTAAATACTTAGAAATTTCCTTCACTTCAACATAGAATTTAATTTTCACCTAGTTAATCCGTTTTATTTCCTGCTTAAGTAGGAAAAATGGAAATCCGGGTTTCACATTTACTTCCCCCTTAAGAAAATTTCGTCCTTGAAATTTACTCGAACTAACTCTGGTTTAAGGTTTCACAATAACCACTGTTGTAACCTCTTATAATCTTGTCTATTCCCACGCTTCCACTACGCTACTCTGATATTAACTCCCTAGTTTGTCCAACGATACCTCACCTAGCCATCTCTAAGCTAGATGTTGAACCAAAACATCTACAACATAACTTTTCTATCTCAACAACTGAATGAGAATAACTTAAATTCATAGTTACCTTCCTCAGTAGATCTTTAGGTAGTGTTGTGAGTTCCAGCTCCGGTTGCCTGCTAGGGCATGCCACTTCTGCTATTTGTCTTAGTCTCACTTTGACTAACTCTTAGGTTTCTCTTTAAACCATTATTCTACCACACTTCCCTCTAGTTTTACTGCACTCAAACCTCAGGTTTTTCTAACTCAACCCTTTGGTTTCCAAGAACTGATACTTTGATACCAAACTAGTATCAACTAACCCTTCAACTTTCCCAAAAACTTATGATCTGGTACCAAGTTGTCACACCCCGTCCCGAGCCCCCACTCCTGAACCCGAGGAGAGGCGTGAGGGACTATAGATACCACCCTTTTGTGATATTTATTGCCCGTCTGAACCTTTATACTACACTCAGTAAACTTTAAGTCAAGGAGATAACAACAACTGAATAAGTAGGCCCATTTTATTACAACAATGTAATATTTATACAACTCCAAGACGTAACAACAAAGTTTACAACAACAACTCTTTAAAACCCTCTGGAAGTGCAACTGTGGCTTGTGGCAGACCTTGATCTTAGCAGTACCCTGGAACTTCTCACCTTTCGCTACCTGGGAAGAAAAACATGAAATAACAGAATGAGTTTCACAAAGCTTAGTGAATGGTAAGAAACTTCTAGAGTCTATTTCAACTCATAAATAACAAGCATATCATAAATACGAGATTACTTTAAAAAATCAGCCTTGAACGAGTTTGTTCTCTACCTACACACACGGTAGATAGTTAAGTAATACTAATCATGAATGCTTACTCTGTTGAGTTCCCTTTTGTTCCCAATGTCTCCTATGAGCACATAGCTCCCTACGCATGGGCTCAGAAACTAGGCCCGTCGGCCTTGTGACCATCCCATACGAGGTTCCTCCCACAGGCTCAGGAACTAGACCTCTTAGTCCCCTGACCATCCCGTGAGGTTTTACTTTCGGGCTCAGAAACTAGGTCTATTGATCCCCTGACCATCCCGATCACATAATCTCATTCATATGCTAGGTATTCATTCATAACATAAACATATACAATTTACTCTAAAAGATATGCTTTAAGACTTAAAGGAAAGTACCACTCACCTTGCTAAGGATATGAATCTTTCTCTTAGAAGTTCCTTGATCTTCTCGGGCTTCTCTTTTGAACCTAATTCCATATTCAACTTAAAGCTCAGATTACTCATAGTTCTAGGCTTTATCTCGAGATACATCCTTCTACAAACATGCTCTAAAATTTCTCAAGAAGCTTATCTCAAAATCTTAGCTCAGAACTCCTCGTATTTGGCTGAAATCATCAAAACATCAAGACTGGCCCAGCTTACCCGATAGCTCGACCCCTCTGTCTTGTACTCATTCTCCAGCCCGATTCCTTGGAGCTTTTTCTCCGGCAGCCCTATCCTAAAAACTAGACTCTTTTAGCTTTCAGATGGCTTTAGAATCATTCCAAATGCATGAGTATTCTGGGAGAACTCTTCATCCTAAGTTGATGCTATTTCCAGACCTTCCTGTCCGACAGCATCTTCTTCTCTTGGAACTTCATGACCGATGCATGGTCTTGCTACCAACGTATGTGTTTCATCAGCGCATAGTATCCTCCCATTTAGCCTTCATACACTCTTCTTTATGTCCTTTGAAGAGAATTTTTGAGTTCTTATCTAAAGTCCTTGGCCCTATTTATAGGCGTCTAAGATTTCTCTAAGGCCGACACCTTCTACTTGGCCGCATGTCCAAGTGTCTTTTCCTTACACTATTAATGCAAGCTTGCGTCATCGCAACCCAAGGTGTCCTCCTCTTCCTTTAGCCAACATATAGCCCTCACATTTGCATGTCTTCTTGTGCATCCACCTCATTTGCTTAAGGCTTTAGATTTCTTCCTGACAAGCCACATGTCTGAATGACGACCTTGAATGCGTCCATCCTCCATATGCATTCATCCTTCATATGCGTTCATCTAACCACAAATGCATCCATCCAAATGCCGCAACATTCTTATGTCCGGACATCACCCATTGGAGCATGCGTCCATCCCATGTTTGCGCCATTGTGGTGTCACCGTTCAAGCCATTGCCGCCTAGCACCTTTCCCCATATGCGACTCACTAACCTCGATTATGGCATTTCCAATTAACGCAACCTTACCTTGTGCATCCCATTGACGTAACTTGGTCGTATATACTAGATGCTCGTAAGGCTCTTCCTTGGCTGCATGCCCTCTATCACATGGCTTACCCTTGCCCTATGCGTTCAACTAGGATTATGACCAATATTCTTCCACCGCATACTATTTGCTCAAGCCTTGTCCTATGTGTTCACATGCCTCAGATGTCCAACGCATGTAGCACATCTCCAACGCATAACACTGACACATAGTATCGCCGCATAACACCAACGCATAGTGCTGCCGCATACCATCGACCATATACATTCGGCCGCATACCTTCGGCTGCATACCATCGGCCGCATGCGTAGCATCGCCGCATACTTGATCAATGCATACTCGACCAATGTGTGTGCATACCATCGTCGCATACTCGATCAATGCGTGCGCATCTCCAGCGCCTTGCGCCTATGTCCGTACAACTTGAGGCTACTGCATGCTCTACTAACCTCTCAAACATAGGCTGCCACATGCTTGTCCCCGCATAGCCTTTCCTCTCGACCATACTTCAGCCTCTTTTAACGCCCAAATAACCTCTCAAAACTTCATGGCTAATGCATGGCACCACACCAACGCATTGTCAAATACTTAGTCATTTTTTTTCTTGGCTTCCAATGCATGGTTATACTTAACAAAATTTTTCACTAGTTATGGCTTATCTTCAAGCTATTCAACAATCTATTTAAACACTTAGAAATTTCCTTCACTTCAACATAGAATTTAACTTTCACTTAGTTAATCCTTTTTATTTCCTGCTTAAGTAGGAAAAATGAAAATCCGGGTTTCACAAGAATTTCAAAATTACTCTTAAACTTTCAAAAATAATTTAACAGTACCATTATCGTTAGTTTTGGATGGAAATCGTTAGAGTTTTGGATGGAAATCGTTAGTGTTTGGTTAATGCCCTTGAACTTCAAAAAAGCTTTTAATTGTCAGTATATGAACACAAATAATTAATACTCATTTCAAATATTCTTGAACTTTTAAAAGTTGCATTAATACTCTTAGGTCATATATGAGAGCCATTTAAAAATAGTAAAAGTTACTTTTATGTTTTTAAAATAGCTATAAAACATATTTCTAATAATTCAAAACCAAGATTGATGATATGAAAATTGCAATTGAAAGTGAAACATTAAATAATTCATATTTTTGAGTGACAAAGTGTTCTACGGAGTGATTTTGTACTTGACAAAAATGATTTTAACAACTTTATAAAATCACTCCCAAATATATGCTTAGGCTTGCAAAAAAAAAAATATGTTTTAAAATGTTCCTATCGATAGTACAATGATCAATTTGTTTAGAGTTTTCTTGAGTTTAAAAAGAACAAAGTTTAAAACAAATTATATAGGTAACATATTTTTTCATATAGATACTCTTATTTTCCTCTCATTTGTCTAATTCTTATACCAATTTTATCATAAACAAAATACATATAGATACTCTTATTTTCCTCTCATTTGTCTAATTCTTATACCAATTTTATCATAAACAAAATATAAATCGTAACTTCAAGTTAAAGTACAAAACCCCACAAAACTCCAAAAGCAAAAATCTTCTCCTAAAACTTACCAAAACTATAAATAGCCAAACATAAAAAGAACATATTTGGCTATTAACACACACTCAATTACTAACATATAATCCATAATAAGAGTAGATCAACGATAAGAGCATTTTTAACTTTTATTTATTTATGTATTTTTTTAAAGTAAGGGTACTAATGCAACTTTCGATAGTCTATAGATATTTATGCAACGAGATATTAATGGTTTCGGTTTATATATAAGTAGTAAGGGTATTTTTTTTTTAACTTTTTTAAAGTTTAAAGGTATTTTAAAATTTTTTTAAAGTTCAATGGTATATTTTAATCAAAACACTGATAGTTTATCTTCAAAACTAATTGTAAGTGTATTTATGAACTCTTTTTTAATGTTTTAGAGTATTTTTAAAACTTTTGAAAGTTTATGTAAGACCTCTCCTCTATTACTATTCTTTTTGGAATTAATAGGTTGCTTAAAGGTTGAGGCTGAGCTTGGGGACTTGAGATTACGTTGATTTAATTGGAACCTTTGGTTAAAGAATATACCTGAGAATGAAAAAATTGGACTGTGGTTGGTTTCACCAAGGAAAAAGAAGATACGGATCCAAGGCATATTTTGAGGATAAAAAACTTAATTGAGCTTATAAAGGACATTTGTGGGTGAAGGAGACATATTCGGGATAAGTCAAAGTCAAAGTCAAAATCAAAGTTAAACAAAAATGCAATATTTTTGGAAAAAATGAATTTTGCGAAATTTCAAGGTTATAATTGAGTTGTTATTGGTTTGCTTGAGTTAATTTGTGCTGGAATTAAGAAGAGAAAACAAGCGAAAGAAGTGGGTAGACCCGGGAGAGGGACAAACTTAGAGTAATTTGGGATTTTGTTTAATTTATTTGAGGAATAGTGGGAATAAATCCAATTTGCAATTATACTTGGCATTATTTCATAAGGAAGTAAGTTGAAGATAAACGTAAGGATGTTAGGACACATAAGTTCGAGCAGCTTATGTAAGGAAGAGAAATAAGGCGGTGTGATGAAATGAATAGGGAAAATCCTTAAATTCTTTGATAGAATCACAGAGAGGCGAGTGAAGGAGATGATCGAGGGCTGCAGGGACAACTGGAGCTTGGAAATACAAAAAAAAAAAAAAAAAATGAGGAGTAGTGGTTGCCAGAATTCGAGTAAAAACAGAGAGGCTCTCGGTTTTTGTCAAATTCATGGACGTACGGGCAAACTTGAAGCTCCAAATTCGAAGTTAAGGTACTTATAAAGTCCCTCTAGTGTTCTATAGTCTTTTATTTGATCGTCATTTTCCGGAATTGAGGAATTTAAACTCTGAAAATTTTGCAACTTTTTGCCGGAAAACAGGGGTGCTGTGGAACAGTTTGCTCAATTTCGGGAGAATTAGGGCGATTTGGACTTCCAAAATTTGAGGCAGGTAGCTCAAAGAGTGGTTAAAAGGTTTGTATAGTTAATTAGAGTGGGTATGGCAAGAAATTGATGAATTGTAGCCTGAAATCACGTCAGAAAAAACAGAGGCCGAATCTGGAAATTTTGGGGTTGGAGGTTGAAGATGAAACCTGTATGTCATCTTTTGTCCGCCATTAAGGTATTTTAAAGCATGATTAAAGGTTTAATTAGTATTATTTGAAGGGAATCGTATCCCATGGAAGCGTGTAATCGCGGTGTAATTTCGAAATCGGTTTTTATGAAATATAAAAAAGTAAACAATTTACATTAAACAGAGGATAAACAATAAACATGTTATAGCTAGAGGAAGAGAAAGGAAAAAGGATCGGACCTTTGTCGAATCCTAATCTTCACGATTGCCTCTTACTTTTCTCACGAACACCTCTTCTTTTCGTAAGAGTTATCTTGTTATTCTCTTGGATTCTAAGGATAGAAGTATGGTCTCTAGCACTTGGAAGAGGAAGAGGTAGAGAAAATTTGTTGAGAGAATTTTGTGTGATGCTATGAAACCCTTTGCCCTAAAATGAGCCATAAAAATGTATTTATATGGAGAAGGGTTAATCCCTTCTCCAAGTTTTTCTTTTTTCATCTCTAAATTAATCAATTAAATAACTAATTTAATTAATTGCCATACTAATTAAATAACTATATATTAAACAAAATTTAATATAAAGTTAATTAATTAACTTAAATATCACATATTTGAAGGGATCAAATTCCGAGTGGAAGCGTGTGAACGCCTTGTATCTCAAAAACCAATTTTTGAATAAACAAAAATAGTGTTCTAAAACAAAACTCATGAAGGATAAACATGTTAAAAGCATGCTTTAATGAAGGGAAACTGAGAGGAAGAACTATTTATTACCTCTGAAAATTCCCAAGCTTCTAGAAAGATCCTCTGGATTTTCCAATGAACGTCTCCTCAATCGATCTTAAACTCAAACGTCTCCTCAATCGATCTTGAACACTACCACGAGAATAACCTTGTTATTCTCTAAAATTCCAATAGAAGGATAGGTGCTATCTAACTATTAGAAAAGAAAGAAGTAGAGAGATTTTTTTTGGAGAGAGTAGTGAAGATTTTCTTTTGGTGACCAGGTTAAAATTCACCAAGGGAATTTGGTACCGATGGCCCCTATTTAGAGGCCATCTTGAAATTTGGTCTCATTTTTCATTTTGCTCGATTTTTGGCCTTCTACTGATGCCATTACCATATGAATTTACTACTTTAACCCTTCTCCCTTCTTCCTTCTTCCTTCTCTCTTTTGCAGAATTTTTTCTTTTTTTATTTTTCCCTTTTTTTTGTTTTTTCTATGATTTATGTTTGTCGCCCCTTTTTTGTTTTTTCGACGAGATTTCCTTCCCACCCTCTTTTCTTTCAGTTGCCCTCCCTTTTTGGTGATTTCCTTTGTTTATGTTGACATCTTCTTCTTCTCGAATCAAAGATGTAAGTTGGAGCATGAATCAGAATGAGAGGAAGCAGCGAGAGTGAGAATTCAAATGAGGGAAAATACTCAAAGGAAAAACTACAAAACTAACGATGAAGAAGCTAGAGGAAGAAACGAGAGGAAGAAGCGAGAGGAAGAATTCAAAAGAAAAAAAATGAAGGAGAGCAACGTGAATTGGGGAACGAGATGAAGGACGTGAGGAAGGAGCAAGAAATCTGGGTTGCATCTGGTCTTGCGCACTTTTGGGGTACAACAGTACTTGCACACGCAGCTGGTGTAAGCAAAAGGCCAAATTTTGAGTGGGCCCCTAAATAGGAGTCATCCGTACGAATTTTCCAAATGAATTCATATCCTAAAAGGGCCACAAGAAAGAATTTATTTGGAGAAGGGTTACCCTGCTCCAAGTGTTTCCCAATTTACCCTTGTGCTCAATTAATTAGATAACGTTTATTTAATTAATTAGTCCATTAATTAAATAACCATTTGTATATTAAATCCAATTTAACGTATATTTAATTAACATAAATAAATATCGTAAGTTTATGTGCACCACCTCTCTATTAATTTAATTGATAAATTCTTTATGAATTTAATGCGCTTGAATTAAATATTTGAATCTCATTCAAATATTTCTCTCTAACTTAATTTAAATTGTATATCACATCTATAATCAATGACATATTAAACACATTAATATAAAATTTCCTCAATTTGATTTGAATAATTCAAATCATTCCTCTTTAATATCCTTTAGTGAGCTAACAAGGGGACCTGATGGATCTGCAGACTAGAAGCTCCAATCATATGAGATTAATTGGCTAGACTTATTAACCAAATTAATCAATATTCGTTAATTGTAGGTACATTGTACCAAAGATCCACAGTTGCTCTCTTCTCACTATAGATACATTTCTGTGTCCACGGATATAGACCAATAACAGTAAGTTAGTCCCTCAGAGCGTCCGCGCCAACTGAGTCAAATTACGGTTCTACCCTTGGGTTACCTCTGACTCCTTAAGTACCAGTGCTCCTCTAATAAACGACCTGTTTATGGCCGTGGATTATAGATCACTCCTTAAGTACCAGTGCTCCCTACTTGGTCTTGTTCCTAAAATGGTAAGTTTATTGAGTCAGAAAACTGGTCATTCTCACTCATACAAATCAAAGGACAATCCCTCATCAACAGGAGCTCATAATACACTTAGGATAAAGACTAAGTTGTCTAAGTCATCCAATTGAAATAGAAACCTAACTAGTTAACGTCGTTACATCTAGTGGTTACTATTTCGCGATTCGGTCTTATGCAAACTCATTGCATAGGATACTCCCACTTGCATGTCACCTACACAAATCCGTTAGATCATTGTGTTTGTGTCAAATACAAAGTGGGTTGTATCTGAAGGAAATCGGGCATCAGGATTTCCATGTGCAGCGGAATGATCGTTCCAAATTTCATTTGTATATGAACAAAAATGGAAACATACTGGTCATGCATATAACGAAATTACAACATGCTTTTATATAAGATCAAGGGATAGAATTATACATATCTTTGAACATTAACTAAGTGACTATCGTATAGAAACACTCCACGATCATCTAGTCTCTCTTCATGTCATTTAGTAAATTGTATTTACTTGACAGCTACCGTGAGAACTTTCCGAGAATAGAAATCTCAAATTCAACAGCTACTAGATTTAGGAAAACATTTTTCCTTTTATCTCATGGTTACCATAAAAACCACCAATAACCTCCCACTCAATTGGTTATTAGAGAAAAAGAGATAATTATCCAATATTATTATAAATATATATGGTAACCAACTTACCATACTGTATTTATAACCTATAATTTTAATATTTCATCTCATGAAACATATAAACCATAACTCTTTCTCTATTTCATGGTACTTAATATAAATCTCATTTACATTAATCCTCCACTTGATGTATCTCATACATCACACTGATCATATCATATATAATCAAATTACCTCTTGTCAATTTGAACATTTCTAATCAACACCAAGAACTGGTCCTCAACTTGAATCCATTAAGTTACCAAGGGGACCTTATAAACCTATAGCTGAAGCTCTAATGGTACATGAATAATTGACTAAACCATTTAGTCATGGGATCTACCATCCGTTAACTGTCGGGCGCTCCATTAAAGACCTACAACTGAACTCTTCTTACTACAGATATATTATGTGTCCATATCAACCAATCAATAGTGCGATAACCCTTCACAGATCACTCGTAAATACAACTGGGCCAATAAATGTTATACCCCTATAGTTACATCTAACTCCTTAAGTACCACTGATCCCTCTAATGAACATAAGTCATAGTCCTACTATGACTGAGTTCTCTCTTCCAAAGAGAAGTTGTGACCCTAAAAAGGTAGGCATTTTGAGTTGACAATCTGGCCACTCTCACCTATATTAATCAAAGGACCGCCCTCAAAGGCAGGAGTTTCCAAAAAAATCAGGATTGAGGTCATGTCACCTATGGTCGTTTAGGTGAGATGTAAGTCTCGAGTATCAACGACATTAAATACAAAGACTAGTCATCTCGTGGTCCGATCTTATACAAACTCTTTGTATAGGACACCCCCACTCCCATATCTCCACATGAATGGTCAGGATCTACCATCTGTAGTAGTTTACAAAACTTGCAAACCTCTACAAAGCGGGTTGTATCTGTAGTGTCACCAGGATCAGGTATCCCTTTTTAATCCTTATACTATAGACCTATTTAGATTATCACTTAAGGCATGATCCACTTGTATATCTCATATACATGCTTAAGTTTACATACGATAACCATGGAAATTTGTTTATTGGATATGAGTAAATGCTAGATAAAATAACTCTTATTTTATTCATAACAATATGTATATATTACAAACTATGAGACTCCAAGAGAATTAGGATACCAATCCCAACAATCTTCCACTTGTCCTAATGCCTCGAGAGACTAATGTACAATACAAGATAAATACATATACAATATACAATAAACTACGACATACCTCAATATCATCTCCCACTTTCCCTAGACAAGATGTCGCATGTCCCATAGACCCAGACTCTCCAGGTGACCCTCGAATACTTTAGTCGTGAGAGCCTTTGTAAAGGGATCAGCAACATTGTGCTCCGCGCAATCTTCGTGACTATCACATCACTGCGATGCACAATCTCTCTGATCAAGTGGTATTTTCGTTCGACATGCCTACCCCGACGATGACTCCAAGATTCCTTTGAATTTGCCACAACCCCGTTGTTATCACAATAAAGAGTGATAGGCAAACCCATATTTGGAACAACTTCCAAATCTGTGAGGAATTTCCTCAGTCAAACAGTCTCCTCAGCTGCAAGCGGCTGCGTATTAGGCTTCCATAGTGGAGTCCGCAATGCATCCTTGCTTGATGCTTCGTCATACTACAGTCCTTTCATTCAGAGTGAACACTGACCCCGATGTCGATTTATGAGAATCTCTATCAGTCTGAAAGTCAAAGTCTGTGTATCCTGTAAGGATCAGATCCTTATCTCCATACACGAGCATGTAGCCCCTCGTTCTCTGAAGATACTTGATGATCGTCTTGACCACTATCCAGTGATCAAATCCTAGATTAGACTGATAACGACTGACAATTCCTATTGCGTAGAAAATTTTGGGTCTGGTACACAACATAGGGAATTCGTCTCTTCTCCTCAACTTCTTGAGGTATCTTAGGACATTGATCCTTAGACAATACGATTCCATGCCTAAATGGTAACAAACCCCTCTTGGAATCCTGTATTATGTACCTGATCAACACTTGATCGATGTACAATGCCTGAGACAAGGCTAACCACTTGTTCTTATGATCTCGAATGATCTAGATCCCTAGAACATACTGTGCCTCACCCAAATCTTTCATTTGGAACTGGGCAGCTAACCACTTTTAATGTCTGTCAGATACCCTACATCATTTCCAATGAGTAGGATATCATCCACATACAGTACTAGGAAAGCTACTGAGCTGTTGATGATCTTCTTGTAAACACAAGGCTTATCAATGTTCTGATCAAAGTCAAATGACTTGACCGCACTGTCAAGTCTAATATTCCATGATCGAGATGCTTGTTTAAGCCAATAAATGAATCTATTAAGCTTGCAACCTTTTTACTCTTGATCTGGAACTACTAACTCCTCTGGTTGGTCATGTATATGGTCTCCTCAAGATTACCATTAAGAAAGGCAGTCTTGACATCCATTTGCCATATCTCATAATCATAAAATGTGGCTATGGACAGGAGTATCCTGATAGATTTGAGCATGACAACAGGTGAGAAAGTTTCCTCATAGTCAACTCCCTTAACCTAGGTATAACTCTTTGCCACGAGTCTAGCCTTAAAGGTTTGCACCTTTCCATCTACACCTCACTTTCGCTTATAGATCAACTTACACCCAATAGGTCTTACCCCATCAGGTAGATCTATAAGTTCCCAGACATTATTGAATTACATAGACTCCATCACCTGGTTCATGACTTTAATCCATTCATCCTTGTCAACATTCTCCATTACTTTTTTAAAAGATAATGGATCCTTGGCCCCATCATTAGAAATGACGTTATGGGCTTCAGTCAAACCCATGTAGCGATCCGGTGGGTTCATAACCTTTCCACTATGTCGAGGCAGTCTCAACTCTTCAGCTGGTTGATGAGATGTACTGACATCAACAACTTTTATTGATCTATCGTCCTATTCAACAAATCTTGTTGAACCCTCAGTAGTCTCAATCTCACTAGAAATCTCATATAAAACAAGCTTACTTCGTGGTTTATGATCCCAGATGTGGTCTTCTTCCAAGAAGATAGTATTTGTAGAAACAAACACTTTGTTCTCACTCAGATCATAGAAGTATCCACCCCTCATTTCCCTGGGTAACTTACAAAGAGGCAAACTTTCAAATGCAGTTCCAACTTCTTTGGGTTAGTCACAAACACATGGGTCGAACACCCCCAAATCCTGAAGTGGCGTAAACTACCTTTATGGCCTCTCCACAAGGTGTTTCAGAAACACTTTTTGAGGGAACATTGTTCATAATGTAGCATGCAGTCTCCACTGCAAAACCCCAAAACGAGTCTGGAAGATGAGCATAACTCATCATAGACCGAACCATGTCCAACAAGGTTCTGTTTCTCTTTTCTGATACACCATTCTGCTTAGGTGTTCCTAGGACCGAGAGTTGGGACGTAATCCCATGTTCTATCATATAGTTATGGAATTTGAGGTCCATATATTCTCTACCACGATCAGATCGTAGTGTTTTTATCTTCTTACCTAACAAGTATTTAACTTCAGCCTTATACTCCTTGAACTTGTCAAGGGCTTCAGACTTACATTGCATTCAGTAGAGATACCCGTACCTTGAATAATTATCTATGAAAGAGATGAAATATTCATGTCCACCTCGAGCTCTAACACTCATCGGACCACAGAGGTCTGAATGTACAAGCTCCAAGGTTTCCTTGGCTCTGTAACCTTTTCCAGTAAAAGGTCGTTTTTTCATCTTACCTTCGAGGCATGATTCACACACCGACAAGGAGTTTTCTTCTAAACTCTTTAAAAGTCCACTTTTCACCAACTGCTCAATTCTATTGAGGTTGATGTGACCTAACCTTAGATTCCAAAGATGGGCGTTTTCCTTAGGAGAAACCTTTGGTCTTTTAGCTATTGTCACCGTACTGAACATTTCACTATTAAGCAAGGCTTTTATGACTAATTGCCTTAGTACATATAAGTTACTTTCCATTAAATCAAAACCTATCTCCATTCCATTCTTGAAAATAAATACTTTATTCTCAGAAAAGAAGACGGTATAATCTTATTCAATGAGACAAGAAACCGAGATTGAGTCCTCTTGATATGAGGAACTACGAAAACATTATCCAGTAACAGATAACATTTCTTGTCCAAAAATAACTTCAACCTGCCTACAGTACAGTTGAAACAACCTCACCAGTACCAACTCGAAGAGTCATCTCTCCCTCTGGCAACGTTTGTTAGGAACTGAATCCTTGGTAAGAGAAACTGACGTAGTAGCACCCGAATCTAGGATCCAGGCAAAATCATCATTCTCAACCAAACACGTCTCCAAAACCAATAAATCAGATTTACTGTTTTTAGATCTCCTCCTCTTTTGGAGAGTAGTGGTATCTGTATCAGAATCTAAATAAGCTCCAAGTTCCATGTCAGAGAATACTTCTCTTCTATGAACCTCAATAGAGTCAGCAACAATTGCTTTCTCTTCCTAGAGTTTAACTTGGGAACTGACACTACTGGTTTTGTCATCCATCCTTTTGTGCTCAAAAAGTAAGAACTGACGTTCAAATAAATCTTGCAACGAGTCCATGATCTCGCATGTAATGACCATGTTCTCAACCCTTTTAGCCAAAACGTCAGGCATGCTAGCCATTATGTGAAGTCGGGCCAATGAGTTAGCCTTCATCCACACCTCATATGCATTATGAACACTTCGAGATGCATCAAGGGTCAGAACTTGAGGACACTCCTCAACCATGACAAATTCGAGGTCGTTTACCATGAAATATGTTTTACAAGACTCTTTCCACTGTATGTAATCGGTCAAATTGAAGGCTTTAAATAGAAATACAAACACGTTGTTGAAAACAAAAAACACATTGACCTATGTTAGGTTTTAAGCAAATACCTGTTGAAAAAACATACAACATCCAATAAGGTTTAGCAAAACTAACATGAACCCCGTGTGACATCTAGTTTCGCAATGGCGTTTTAAAGGTTTAGGAAAAAAGCCGTCGAAAGGAGATCTGCCCCAAGCAGCCAATCCGAAGGGAAAAAATCCGATTGGGGCAAAACCTAAATCAACCCTATCCATTTCTAAAGTTCACCTTGATCTTGACCAACTGCATAAAACCCATCTAAAGAGGGATGCTCCCAGAGCGCCACGAGGGAGTACAAAATGATCTCACGGTGTGAACCAATCGCAGAGACTGTAGGACGTGTTGACACACACCCTTCACCAACTTACTACAAACACTCTCTCCGTCCACCTTGATATTGACTCATGCAAACAACATTCGAAGGGGGATGCTCCTAGGGCACCACGAGGCCAAGCATGAATCTCACGGCGTGAACATACAAAGAGAAATGTGAATGGAATCATTGACGTATCAGATACATCTCTTCCTCCCACTAAATATTTTATAACCTAGGATTTTGTTTACTTAGAAAAACACGGCTAAGAATTTTAACTAAGTGACTGTTTAGGTTTGCCGAATTCTAACTTTTACCTTGGATAGTTGAAAAAACTTTTGATCATCATCCCTTAAACTCTTTAACGAAGTCTTTGACCAACTGTCATATGCTTGCAGAAAATATATCTAATTCACCTTTCCAGGTAGGTTCCCAGGTTGGGGTGTTCCGTTTCCGTTAGCTTAAGTACCCAAGCCTAAACAGAACCCACCGTAGACAAACGGTCCCTAATAGATAGATTTAATACAATTTTAATCTTTTATGCCAATCAATTTAATCCTATTAAACTGATTTAAAAAGATTAAGCTAAGTTACTAATCCCATTAGAACCTTGAACTTAGGTATATCTCAATCCAATTTTAAAACCCTTTTAAAATATGAGTTCACCCTAAGTCTACAAGAAACTCTTTCTTATCGATTTTAGTTCTAATTTCTATTTACACTTTTAACAGAAACAACCAAAATCAACGACAACGCATAGTAAACACATAAAAGGCATCATAATGCTTATAAACATCCTAAGTTTCATGCTTCATACATTGTTCACTCATTGCTACCTTTTTATATAACACTTATACAAACAAGCAACAAACCAAGCAAAACATGCTTCCATTCACCCTTATACTATAATGCTTATATATAAAGACGATGTGTGAATATGCTTACTGCATGCACAAATATAACTCTTATATTGCATGATGCATGCGCATGCTCTCTTGTAATTTCTTCATGCAATATTATAACACTTATAATACATGATGCATGAATAATTGCACAACCTAAGGTGGGTTTCAAATCTATATGTCAAACACTTTGTCATATAAACACCATACACCTCATGTATAATAAACAAAAGTTGATGAACTGAGAAAAATTGCCTCAAATCCTCAAAACTACAAGCTAACTATTACAAAAATAAGGAGTCTCAGGTTTAAACAGGCGAATCGGGTCTTGAACTTCTCTACGATCGTCTACACGAAAGAATAAATGCTTTACTCAATCGTTTACCTACGCTTCTAGAGCTAAACGATCGTTTAGCAACAATCGTGTACTTTTTACTATGCGATGAAGCATGAGGTACGCGATCGTGCAGCGCGCTCTGCAATGCAAGCCTTATACAATCGTCTAAACGATCGTTGAGCGAGTGCCTTCGTATGGTATACTGCGTGATCATGTAGTTAGTGACTATGCAATGAGCATGCTAACTACACGATCGTTTAGTGCGCGCTTTTAGCTAAACGATAAGCATCATATGATCCCACTTGATCATTTACCTCCAGCATCTACAAGATCGGTCAACCAACGCTACGCGGTAGAGTAAACAATTTTACCCATCATTTAACATTAACTAAACGATCGTTTAGTAAATACTACATGATCGCATAGAAAAATCTACACGATCGTTTAGTTAAATCCCAACGATCATTTACCTGAGGCTACACGACACGACCAACTCTTGGTCTTCTTCTTATTGAGAACTGCATCTCCATGCTTCAAAAATTCATCACGAATGACTCGATAAACTCAAACACTTTGAATTACAGACTTGATAACATGTTAATTATGCCAAAAAAAAAATAGGGGCCTTAACAAATTAACACTTTGTAATTGAAAGAAAGCTTTAAACAAAGGAAACTAAACACGTAAACATTCATCAAAGCCATCCACAGACGCATTTAACAATTAAACGCATTGTAGAAAACCCACCACGACTGTAAAAGAAGTTCAAAACAGAAGTGAAATTTGGAATATCAGAACAACCTGGCTCTAATACGAATCGAAGGAAATCAGACATGAGGATTTCTATGAGTAGCAGAATGATCGTTCCAAATTTTATTCGTATATGAACATTAACAATTACAATCAAGAAATGAAAACATACTGGTCATGCATACAACGAAATTACAACATGCTTTTCTATAAGATCAAGAGATAGAATTATACATACCTTTGAAGACTCATCTTCAATCTCCTTTGATCATGAACGCTCGTTAACAGTAAGACGACAATCACCAATGCTCGAACACTACGACTGCTACACTACACGATCACAGCGACAACGAACACAACGTACTCCAAGAATACGAACACAATGAACCCCCACACGAACATCGCGAACTCAACGAACAACCTCCAATAAACCTCGACTATGTCGAGTTGAGTACGACACCACCACAATGGCTACCTTGGTATTCTCGATGTGAGAATCTAAAAGTGTGGGCTCTGTATGAACTTGGTTAGAGGAAAAGACTGGAGGAACAATCGTGTAAAAGATTGAGCAAATGGGAGATGACAAGTCTATAGCCTGGACGATGCCGAATTCTTTAACAAGTGTTATGCAATCATTTAGTAAAAGCTACACGATCGTTTGCTAAAAAGCAGCTAAATGACTATTATATAGAAACACTCCATAATTGTCTAGTCTTTCTTCAGCTGTCGTTTAGTAAATCGTATTTAGTTGACAGCCACCATGAGAACTTTCCAAGAATAGAAATCTTAAATTCAACAACTACTAAATTTAGGAAAATATTTTTTCTTTTATCTCACGGTTACCATGAAAACCACCAATAACCTCCCACTCAATTGATTATTGGAGAAAAAGAGATAATTATCCAATAATTAATATTATTATAAATATATATGATAACCAACTTACCACACTATATTTATAACTTATAATTTTAATATTTCATCTCATGAAACATGTAAACCATATCTCTTTTTCTATTTTATGGTACTGAATGTAAATCTGATTTACATTAATCCTCCACTTGATGTATCTCATACATCACACTGATCATATCATATATAATCGAATTATCTCTTGTCAATTTGAACATTTCTAATCAACACCAAGAACTGATCCTCAACTTGAATCCATTGAGCTATGAAGGGGACCTTATGGATCTGTAGCTCGAAGCTCCGATGGTACATGAATAACTAATTAAACTCTTTAGTCACAGGATCCACCATCCATTAATTGCCAGGTGCTCCACTAAAGACTGACATATGAACTCTCCTTACTACAGATATATTATGAGTCCATATCAATCAACCAATCAACAGTGCGATAACCCTTCACAGATCGCTCGCAAGTACAGCTGGGCCAATAATCGTTATACCCCTGTAGTACATCTACTCTTTAAGTACCACTGATCCCTCTAATGAACATAAGTCATAGTCCTACTATAACTGAGTCCTCTCTTCCAAAGAGAAGCTGTGGCCACTATGTTCAAGCTCTGGAATCAGCCCTTAAGGGAGCAATCTATCTACTTACCTCTGCTTCGGAGAATGAGTGAATTTCATCTTGTGTAATTGAGTTCTAAGCTCCCAAATCAGACAAGTCCCCAAAAAGGTAAGGATGTTGAGTTGGCAATCTGGCCACTCTCACCCATACTAATCAAAAGACCACCCTCAAAGGTAGGAGTTCCAAGACACTTAGGATTGAGGTTATATCACCAATGGTCATTTAGGTGAGATGTAACTCTCCAGTATCAACGGCGATATAAACAGAGACTAGTCATCTCGTGGTCCGATCTTATATAAACTCTTTGTATAGGACACCCCCGCTTGCATATCTCCACATGAATGGTCAGGATCTACCATCTGTAGTAGTTCATAATGTTGGGCTTTATATCCTAAAACTCGTGGTTTGTAAACAATAGAACTTATTCTAAAAATTCAATAAGTTGTTATTGAATATATTGTTTTTTATAAATCCAATAAACCTAAATCTCTTGAGTATTACATGTGTATTTGAACTTTATGTGGAGACATACAAGTTGATTAGGTTCGAGAAAATAGTCAAAATAATCTATAGTATATGAATAAGGTTGGGTGCCTTATTCTGGTAACATTACTGGATGTGGCCTACTCTGTAGTTGTTACGAAGAGTTGTAAAGTGCTACAAACGAAGTGATCCTAATTCGTTTATGTTGGGACATGAGGAATGGGGGTGTCTTGTGCAAATGAGTTTTGTGCAAGATCGGACCACGAAACCAGTCACTCTTACTTTATAACGTTGTTTACTGTTTAAGACTGACTATTTCAAAGTGATGACCTAGGTAACTTGACCTTAATCCTAAGCTAACTATGAACTCCTATTTGTTCGGGGTTATCCTTTGATCTGCAAACGATGAGAGTAGACCAACTGCCTCTACTCAACAAGCTTACTATTTTGGGGATAAGACCAGAGAATAGTTGGGGATATAGGGTGCAAGATAGAATTCACTCCTACCCGATCAGGGTTAGTAGAGAGGTTGTTCCCTTCAAGTGCTGATTCTGGGTCTTGAACAAGAGGCTTCACCCTCTCATTGGCCTGAGAGGGATACAATTTGTTGATTGGATCACAAATCAATTATTTATTAGGGGATCAGTGAGACTTAAGAAACAAGAGGTAATTTCGGGGGTAAAATAGAGATTCGACCCAACCATTATTACGAACAACCTGTGAAGGGTTAACTTACTAATCTTGGTTATATCGAGTAGACATAATATATCTACAGTGAGGGGAGTTCAGCTATGGGCTTTAGTGGAATGAGCCATTAATTAATGAATGGGGGTTAGATCGGTCTAATGAGTTTAGCCAATTAATCTCGGATTGTTGGAGCCCATGATCTGTAGGTCTGCGAGGTCTCCTAACTAGCTCATAAATGGATTAGCTCTAAAGTAGCGTGATAAGTTAATTTAAAGTGTTCAAATTAGAATTAAACGGAATAGGAGAAATAATATTTAAATTTGATTTAAATATTTGTAGATGGAATTGTGTAAAAAATTAATTTAATATTTGATATTAAATTAATTAGAATTATTTAAATTGTTTAAATAATTATTTATTAATTTTATTAAAAAATTAATTTATGAAATTAACTTTGTAAAATTAATAATATTTTCAATTTTATTAAATAAAATTTATTTATGAAATCAAAATTTGATAAATTGAAAAAGAAAGGAAAAAACACAAAAATGGAAAATAAGGATTTTCTATTATCTTCATGAAGTAGCTCACGAACAACCCACCTCTTCAAGCTTCATTAACTCCAAACATGAGTTGTATCTCATGCAACAAATCTCTTTGCATGATGGTTTGCAATATATTGAAGAAATTGAAGTGCTTTGAAGTGAATACAACTGATAGAATTTCTCTGAAAAATTCGTAGAAGAAGGGTGTTCTTCACGTTGGGTTGCTACTGTGAGTATTCTCCAAATTTCCTTAATTCAGGCTTATTTTGAGTCCCACAACTCAATCTAGAGCACCAAGAGGATAGTAGGGAAGATCTTGGGGTGGTCTACAATAAGATTCAGAGGAGATTTGCAGCTAGATTCAAGCTTAGAGGAAGTTCTTCAAAGGTATGTCATGAAACCCATTTATTTCTGCTGAAGCATGCTTTCATTTCTGCCAAAACTAATAAATTATAGTGCTTATGGATCCTGGTCACTTCCGGTGGACGATGGTATATTCCAACAACTGTATCAGAGCATCCTATAAGCATTCAATAAGGTTTAATTTTGGTCTGGTGGGTGTTTTATATGAGTTATATGAAATTGTTGTACTGACTACGAGACTTTGGGAGATTTAGGACACAAATCCCAAAAGTATCCATAGTGCCACCAGGATAAAGTACCTAGCCTTATCCCTATACTATAGACTGTTTAGGTTGTATCTTGAAAATTGATCCCTATATGTCTCCACATACAGTTCAAGACTCATAAGGTGGTCATGGACGTTAGTTTATTGGATTTCGGGTTAATAAGACAAAATAGAATACAACATAATCAATAAAATTTATTGAATTAACACTGATAATTCTTTATTGATGACGGTCAATTACTAATATTTACTATCTACAAGTTTTAGGGCATAAAACTGAACAAACTTCTACTTGAACTAAAACTTTAGTCAGTGGGTTGTACATAATATCAAAATCCAAAACAACAGGAATATGGTAAATAAATACAATAAACTAGAGCATCCATATACCCATTACACATCTCCCAATTCTCAGCACCTGGTACACCTCAGTAGAATGGTGTATTAAAAAGGAGAAATAGAACCCTGTTTAATATGGTTCGGTCTATGATGAGTTATGTTTCCTTACCTGACTCGTTTTGGTGTTATGTAGTATAGACTGCAGCTTACATTTTGAACTGCATTCCATCTAAAAGTGTTACTGGAACACCTTTGGAATTAAAGAATGGTTGTAAAGTTAGTTTATGCCATTTTAGGATCTGGGGTTGCCCAACAAATGTGCTTGAGGAAAATACTAAGAAATTAGAACCTCGTTCAAAATTTTGCCTATTTGTAGGTGATAACGGGTAGAACTGCACGTTATTATAGTGCAAAGTTATAAAACAATGCCAGATTGCGATGATAAAAATATACAATATTGCGTCTAAAAGCAATAAGTTCACAACATTCCGATCGCATGCATCCATCGCATTAAAATAGCTAACTTATGTATTTTTGTGCAGAAAATGCATTGACGCAAAGCAAAAATGCAATCCAAAGAAATTAACGTCCGAGCGCATTAAGGCCATGTGATCATTTGCACTCGTGAATATCTACTCAAGAAGATGGTCGCATAGAGCCGGCGCATCATGGTGGGCGCATTTGGGTGAAAAGCGTAATAAATCATGATGGGATTGAAAGCTGATGACGGTCGATTCCGAATTAAGTTGACAAGCCGTTAATGACACACTATAGCAAGAGACTTAGAAAGAAGAAAAATGATGAGGTACAGTATCGACACTTCATGACTATGTTAAAACAGTTGCATATTAATATTTCGTTCACTGAAGCAATTGAGGAGATGCCCGCATATGTGAAGTTTCTAAAAGATATGGTGACAAAGAAGAGAGGCACTGGTAAGTTCGCCATGGTGGCTTTGATGCAGAGTTCAAAATCTATTATCCCACCGAAAATGCGCGACCCTGGGAGTTTCACTATACCTTGCTCCATTGAAGGATTATACACGGTCAGGCGCTATGCAATCTCAGTGCCAACATTAACTTGATGCCCTTGTCAATTTTCAAACAGCTGAATGTGGGGCTACATGCGCCCACGACGGTGACTCTCTAATTAGCGGATAGATCTCTTGTGCATTCAGAGGGGAAGGTGAAGGATGTGCTGGTTACAATCGATAAATTTATATTACCAGCAGACTTTATCATCCTGCACTACGAAGCAGACAAAGATCTACTGGTCGTGCCCAGATTGATGTGCACAAAGGAGAGATCACCTTGAGCATGAATGGACAGAAGCTCAGGTTTGACATTATCCGAGCCATGAAATATCCTGATGAAGAAGACCTTAATGAATCCGACGATGAACAAAGTTTGAATGATGAAGAGAAGCCTGAAGATGAAAACGAAGATGAGAATGCAATCGCATCCATTGTATCACGTAATGCGATCATAGAAAAAACAAACAAGGAAGATGAGATGATCACATCCAAAGAAGACAATCTGATAGTGAATGAAGAAAGAAAAACAAAAAAACCGTCCTTAGAACAACCACCAACAATAGAGCTGAAGACCCTTCCTAACCACCTGAAATATGCGTTTCTGGGGTAGAATGAAAAGCTACCGGTAATCATTTCCTCTGCACCTAATGAAGACCAAGAAAATGCACTGCTGATCATTCTAAGAAAGTATGTAAAAGCAATTGGCTGGATGCTCGCAGACATTAGAGAAATCAGCCCCGCATACTGTATGCATAGGATTCGTCTCGAAGAGATTCACAAAGGATCGATCGAACATCAGCGTAGACTCAACCCTGCGATTAAGGAGGTCATAAAGAAGAAGATAATCAAGTGGTTAGACGCGGGCATCATCTATCCAATAGCAAACAACACGTGGGTCAGCCCTGTGCAATGCGTGCCGAAGAAAAGAGGGATGACGATAGTCCTTAACGCAAATAACGAGCTGATACCGCAAAAGACCATCACCGAATGGCAGATTTGCATGGACTATTGCAAACTAAATGCAACTACCAAGAAGGATAATTTCCCTTTACCTTTTATTAACCAAATATTGGACCGTCTAGCTAGAAATGACTTCTACTGCTTCTTGGATGGGTATTCCGGTTATAACCAGATCGTGATCGCTCCTGAAGATCAAGAAAATACCACATTCACCTGCCCGTATGGAACATTTGCGTTTTGACGTATGCCGTTCGGCCTCTACAATGCGCCAAGCACTTTCCAAAGGTATATGATGGCCATCTTTTTGGAATATCTCAAAGACTCTATAGAAATATTCATGAACGACTTCTCTGTGTATGGGCAAACATACGAAGTTTGTCTTAACAACTTGGAGAAGATATTGAAAAGGTGTGATGAGACGAACCTTGTGCTTAATTGAGATAAATGACACTTCATGGTAAAGGAAGGCATTGTGCTTGGGCACAAGGTCTCTAGGGACAGGTTGGAGATGGACAAGGAAAAAATTGAAGCGATCGAAAAGCTCCTATCTTCAACGAGTGTAAAGGCTGTCAGGAGCTTCTTGAGACATGCTAGATTTTATAGAAGTTTTGTCAAAGACTTTTCAAAGATTGCATGACTACTGAGTGCGTTGATGGAGGCAGATAGAAAGTTTGACATTGATAGGCAGGCTGAAAGCTCGGCTGGTTGCACCTGTGTTGATCGCACCAGACTGGACACTGCCCTTTGAATTAATGTTCAACACAAGCGGTTATGCGATGTGAGTAGTGCTGGCACAGAAGAGAAAAACAATGCTACATCCCATCGCATATGCAAGTAAAACCTTGAATCCTGCTAAAAAAACTACAGCACCACAGAAAAAGAATTGCTTGCGGTGATATTTGCGTTGGAGAAATTCAGAGCCTATTTTTTGGAAACTAAAGTACTCATCCACACTGACCACTCGACAATAAAATATTTGATGACAAAGAAAGATGCAAAGCCGAGATTGATTAGATGGGTTCTCCTCCTCCAAGAATTCGATATGGAAATAATTGATCGGAAAGGGACGGAGAACCAAGTTGCGGACCATTTATCCAGATTAGAAAATCCAGAGGTTGACCGCAATCAGTCAGAGGTCAGAGCAATGTTCCCAGACGAGCAGCTATTTCAGATTGAAGAATTGCCATGGTACACAGACGTGGTAAACTATCTGGTTTGCGAGCAATTTCTCGAAGATTATACCGACCACCAAAAGAGGCGGCTCAATTATGAATGTAGATCATATTATTGGGATGAGCCAAATCTTTATAAGAATTTCCATTGTACTGAATACTGCTCACCAATGCATATTATCACAATGTCATGACTCGCCTTATGGAGGGCTCTTTGGAGGCCAACATACAGCAGTGAAAGTATTACAAAGTGGTTATTATTGGCCAACATTATTCTAGGACGTAAGAGACTAATTGATGAAATGTGACCGATACCAACGCACGGGTAATATTTCATGGAAACATGCAATGCCCATGAACATCATTATAGAACTAGAATTGTTCGACGTCTGGGGCATTGATTTCATGGGACCATTCCCACCATCGAATGGTCACAAATATATTTTGTTAACCGTCGATTACGTTTCCAAGTGGGTAGAAGCAGTAGCATGCGCTGCAAACGATGCGGCGATAGTCTCCAAATTCCTGAATAAAAATATTTTCACTCATTTTGGCACTCCACATGCCATAATAAGTGACGAAGGCTCCCACTTTGTCAATTACATCGTCAAAAATCTGCTGCTCAAACATAATAT
>NC_052359.1:55180428-55292830 GCF_009727055.1 Benincasa hispida
GCTGAAGTGTCCAACCGAGAAATCAAGCTGATACTAGAGAAGATGGTAAAGCCTTCATGGAAAGATTGGGCAACAAAGCTGGACAATGCACTGTGGGCATATAGAACCGCCTATAAGACACCTACAGGCATGTCTTCGTATGCGTTGGTGTTTGGTAAAGCATGTCATTTACCACTGGAGCTGGAGTATAAGTGTAACGCATAAAATTAAGATATGATTGATGATGTTCTATGCTTGAAATGATGCGATACTACCACTAGATATGCGTTAATGATGGGTGTTCACGTAGTATGCCATGCGTTGTCACAAGTTTCCTTACGATAGAACCAAGTGTAATTTCATCGCAAGTTTCTCGGTGTGATCCGAGATCGAACACGAGGACTGATTTAGGTTATTGTGGTATGTTCATGATATATGTGACCAGGTTTTCAATCTTTAAAAATGTATTTGTACAGGTATATAAATTGTGATAAAATAAAGTAAAGCGTTAAAGATGCGATAATAAAATAAAATACAATAAACCTAAGCTAGATGATACAAGATACAAGCTTCATGTACAAGATGCTAGGGTCAAGGCTTCCTGTGAAAGTTGCGCAAAGACGTGGAATGCGCCGACAAGTCTTATGAACAGAATAGAAAGAGAAAGACAAATAATATAAACAACGAAAGTTCTCAATTGCGTTGAAATTACAAATGTTGTTCCGCTCTTCTCTTGGCGTACACCTTTCAGTGATCGGCCGCGCTCCCACATGCCTGTGGTGAAACAGAGACTAACGTAATGAACACAAGGTTACTTCCATGTTTGGAAGTACTACTCGCTTTAGTTAAAGCATTCTTCTGACCTTCTCTCAATAGATCAGAATGGCATCTTCACTTCTACTCTCACAGGTGAAGATGCCATCTAGCATGTCTTACCTAAACGCATTTTATATCGTTAACATAGATTAAGTACTTAGTTAATTCATATTGCTTATCAAGGAATTAAGAAGACATCATGAAGAAAGTGATTGATGGGTGAACGAAAATAGACAGAAAATGGTAAATGAAAGCTATCGAAACATTTAATACATCTATTAAGCATTTGATACATGGTGTGTGAATGAAAAGATAAAGAAAACATGAAATACAACGATGAAAGAGATAGAATAGATACAAACAAGTGTCAATGTCTTGGCACTGATTCGATGGAGATCTGCTTGTCGGATAAAATGGATTTGATGGTAGGAAGAGCTTCACTCTCAGGCTTGCTCCACCAGTAGTAGGGATCTTTGCACAGAGCTTTCAATTGAGTGTTTGGCAGGTTAGATTTGAGATTCACCTCTCGGCCTTATATTGTCTTTTTCCCGGATTTCTTCATTCAAGCACTCAGCTCAACCTTTTCTCTTAACAGTTTTGCAACATTTACCCCGTATCCCGTAGGATACTTTTTATCTGAAATCAATAGGGTATTTATAGGTGCAGCTCTTTGACTCCAGCCTTGTGGTCCCCACCTGATTGTCATGGTAATTCCGAAGATGGAGGGATATTATTCCTTCTGTTATGCAATAAGACCGTCAATTCTGCACAATCATTAGTTGTAACACGTGTCTCAATCCTCCACTTTTGCGTTGCTCAGCTACATCTTTCGATCATGGATTCACATGCGGTGTGTTGTTTTTATTACCGCATACGGTTGAAACACATCTCTGGATGACTATCGCATTGCACCATCATTGCAGTAATCGTCTCTTCATTGTTGATTGACGGGTGCAATGTGACAGAGATGCATTGATCAGTTTCTCGTGAGCCTTGAGCGCAAACGGTGACTTGGTCTCCTTCAATACAGAGTAAAATTCGGCTTGTCTTCCATCTTTATGGTGTTAGTGGGTGTAATTGCAAACATTTATAATTATTGTAATACTAGGCCAATTTTCATACAATCGGCGCATATTTACTAACTTTTGGCCGCAATATCTAGATAAGGTGGCATAAATAACTTGTATTTCTACAAGTTATCACACCCCCAAATTTAGATATATGTTTGTCCTCAAGCACATGTTCTACTAAGGCAATATTGCTCAATTCCTATCCTAAATTTTGCGTCGATTGGTTGCTCCGAATCTTACACTTAGGCACATTACTTGACATCACATTTTCCTTCTATCCTTGCTAATTCTTAGCAAGCCCTACTTTATTCTTCTACATGACAAAATTCTGCTCAAAGATGCTTTTCTAGTTTTCAAAATAGAATGTTTATCTCTTCTTTATCAAAATAACTTGATGTGTCTATATGCGGTGAGCAAAACTTTGTGTCATTTATTCAATTAGAGACTGTTGATCATGGTTACACTCTTCGTTTTGGTTTATCCCCACGGGTGTCATGCAGACATCCAACTACGGTTGTGTGCCAATTTCAATTTTAACTCATGATAATTAGAGGAGTTGTCTCTTGCATTCTCTTATTTTTGTTTTTGTTTCTTTCTTTCTTTTTTTTTTTTATTTTTTTTATATATATTGCGTTGTTCTTGGAACCCACATTCGTTTTGGCTTGCTCCTACGGGTGTCATACGAACATCTAACTACGAGCAGGCTCCTTTCATAACTAAACTCTTATCAGGTTGGGATAGTTTTGAGGTTTTCCCTTGCGTTGACATTGGAGTTTTGTAAATATATATATATATATATATAAATGAAAATGGACACATTTTCTTAACTACAGCATAATCTTGATCTCATCTGCTTAGACCTTCCCCACCCTCAAATTTAAAGATGAGCAAGGTCCTCATTGCGTTGTTTGGAGAGACTAGACAAATACTTAGAAGAAAGTTTCAAGAAGAAGGTTTGAGCAAAACTTTGAAAGATAAAAGATAAAGTACTGCTAAACTGAGAATTAACTAAGTGTTAGTCAGAATTTACTAAGTATGAGAAATATTTCTAAGTATAAACATGTAATACATCATAGCAATGCAATGAAGATCGTAAAAATAAGAGATTTAGAATGTCACAAAAATTGACAAAGGAAGATAAAGAAAGAGGCACAGGCAAAAAGTGGAGTGAATATATACTCTGGTTGTATTGACTATTAACAAAGTATACAAATAAATTACAAATGAACGCATTACAAAATTTTCTATTTCCTGTACAAGAGTCAAAGAATTTGATTACTTTACAAAAAATAAATGAATTAAATACAAATAAAGAATGGCCGCATAAAAAAAATCGTATTGGAAGAAAGTGTAAATACTAAGGTTGAGGAGCAGAGGGATCTGGTGGATTTTGAGGTGGTGTAGGAGGCGCTTCTTCAAAATTTAAGTGCTGCCAAAGATGTAGGGGCACCATTGGACCATGAAGATATGCGGTAAGAAAGTTGAAGTACTCTTGATTACGTTCCACAATCATTCTCTGGTGCATATGGACTTTATAAATGTTGCGTTGCATGTTGATCAGCGCCTCTCTTGATGTGGCGGCACTGTGTTGAATATCATCAATGCGCTCCATTACTACCTCAAATAATTGATTGAAGAAGTGTTGCTGTTGAGAGAAGAGTTGTTGTTGTTGGGAGAAGAAGGATCTCATTTCTGCTAACTCAGCAGCCATGGAGGTGATGGAGGGTTGTGCCTGCAATGTCTCGCCAGCATCGTTTTGGGGTTGGGCAGAGGTGCCTTTACCCAAACTGTGTGGGTCATCAACTTGCGGCAGTGGAATGGTGAGTTGCGGTGATGATGCTAATGGTGAAGGTGGGGTTTTTGGGTAAACAGGAGAGTTAGGGACAAGAAGAAGGTTTGTAAAATGCTCATGTAAGGGGGAAAAGGGTTGCGCTGGTGGGCTCGGAGGGNGAGAGTTAGGGACAAGAAGAAGGTTTGTAAAATGCTCATGTAAGGGGGAAAAGGGTTGCGCTGGTGGGCTCGGAGGGCTTGGAGGCCAGATGACTAAGGGAAGAGGATCCATAGGTTCAAGATTTTGCGTTGTGACTCCTGCACCTTCTTTTTTCCCTTATCCCCTCTTCGTATTTTTTTTTGGTCTGGGTTCCAGCGGCGCATTCAAATCTATCGTAGGCCTCTTTGCTGGTAGCTCGGGGTAGTGTGGAGAATCTTTAAGGAGCATCCTCAAGATTTTTATGTTGATGAGGCTGTGGACTTCGGGCATAGGTTCCTCATCAATGCCTACACCCATAGACAGGTATAGACTTGAAATGATCCATGAGAAGAAGTACTGCCCCCGAACATGCCCCACTAATGCTCTGATCTGCCCCGCGATCAACTGCCCTACGTCGATAGGGATGTCGGGGGCTATGTAGTATGTTACCATGACCTGATCCCTTGATACAGTTCTGTCATGCGTCGTTGGGATCAGCTGCTTCTTGACCAAATAAACCCAGAGCCTTCCCTCCGGTAGCAAGGACTTGGACTCCAGGGTACGGATGCCTTTGAGCGAGATCGACCACTTCGTGCTCAGTTGCGTTAGTAACTTCAACGCGTCCTCTATCTACTCTTTTGTGGGATCATCAATAATCTTGTTCCCTGGTGCATTAGGGTTGTCTTTCATTTGATAAATTTCATAGATGTCCCTTGCGTTGAAGGATACTGTCTCTCCCTTAAAGGTCACCGCATCCTTATTTTCATGTAAGCACCCGTGGTAAAAGCTTCGCACTACCTGAGGCACTATGATGGATGGGCACTGACAGAATATGTCCCACCTATGCTCCACAATTACGTTCGTGATGAGGTTAGGTAGTGGAGTCGGCATAAGGTAGAAGCCCATCTCGATCAACATATCATCGTTCTCCTTTTTCTTTGATGATTGCTTCTTGGCCGCCGCGGGTTCGCTGCTTTCTGCTATGGCCTTGCCTTTTGCCTACGCAAGGCGGGCTTCTTGTCGTTCTCTCTTTTCCCACTGTCTGCGTTGCTCTTCTTTCTTGTGCTCAGCGAGCTCTTTTCCCTTGCTCTTATATAAGCGCTTCTTATTGGCTTCGCGCTTCTTCCTCTTCTCTTCCAACAACAATCTGTTCTCTTCTTCCTTTTTCCTCCTCTCTTCTTCCTCTTCTTCTTTTTCTTCTCTTGCAAACACTTCTTCGAATTGTTCAGAGGCCAGCAACAGGCGCTATTCCTCCTCGCGCTTTCGGATCCCTTCAAGTCTTGCAAGCTCATTGTTGCGTCGCATTTTTTCAAACTCCAATCTTCTTCTTCTATTCCCCTCTGCGATGATGAACTTGCCCCTCTCCATCTTTTCTTGCTTCTCTTCTTTTTCTTTTCTTTTTCTCTCTTTTTCTTCCAATGCTAAATTAATCTTTGAGGGTCAATTGTGGACCCTTGCGGTGCATTCTCCCTACGATGCCGCATTAGGGGGGTTCCCTCTGCTTCTTCTCCTTCATCCGTCACAACCAATTGTGTTGCTTCAAGTTGTGCCGTTTCCCCCCTATCCTCCCTTACGGAGGTTGATTCTCCATCCTTCTTAGGGCTCATAGCCCTTTGCCTTGCTTCTTTTTCTTCTCTCAGGCGCCTCTTTTCACGTTGGTGCAATCTTCTCTCCCCTTTCTTCTTCTTCTTCCTCTTCTTCTTGGCCTCTTCATCTTCATCATCATCCTTTTGCTCTTTGTTCTTTCTTGCCTTGCGATGATGTGAAGACTCCGCATCTCCAGTCTTCTTTCCCTTCTTCTTCTTCTTCTTCTTATCTTCCTTCTCAGCCTTTTCTGGCTGCTTCTCTCTCTTCTTATCTTTCTTCTCGGCCTCTTCTGGCCGCGCATCCCCTATAACCTCCCCCATCGCAATGTCAGGGGTCACTAATGCACCCTCTGCTTCCTTGGCCTTCTCGACTATGATCTCTTCTTCTTCTCTTTCCTTGATCGCAATTTCCTCTTTTTTTTTTCTTGGAGGTTCGTCAAAATTTCTGCGATGATAGTTGCCTTCTGAGTCTCCGGGATCAGAACATCATTCCCCTTTTCTTCTTCTTCAACCACCACTTCTTCCACCACCACTACTTCATCTTCATTGGTTCATCCGCCACTACCGCCGCCTCCTCCTCCGTAGGCAGTGGTTGGTTTACAACCCCTGCCTCGGGCAGTCCGCCTCCTTGCTCCAAGGTACTTAGGATGTTGCCAAACACCTCCATATCATCTCGTCTCTTCCTCTCGCTTTCAGTGGAGACAACAGGTGTTGGCGTAGGCATGCTCTCGGTGCTTCCTCCTCTCTTCAACACAGGAGGCCTAATGGTTAAGGGATTTCTCCGAGATCTTCCAATGATTCTGGGGATGGTATGGGCTTGCGCGGCAAGCCTGCGACTGGCAGCTAGGAATGCTGCCTCTCGCATGGCTACTTGATCAGGCGTAGAAGGTGAAGCGGATTGGTTTTGGTTTGGTCAGCCATGGATACGAGCTTGGAAGGGCTGATAAAAACTCGAGCTGTTCGGGAGAAAGAAAGTTTTGGGATGCAAGACGCTTAGGGTTTCTGGTTTGCCAAAGTGAGGTAAAGGGTTTTCAATGAAGGAGAAGGTCGGATTTATAGGTTAGGTCGTGGTAGGTTCCAACGCGATTTTTACGGCGACTGCCTCGAGCAGCTCAACAGGCGCATTGTTCTACCTCCCTCATTTATGGAATTTCGGAAAAAGTGTCTTTTTGTCTGCTAAGTCATAATTGCTAGGGATATGAATCGATTGAACTTCTTCCCAAATTACCAAACGAATTTTTCTTTAATATTTTATTTGAATGGACGCATGAAAAAGAATAATGCATTGTGTTCACCAACGCAATTGTATCTTTGCAGAGGACGGGCAATAGCACATATATCCCCGCAATACACCCCTTAACCAACGCATTTCTGGAGGATACCTCAACATAGTGCATTTGGCTAAGAACGGGCAAAGGACATATGCGAGCGCAACACACCCCTCAACTCAATACAGTTGAGTTAGGTGAACGCAAAGCATTCCTGATTGGTTTGATATGCGTCCATTGTCGTCTTGCTTTCTTATTGTTAATTGTTTTATTATTTTTATTTTACAATTTTCATCAGCTCAAGTGTTGTGGCTTACGGCAATAGATTTTCCTTTATTACTCAATCATTCACAATTTAAAGCACAACGCATTGATTAAAAAAAAAAAGTCAAAGAATTAAAGACGAGATAGAATTAAATGCAGAGAAGTGAATGAGGAAATAAATTCATAAAATCAAAATTGAATTAAATGAAGAGTTGAAGACAGAATTCAGAATTTAAAGAGACAGAAATTCAATAAAGCATTAAACATAGTATTGAGATATGAACCAAAAATTACGTTGTCCTGGGTGATCGCAATCCTCATCTCTGCAGGCGGTCAGGCTTGCCTGCTCTATGTCTTAAGGATATTGCTCCTTCCTTGTAGATCCCGAGGCTTCTGAATTGCTGGACAATGTTCCCGGTGTTCGACTTCTTAGCTCAGAGGCCAGTTGGCCCACTTGGATCTCCAGATTCCTTATAGAGGACACTTGTGCTTGGATCACTGCATCATTTTTATCCATATACTGCTTCAACAGCGTCTTTAACGAGCCTCCTAAGGTGTTAGACGATGATGGTTGCTGGTTATGCGGTTTTGATTGCCCTTGGTTGTGGTGAAAAGGAGGATTTCCTCTACTGCCCTCTTGATGGTTCACTGGCCCCCCTAGGTTGGGATTGCCTCCCCAACTGAAGTTAGGACGGCTCCTCCAGCCCGGCCAACGTGGTCATTGTCTCAGCAGGGACAATGGCTGTTTCAGTTTTCATTTTATCGGCGCCTCGACCTCCATAACCATCGTCGATCCAATCATCTATATTCCGCGAGATGCAGTCGAGGATGACTTCCAGTATAGGATGCAATCGTATTTTCAAGCATGAATAGACTCATAACCTAGTCCTAAGTCACGTAATTTTTTGTTAGCTTCATAAAATGAATTAGGTGTCATAGATGCTCCAATGGGAAATGCTTCTTTCAACAATTTAAGTTACAAATCAAACGACTTGTTAGTCCAACCGTTAAGAACCTTAATATGCATCAACTTTACCAACAATAGCAACGAAGAGAATTTTGTACAACCAGAGTACAACCGGTTACGTGTTTCATTTATTAAGTCTTCAAATAAGCTTGAATTGTTATCTCTTTCTTGAGCATTGGTGTACATCTCATTCTCATTATCTTCTTCATTTACATTAGGAATTGGACACTGTAGATCATTTCGAATATTCAAAATTTTATTTCCTTCATCTTAACATTCATCTCCATCGTACTTAATCCATCATCCTGTGTCGATTGAGATGTGTGACTCTCGTAACCCCTAGACAAGTCAACTGGATTTTCATGATATACCCATTGATGATACGATGGAGAAATTCCATTAATAAATAAATATCATTCAACTCCATCTATTGCCTCCCACATTGCATTCATACATTTTCTGCATGGACATCTTATTTTTCCCGAGTTATTAACATGAAGTTTTGCAACTTCAAGAAATCAGGTTACTCTTTCTACATACTTAGTTGATAACTTGTTTCTAATCTTAATCGATTCTTAATAATATATGTGATAAGTTGATCTGTATGATTTAGACAATTAGTTATATTAGAAAACATAGTTTCAATTTCTAAGTATTGATTTTTTGTTAGAAGAGTTACTTTTTCTAAGAACAATATTTGATCATAAATAATAAACCCAAGTTAAAATATATATTTGGACTTTTAGTTTCAATTATTTCTTTCTTGTTTGTGTTTCGTTTTTTGGATGAATAACCCCAATCATCCTTCAAAATAAAGTTTTCTTTTAAAGGATTCCTTTTATTACAAGGGATTGTCATTCCCATCTGGGGTTGTGTTTTTGACCTTTTCTTTTCTTATCAATTGCATTGTAGTTTTCATATCCAAATCATTGGTTTGAATTTTAAACTGAAGTTAAGTGGAGTTAAAATTTTAAATTCAAAGTCTTTATCATATGTCGCCAATAAAAATTTAAATAAATGCTAAAGTACTGAAATAGATAACAACAGACAAAATAAAGTTGGTTGGATAAATCCCAAGAGTCTGCCTACCAAATTTGCTTTACATTTTAATATTAATAAAAAAAATAAGTGCATTCCATTAAGAGATGAAAAGCAGAAAAGAAGACCAAAACCAGAAAAGTAGGCAAACAGGATTACCATTTTTCTCTCAATATTTTCTATTAGCTCTGATACTACTATGTTAGAAAAAAACGTGGAGGATAAATATGAAAAATGAGATATATTTTCCATTCAACTAAGCATGCCTTTATATAGACTTACAAATATAACCATAGGAATGTCAATTGTTTAAAGCTATAAATGTCATCAAATGCTCATAACTCACCAACTCCTATAACTCAAAAATCACTATTCGTTATAAAAAACTAAAAGTCACCAAACCCAAAAATCACATTAAATGCCACAAATAAAATTTAATAATAACAAACTTTTTAACAATTTCAACATGAGGCAAAGAAGTGCCTCCATGTCCGAGGAGGTAAAAGGTCAATGGAACCACCTATGCCGAGTAAGAGTCTACAAAGTCATAACCTTGACAATTTGGGCATTACATTATGGAAGAAATGGTGATAAATTTTTTTAATAACAATAAAAGATTAAATTAAAATAGTGATAAAATTGAGATTTTTTTTTTCTTAAAAAGGAATTAGGAATGAAATCAAAGAATGACACATGACCCAAATAAACTCAAAGTATGTGGTGGTCAACTTATTAAGATTTTTCTATTTTCTATTACTATTTATATGTCAAATCAATATTTCCAATAAAGTTAAAATAGACTTGATCTTTTAAGTTTCACAATTTTAGTATGTAAATCTTCTTGGAAATTTTCTATCTAGGGGATTTCTTAGCACGATTCTGATAAGTTGGTGTCATTAACCTGCGAGTCGTCGATGTTATATTTTGACTCTCCAAGTCTACACACTTTTCAAAACAAATATTAGCATTTGTTTGAAGGGATCGAATCTCGAGCCAAAGCGTGTGAACGCCTTACATTTTGATTTTTCTGTTTAAATGAAACAAAATCAACCCATAAAACAGAACCAAACAGGGGATAAACATGTTATAAACTAGCATGCTAATTGAAGAGTAAAAAGTGTAAGAAGAATATCACATACCTTCATCGATTCCCTAACTCTTCGCGATTTCCTCATCATTTTCTCTGGAACGATTCTCCAATGAATAATGAACACTACCGTAAGTGAGAGCTCGTTATTCTCTTAGGAATCCAAGGATAAAAGAGTGGTATCTACACCATGTATGAAGAGGAAGAATAGAGAATATGGAGAATAGAAATTTTGAGAAGAGATTAATTTGGAGGCTAGAGTTTCATTTCACCAAATGAACTCCCTTATCCTAATTTGGGCAAGATAACAAATTTATATGGAGATCTTCTCCATAGCTTTCCAAAATTACTCTTAACGCTAATTTAATTAAATAACCATTATTTAACTAATTAGTCCATTAATTAAATAACTAATTAAATCCAAAATTAATTAATTAATTCTTTATGAATCAAATTCATAAGAATTTAATATTTAAATCCTATTCAAATATTTCTCTCTTAATTATAGATCGGGTCTATAATTAACCATATCATATTAATCTCATTAATATGTTATTCCATCATTTGATTTGAACAATTCAAATCATTCATCTTTTCCTTTAGTAAGCTAACAAGGGTACATTATGGACATACAGATTGGAAGCTCCAATGTTATAAGATTAATTAATTAAACTCTTTAATTAAACTAATCAATATTCATTAACTACCGGGCACTCCACTAAAGACCAATAGTTGCACTATTCACACTGTAGATATATTTTTGTGTCCACAAATATAACCAATAATAGCAAGTTAGTCCTTCACGAGTGTCCATAAAACCAACTAGGTAAAATTACCGTTTTACCCTTGGGTTACCTTTGTATCCTTAAGTACCATTTCTCCTCTAATAAACAACCTATTTATGATCCAACCAATAAATAGAAATCCCTCTCGGGCCAATGAGAGGGTAGGGTCCTTTGTTCAAGTCCCAGAGACATAACTTAAGGGAACACTCATCTACTTACCTTGAAGTTGGGAAGGAGTGAATTCTATCTTGTATTATTATGTTCCCAGCTCCTCACTTGGTCTTGTCCCCAAAATGGTAGGTTTATTGAGTTGACAAACTGACCACTCTCACCCATAAAAATCAAAGAACAATCCCTCATGAACAGGAGTTCATAATACACTCAGGATTAAGACTAAGTTGTCTAGGCTATCAAGTTAAAATAGGAACCAAACTATTTAATGTCGTTACATCTAGTGGTTACTATTTTGCGGTCCAATTAATGCCGTTACACCTACATGAACGCGTTGGATCATTGCATTTGTATCAAATATAAGGTGAGTCGTATCCATAATGTCATCGGGATAAGGTACCAGCCTTATCCTATACTATAGACCCTTTAGGTTGTTTCTTGAACATTGATCCCTATATGTCTCTACATATGGTTCAAGACTCATAAGACAGCCTGGATGTTAGTTCATTGGATTTAGGGCTATTAAGAAAAAATAGAATACAAATCAATCAATGATATTTATTGAATTATCGTTGATAACTCTTTATTGATGACGATCAATTGATCACATTTACGACCTACGAGTTTTAGGACATAAAACCCAACATTGTCAATATGCAGATACATTTGTCAATATGGAAAACCTTTTGCATTAAAGAAAAATTATGACTCAAAGATCATCTCCCTGCACACAAGTTCAACTCTTAAGATTGAAAAACTATTCAATGAAACCACCATACTATGACTATCTTTGAATAATGGCTAGATGTAGATTGAAAAATCTATATGCTCCAGTAAAGCTAGTCTCTTTGAATAATTCCACTTAGCACAATTGTGATGAGTTGTGTTGTCGACGTATGAGTCAATGCTATATTTTGACTATTCAACTTTACACTTTTTTCAATGAAAAGATTAACATTTGTCAATATGTAGGTATTTGTTGATACATATTTGCAAATCAAATGGTTCAACGTAGATGTTAAACATATTGGATATACCTCATTTTGTAAATATGCATAAAACATTAAAAGAATTTATATTTAAAAAAATTTCGCCTATCACACAATATAAATACTAACAACAAGATTTAAAACTTAATTTGAGAGTAAAATCTTTAAATATAAAATTGAAATAATTTTTAAATCAATACCAAAACAAGCACAACTGGATCTATGCATCGTAGATGCCTTATCAGGAGAAGAATTAGGCAAAAAATTAGGATACATTCTAGAAAAATAAAAACAGTATAAATACTAACAACAAGATTTAAAACTTAATTTGAGAGTAAAATCTTTAAATATAAAATTGAAATAATTTTTAAATCAATACCAAAACAAGCACAACTGGATCTATGCATCGTAGATGCCTTATCAGGAGAAGAATTAGGCAAAAAATTAGGATACATTCTAGAAAAATAAAAACAGTATAAATACTAACAACAAGATTTTAAATAATTTTTGTAACTTTCTTTATTTACAAGAATATCCATCAATATAGATATATCAATCAATATATCTATCCATTGAAATTTGATATCAACATTAATATTCTAATCCTTGCTTCAACCGGCCATAAGAAACTTCAATTATCTTAAAAGAATATCAGGAAAATTTTTAGTATTAAAGAAAAATGATTGAATTATACAAAATATCTCTAAACTTTGTACTTTATTTCAAAAATACCTTTGAACTTTCAGAAATTTCAAAATTACCCTTAAACTTTCAAAAAACAATTCAAAAGTATCACTGACGTTAGTTTTGGATAAAAACCGTTAGTGTTTGGTTTAAAAAATATCCTTGAACTTTCAAAAAGTTTTCAAAAATACCCATATTGTCAGTACATTAACACAAACCATTAATACTCATTTCAAATATTCTTGAACTTATAAAAGTTGAATTAATACTATTAGGGCATATGTGAGTGCAATTTAGAAATTGTGAAAATTACTTTTACATTTTTAAAATAGCTATAAAACATGTTTTTAATAATTCAAAGCCAATATGATGATATGAAAAAATTGAAAGTTCAAAATTAAATCATTTATATTTTTGAGTGACTAAAAGTGTGCTATGGAGTGATTTTGAACTTGACAAAAATGATTTTAACAATTTTAAAATCACTCGCGAACACATACTTAGACTTGCAAAAACATGCTCCTATCGTTAGCATAGTGATCAATTTGTTTAGAGTTTTCTTGAGTTCGAAAAGAAGAAAGTTTAAAGTAAATTATATAGATATAATTTTTTTCATATAGATACTCTTATTTTGCTCTCATTTGTCTAATTCTTGTACCAATTTTGTCACAAAAAGATATAACCATAACTAAAGTTAAAGCATAAAATCCCACAAAACTCCAAAAATAAAGATCTCCTAAAACTTAGCTCGGTAGTTTGTCACCTTTTATCTTTATTTTCAGAGATTTTTTTTTAAATAGTTGTCACACCCCCTCCCAAATTACCCTCTTAATCCAGTAAAGGATGTGGTGGCCGTAGTTACCAATCCTTTTATGACACTTATTACCCATCTAGACTTCTTTAACCTGCTTAAACAACCCTGGATACAAGATATCACTACATACAACTCTTAACATGGCTTAATAAAATTTCCTGAGTAACCAAGGTTCAGCACACACTGCATACATAAAATAATTACAGATACCAAAACCTAGTGGGTCCCACAAACTCCGTACAAGTCCCTAAATATGAACATAACATCATTTCAGACATAGCCAAGATAAACACCTTGTTTTCCTTTAATCTCTAACTTGTACTTTGAGTGGCAGAGCAGCAACGCGGTTATCTTTTGGAGATTTGATCGCTACCTGGAGAAAAGAAAACATTTGAAAAGAATGAGCTACGAACCCAGTGAGTGACTATTAAAACATATACATCATACTTTATACTGTAAAACCAAGCAAACTCTTTCTTTAAACTTTTTAATCATAGAATTTCTGAAGAACATTAAAAATCATTGTCCTTAGTTGAAAGAGAACCCTTTTGCTCAATTCCTCAACGCCAATCCTTAGTTGGTGTGGAGTAATCTCAATACAATCAATATCAACTCTACCTACGTACACATGGTAATAACTAAGTATCGTCATACCTTAGGTACTAAGGCCTAGATACCTTCTCAAGTCCTTCAGTATCAGGTTCATCATAATCATTATAAAATTCATTCTTTGAAATAAAACATACTTTGAAAGCATAAGTAGCTTAAATCATATGCTTAAAACATCTTCATCATATATCATGGAAACTACTAACACATGCTTCATGAACATAAAGCATATACTTAAATCATGATTTTATAAATCTTTCTTGACTAAACTTGCGTTAGAGAAAACTAGTTTGCTCGAAAATCTCTTTCGTAAAGCCAACATTAAAAATATATATCAATAGTTTTTTCTTAAAACATGCGTTCACTAAAGCATTTATAAAACACTTGAATTATGTCACTCACAGCCTTGGGCATCCTTCCTAGGGTTGATAGGCCATCCCTATTGGCGTTAACCCTATGGAAATGATTAACATTTTTGGTCAATGCTATTAGATTAAACTTGCGTTAGAGAAAACTAGTTTGCTCGGAAATCTCTTTCGTAAAGCCAACATTAAAAATATGTATCAATAGTTTTTTCTTAAAACATGCGTTCACTAAAGCATTTATAAAACACTTGAATTATGTCACTCATAGCCTTGGGCATCCTTCCTAGGGTTGATAGACCATCCCTATTGGCGTTAACCCTATGGAAATGATAAACATTTTTGGTCAATGCTATTAGTCCTCTTGTGAGACTAACTTACTTAAACAAGCTTAATATTTAATTTAGAGCATCAACTCCCATCTCAACACATGCCCAACCTATGTGTTCAACACTTTAGAAAATACCTTGGGTTATGTTGCTAGACTATGTGGCCACAAGCACCACCTTGCACTGTGACACACTTGCAACAGCTATGCGCTCATGCCTCACCCATGCACCAACGCATGTTGCTTTAATGCATCAGCGCGCATCCTTGCATACCACGACACGCCTATGCTCACCACCATACGTGCACGCTTGCACAATGCCTCGCACTAACCTATCTTCGCGTGTGCCCAACGCTTTTGCCTGGCTGGTTGCTTGCTCAACTGAAGCAGCTACCTACTTATTCAACCAAGATATCCAGATTCAACTTTGAGCTCGAATAACTCTTTTTTCATACCTTATTTTTCAAAATTTCCTTCTACAAAATTGATTATAAATGTCTTAGCTTGCTTAGCAAAATTTGAGCTTTAAATTCTTCTTAGTCTGTCTAGAAACCTTCAATCTCTACACCTTGTTGACATTCATCCGAGAACTTGACCTTTTTAAGGAAATCTTTAGATTTCAACTCGATTTCTTAAGAGTTTCCTTCAGATAGTCCAGGGACATCAACAACCTCATTAACCTTAAAATGAGCTCTAGAATTTCTTCTTCTACATGAGTAAAATGGCTAAATCGAGATCCTGAACTGAATCTTCCTTTTTATAGTAGGAACAGCATGCCTCAACCACACTTAAGACGTAGCTAGCTCATTAAGTGGGTTTATTTTTCCTAACCTCGATAGCTGGCCCACTTAAGTCGGTGATTAAGTTGAGGGCTTTCACTAATTACCAACGTATGGCTCATCCTTCAAACCCTTACCAATGCAAAGCTCACTCTTTTGCATGCACCATACTCGAACAACGCATGCTTCAACGCCTCTTTATTCCATCGCCTAGTCTTATGGCCATCACATGGCCTTACTTGCATGCCATCTTCGCATGGCCTTACTTGCATGCCATATTTATTTTTATTTTATTCTTCCTTATCTTATTTTATTTTATTCTCTTACTTGCCTTACTTGCATGCCATAGGAAGCAAGAGAGGGGCATTTGTTCATTCGAGTTTGCTTGATAGGGCTCCAGAGGGGCCTACACCCATGGTTTGTGGTTTCTTGTCATTCACAAAATTCCTTGAGGGATTTGGCTTGAGAGCTATATTCCCTTGATTCGACATTTATGCATTTTTCTTTTGGGGAGCTTGTTCACTGTTGTAATCAAGTAATCTCTCCATTGTGGCCATGGTAGAAGCAAGATCCTGAACTTTCTACTTGTATAATTTAGTTCTCGCCCATGGCTTCAGTCGTTCGACAAAGCAGAACACTTTATCCTTTTTTAACATGTCCCTAATGTCTAATATGATAGCTGAGAATTTTTTCATGTAGTCCCCGATTGTCCTTGTGTGTTTAAGTTCTTGTAACTTCCTTCTTGCAATGAACTCGACATTCATGGGGATGAATTGGGCCCTTAGTTCTTTCTTGAGATCTTCCCATTTTTCGATGATGCACAGGTCATTCTGAATATCATTTACTTTGGACCTCCACCACAACTTTGCATAATCAACTAGATGCATAAAGGCCAATGTCACCTTTGTTTCTTCGGTGACGGTTCCACTCGCTTTGAAATATTGCTCCATGTCAAAGATGAAATTATCAAGTTCTTTAGCATTACAGATCCCATTGAAAGCTTTGGGCTCTGGGATCTTGAACATGCTCGATAAAATGCATGTCTGGTTCGTGGTCTGGTTCCCCACCACATGCATTGTCAAAATTCACTTGCGTCTTCATTTCTGCCATCTCAACTTTGATGGCAACTATTGTTGCTTTAAAGTCGTCAGTCAGGTCATTGAACAACTTTAGCATGCTTTCTTGCAAACTATCAAGCTCTTTGTCATGCTCCTCTATGTGTGCGACAGAGCTTGTGGAGCTATCCCTACGATCAAAACTACCAGGCCATGTGGTCTTGTATTCCAACGAATCAACTTTCAGCATCAATTCTTTTATTGGCAACCTATCTACTCGGGCATTCAGTGTCTCAATTCCTTCGACCTTTTCCTATAACCCATTAAGGTGGGTTTGGATATATCTCACTTCGTCAGGCAATCCCTCAGATACAGAAATTGTTCTTCAATTCCAATAAGTCACTCAGACTACAACTTCGACAATTGCTTGTAGTCTTTATTAGCCAAGGAGCTAACTAAGCTCTGATACCACTTGTCACAATCGCAGACTTTCATATATGGGACATGTGATTGTGTGACACTTGCTCTAATCCGATAAGAAAGTTAGCCGTGTAAAAATCAAAAGTTGCGGACAGTGTTAGTGTATGATGTAGCCTCCACTCACATTTTGAGAGAAAATGGTTTTATAAAACATGAGAGAGAGAAAAAAAATATTGAAAACATCATTAAATAATGCATTAAAGATTGACAGTTGCAAGAATACTTTCATTGCAAAGAGTACATCAATATATCAGTTGGGGAGTTGACTAGTGCGTCTCTCCTATAGTGCATTCTGAGCAATTTCTAAAATGTCTAGCTTGCATATCAAAATTGGCGAGTGGCCACTCGCATGAAAAATAACTTGAATTAAAAAACAACTTACTAAATTAATTACAAGAATTAAAGATATGATTGTTGAGGATGGTTTGGACATGCGGTCATGAGCTATCATTACCCTGGACGAGCATGCCTAAGACATTAAGCAATCCCCTAGATGGAAAATTTTCAAAAAGATCTACTACTAAAGTTGGAAGATGGAACAACATAACTTATCATGCTTTGCCACAAATGACAAGTGAAACTTAAAAGATCGAGTCTATTGGAAATGTGATTTGACGTATAAATAATAATAGAAAATAGAAAAATTTTCATAAGTGGACCACCATATAATTTGAATTTATTTGGGTCATGTGTTATTCTTTAATTTCATTCCTAATTCCTTAAAAAATAATCTCAATTTTATTAATATTTCTATTTAAGCTTTTGTTGTTATTAAAAAATTCCTATTCAATTTTTAATATATTTACCAAAATAAAACGGGTTATTACTATTTTTGGTTGTTTTCTCATAATTTCTTTACAATAGTTTTCACGTTTATCAAGGAAACATTTGTATTCATAGTCAAATTTCAAAAATAAAAACAAAACAATTTTTTATAATGTTCAAAATTTAAATTGTAATTTTAAAACAAATCTAAGAAGTAGAAAACAAAACAAAAAAAAAAAAACTCATGGGTATAGATAATAGTAATGTTTTTAAGCTTAATTTTAAAAAACTAAAAGGTAAAGCCCTTCCCAAATAAAAATTGTATTTCTAAGCACTTCATTCAAACTGTTGTTAAGCACTTCCCAAACTGTCACTGTTTTGTTGACTTTCGACACTTTTAAATGGCTTTCAAAACATCAAGTTAGAACATGAAAAAAGTTCTTCCAAACATTCTCTTACTAGTTACAAAACTAGTAAGATAAAAAATTGAGCGCCTAAAAACTAAAAATTAAGGTATAATTGTCAGAAATAACCTTTTTAAACTTTCACATTACAAAACTAGTATTCTTTTTTAAAACTCGTTACAACCGTTTTTTTTTTGTCCATCTCACACGTGATCGGCCACCGAGATTTAATTAAAAAATAAAATTTTCTAACTTATCGATTATATTTCAATTTTATAGATATATTGATAGTTACTCTCAAATTAAGTTTTAAAGTCTAGTTGTTAATATTTATATTGTGAAATTAATATAGGTGAAAATTTTTTAAATATTTTTTAAGAGTTTTTTTTAATGTTTTATGCATATTAATAAAAGGAGGTATACACAATAAATTTAACATCCATGTTGAAACATTTGATATGTAAATATGTATCAACAAATATATCTATGCATTAACAAATGTTAATCTTTTAGTTGAAAAAAGGATAAACTTGAAGAGTCAAAATATAGCATCTACTTGTAGGTCAATGACACAACTCATCACATTTGTGCTAAATGGAATTATTCGAGGAGACTAACTTTACTAGAGCATGTAGATTCTTCAATCTAGATCTAGTCATTATTAAAAGATAGTCATAGTATGATGCCTTCATTGAATAATTTTTCAAGCTCAAAATTTGAACTTGTGTCTATGGAGATGATCTTTGACTCATAATGTGTCACACCCCGCCCTGAGCCCACACTCTTGAGCCCGAGGAGAGGCATAAGGGATCGCAGATACCACCCTTTTGTGATTCCTATTGTCCAGCTGAACCTCTTTAACATACACTCAGTAAACTTTAAGTCAAGGAGACAACAACAATTGATTAAGTAGGCCCATTTTATTACAACAATGTAAGTTTATACAACTCCAAGACTTAACAACAAGTTTACAACAACAACTCTTTAAAACCCTCTGGGAGTGTAACTGTAGCTTGTGGCAGACCTTGACCTTAGCAGCACTGTTGGGTTAAAAGGAACGGATGATGGGATTATTACATGCAATCATGTGTTGTACATGCTTAAGCTATACATTTATGCCCATGCGTCGGAGGTCATGCGTTGGAATGAAAATGCGTTAATCTAGTGTGCAATGACCATGCGTTCCTATCACAAGTTTTCTTGCCTTCTCGCCAAGTATAACGAAAATGCAAGTTTCTTAGGGAATCCGAGGTCGAACATAGGGACTTGTCACTCAATAATGCTTGTGAAGTAATGCGTTTGAGGTGATGAATAAAAGTTAAAAGAAGAAGTTTAATGGATATACACACTACTTCTACTCCTAACTAAACAGATAAAGCAATAGGAGACTTGCGATGAGAATTGGTAGATACACAATAACCGTTAACGCATAGTAATGTTTATTATCTTAAATCAATCAAGTAATCCTAGCTCGTCGCACTAACGCATCGCACATCTCTCAGTGTTCAGCTGCATGACTATATCTCTATAGTGCATGGTTGCATCGAGCATAAGATTGTGCCTATCTCTAGGAATAATGCATACTTTGCTTTAGTGTGTTCCATCTCTTACCTTCTCAGGTAGTTAGATGCGGCTAATTAACTTACAGACAAGCATTGTAACAACCCATAGATAAGCGTTGCTACAGCCTTTCACCAAGCAAAGAGGATTAACTCACTATACTCGCATAACGCACACCTCTTGGTGGGTTGCTACATGCGTTCTATCTCTAGGCTACATGATTAAGTATGCGATCGCCTTTGATAAATAAACGATGAAGGTAAATGATGATGAAGATAAAGATGATGAAGAAAATGACATTGAAGGAATCAAGATATGCATTGATTACAAAATGTCTTAATATCTTAAGCTAAAATGTAATACAATACAGAGGTTAAAGGAGAAATGAAAGATTTTGCATCAAGGCTGCCGGTGGTGCTATAGATAAATGATGGAGATGTCTCCCTCGAGCTCCTCCGACGAAAGCTTTGGTCGTCACTCGGTCTGATTGGTGAAGATGAAGAATTCTCATTAGAAATCTCACTCATGCTCTCACCTGTGATCGCAAACCTCTGCCTTGAGGCAGAAGTTCATGATGCTTTGATATGAAGGTCCAAGGGGCTATTTAAAGAGTTTAAACGCCGACAGCTATCATGATTGTGTTATATCTCACTGCTGCCTTTGTCGCGATATGGGCAATGTCACATCATCTTATCTTGTTGATATTCCTAAGGTATGCGTCCGAGCTTGAGTCAGCTAAAATATCAATGCATTCTACCCATCTTGCGATCGCCGTTCTATTATGGTTGTCACTCTGTGGTCGCAATCTCCAAGTGATTACCGCGTTCGCTTGATCACTGCAACTTCCATGTGATGGGCGCATTCGATCACCGCAACTTCCATGCGATGGATGCCTTTGATCACCGCAACTTCCATGTGATGGACGCATGCGATCACCGCATGCATTTGTCTATGCGATAGCTTGGTTTTCAGTACATGCATTTGTCTTTGCGGTTGCTTGGCTTCAGCACATGCGTTTGTCTGCGATTGCTTATTTCCAACGCATGCGTTTGATTTCTGCGATAGCTATAAAAATAGACACTTTGGCACGAAGTAACGCATAATATTGGGGTCAGTGAGGATTTAGGTACTAATCGACGCAAAACTCAATTTTTCGCAAATTCTAAGTATTATCACTGCATTTTCTACTTGTTAGCTCTCATAATTCTAAATAAAAGGTTTATAATAACTGGCATTTCTGCCAGTTATCAAGTACCCTGGAACTCCTCACCTTTCGCTACCTAGAAAGAAAAACATGAAATAACATAATGAACTTCACAAAGCTCAGTGACTGGTAAGAAACTTTTAGAGTATATTCCAACTCATAAATAACAAGCATATAAAAAATACGAGATTATATTCAAACCTCATCCTTGAATAAGTCGGTTCTCAACTCTATCTACACGCACGGTAGCTAGCTGTACTGATAACTATTTAGAATGAGTCTATTCTCTACCTACACACACGGTAGATAGTTGACTGTTAATAATACAATGCTTACTCTTTTGCATTTCCCTTATATCTCCTATGTGCATATAGCTCCCCGCGCATGGGCTCAGAAGCTAGGTCTGTCGGCCCTTTGACCATCCCATACGAGGATCCTCCCATAGGCTCAGGTACTAGACCTCTCGGTCCCCTGACCATCCCGTGAGGTGTTGCTTTTGGGCTCAGGAACTAGGTCTATTGACCCCCTAACCATCCCGATCACATAATCTCATTCTCATGCTAGGTACTCATTCATAACATAAGCATACACATTTTATTCTAAAAGATATGCTTTAAGACTTAAAGTATAGTACCACTCACCTTGGTAAGGATAGGAGTCTTTCTCTTAGATGTTCCTTGATCTTCTCGGGCTCCTCTTGAACCCTAAATTTCAGATTCAATTTAAAGCTCAGATTACTCAAAGTTATATGCTTTATCTCTAGCTACTTCCTTCTACAAACATGCTCTAAAATTCCTCAGGATGCTTATCTCAAAATATTAGCTTAGAATTTCTCGTGGTTTGGCTGGAATCTTTAAAACATCAAGACTGACCCAAGCTTACCCTATAGCTCGACCCTTCTGTCTTTTCCTCATTCTCCAACCCGATTCTTTGGAGCTTCTTCTTCGACAGCCCTACCCTGAAAACTAGACTCTTCTAGCTTTTAGGTGGCTTTGATATCACTCCAAACGCACGAGTATTTTAGGAGAACTCCTCGTTCTAAGTTGATGTTACTTCCAAACCTTCCTATCCGACAGCATCTTCCCCTTTTGAAACCTCTTGACCAACACATGGTCTTACTATCAACGCATAGTGTAACAGTAAAATTGATGTGCTTATGCGCTGTTTTTCATATCGCCAACAACTTGTTAGGTTGCTGACGTACGTATGCGCTTTGCGACAATGATAAATGCGATACTACGTTCTAAATGTATGCGATGATAATGATATGCGTTCATAGTCTGCATTCGTGTAGTGCGTGTCACAAATTTTCTTACATTGGAACCAAGTATAATTCCAACGTAAGTTTCTCAGAGTGATCTGAAGTCGAACACGAGGATTGTTGTGATTAATGCTATACTAATGTGGTATATGTGACCGGTTAAACATAAAGAATAATGAATTGGGTTTGTAGAAACGTAAAATGCGGTAAAGAGTAAATTGCAGTAAAGAATAAAATGCGATGGTAAATAAAGTGTGATAAAATAAATGCGGTAATAAGTAAAGTGCGGTAATAAAGTAAATGAATAAACAATTAATTGTACAAAGTTAGGACTAGCTGTGAAGATGTGCAAAAATGTCTGATGAATGTGGTGGCAAGTCTTGTGAAATGTGTTAGAAAGAGAATGGGTTGAGGGAAAGGACATTGCAAGTTCGTTAATCTTGCTGAGGACACAACTAAGGTTCTGTTTTCCCTTGGCTTACACTTTTCAGTGATCAGCCGCATTCCCATATGTCTATGGTGAAATAGAGATGAACGTGATACACGCAAGGTTGTTTCCATCTCTGGAAATATTTCTCGCTTTAGTTAACGCATTCTTCCAACCTTCTTTTGATAGGTGGAATAACATCATCATTTCTGCTCTCACAGGTGAAGATGCCATTGAGCATACTTTAGCTAAACTTAGCTGATTTCCTTAACAAGGATTAACTCACTCACTTAATCCTTCCCCTTACCCTGGGGATTAGTTACACATGATGGAGAAAATGGATGATGAATCTATGGAAAAGAACAGAGAACTGATGATGAATACGATAATGATATTAAAATCTAAGGATAAGCGTTTGTTACAAATAGTGAATGAAAGATTAGAGATGAACACAGTAGATGAATGAAAAATAAAAACAAATATGGTAAGAGTGTCAATGTCTTGACATAGATCCCAATCGGAGACGATGTGCTTGCCGGCATGTGGTAAAAATGGAGTGGAAAGCTTCCCTCTCAAGCTTGCTTTCCAGGTAGGAGTGACCTTTTGCACAAAGCTTCTTCTTCGAGAATGGAAATAATTGCTTGCTCCAGAGACTTACCTCTCGGTCTTGTCTCGTCTGTCTCCTGGATTTTCTCTAAATTGTCTCTTCAGACCAGCCTCCTTTCTTTAAATTTGATGAAGCTATTTATAGACCTTGGCTCCTTCTGCATTAATGGTCCCGCTCTGAAAATCTGATAATTCCTGCCATGGCATAGTGGAAATGTTCGCTCTGCTCTACGATCAATTTGTCAGAATCGTACAACAGAAAAACTGTACAATGTCAGAAGTCCTTGTGAATGCGTTGCTCTTCACATCTTCGATCGATCGCCGCATGCGGTGTAATTGTTTTGATCTCTTATCTATTGTTGCATGCAGTAGAAATGCATTGGTCGTTTGAGTCCATGATCGATCGTCGCATGTGTTGCAATTGCGTTGTTCTTTTTCGTTCTTGATTGATTGTCGCATGCAATGATAATACGTTGTTCATTTTTGTCCTCGGGCGATTGTCGCATTCGATGACTTATTTTATGCAAAACAAAGACTTGGACATTCCATTTTGCCATCAAAATAGGGTTAGCGTGTGTGCTTATGACACTTTACAATTTTCGTGATTCTAAGCCAATTTCTATATTGTCGACACAACTTTTTCTTCTTTTTGCCGCATAATCTAAATAAAACGGTATAAATAACTTGTATTTCTACAAGTTATCACACCCCCAAATTTAGATATATGTTTGTCCTTAAGCATATCCTCGACTAAGGCAATTCAGCTCAAATCCTATCTTAACTTCCTGATATGGCCGTATCCGCTTGATCGCATCTTCTCAGACCTTCCCCACCCTCAAATTTAGAGATGCGCAAGGTCCTCATTGCGTTGTTTTGGACAGAACAGACAAAACACTTAGTCAAAATTTTGAAAAGAAGGTTTGAGTAGAGTCTTGTAATAAAGAAGGTAAAGTACAGCTATTGCGATGAATTATCTAAGTGTTAGGCAAAAAATGCAATGTATAAAGAAATTTTGCTAAGAGTATGCATACTACTCATCATGGCAGCGTAAATAAACAACGCAAAAGAAAAGAAATGAATTACCGCAATAAATTGACAAATGATGATAAAAATAAAGAGGCCAGTGTATAAGGAAAGAATGATTACTCAGTTGTATAAAATTTGTCTAAGTACACAAAGAATTATAAATATCGCAGCACAAAATTGTAAATATGTACAAAAGAATACAAGGTATAGCTTTCTAAAAAAAAATCGAATGGCCGCAAAGAAAAAATGCAAAATTGTTGAGAAGGTGTTACACCCCCAAATTTAGAGTTGCGGTGGGGGCTTTTGGTGAGGAGGATGTTGCGGAGGAGCTCTTTGTGGCGCTTCTTGAAATTGCAGAGGTTACTATAGATGTGGAGGCACCATGGGACCTGTACGTATGCTGTTAAGAAATTGAAGTACTCATGGTTGCGCTCGGCCATCTGTCTTTGATTTAGGCGAATGGTAAAGATGTTGCATTGAATATTGATCACCGCCTGTTGCAACATTGTGTTGCTCTCCTACAACTCCGTTAATGAATGGCAGAAGAAGATGAGTTCTTGAGATAAGAAGACCCGCATATCTTTTAAGGCAGAATGGATGCAGTGGTGGGTTGCACCGTCGATGTTTCGCCAGCATCGGTTTGAGGTTGAGCAGAAGGGTCTGCTCCCAAACCATGTGGGTCATCAACATGCAGCGATGAGGGTGAAAAGTGGGGTGGAAATGGATGGCGGGGAAACGCTGCTGAAGATGTGCGATTGGAGTCAGGGGCAAGGAGGAGGTTTGTGAATTGTTCAGGAAGAGGGGAAAGGGGTTCGTTTGGAGGCCTTGGTGGGCGAATGACTAAAGGCAAAAGGTCCAAGGGTAGACTGGTTTGCTTCTACGGTGAACTTCCTTGGACGATTTCCTTTCCTTTATAATTGCGACATTGCTTCTTTGGTTTTGGCGGTTGCAGCGCATTTAAATCAATGAGGGGCCTTTTGTTGGAAGCTTGAGGCAATACGATGAATCCTTGAGAAGCATTGTCAAGATCTTTATGTGGATGATTCCATGAACTTTAGGCATGGGCTCTTCATCAATGCCTACGCCCATAGAGAGGCATAGGCTTGAAATTGTCTAGGGGAAGAAGTACTGACCTCTCACACGGCCAACAAAACCTCAAATTTACTTCGCAATGAGCTGGCCCACATTGATCAGAAGGTTGCGTGCTATGCAGTATGCGGCCATAACTTGATTCCTTGAAATTGTTTTTTCATGCGTTGTTGGGATGAGTCGTCGTTTCACCAAATAGACCCAAAGTCACGCTTCTGGTAGTAGCCTGTTGGAGGCGAGGGTTCTTATGCCTATTAATGACACCGACCACTTGGTGCCCGGTTGTGTTAATACCTTCAGCGCATCCTCCATATGCTCTTCTTCATCATCAATCAACTTCTTACCCGATGCTTCCGGGAGGTTCTTTAACTTATAGAGTTCATTGATGTCCTTTGCACTAAACGACACTACCCTCCCTTCAATGATCACCGCATCTTCGGTGTCATAAAGCTGGCCGTGGTAGAAGGCCCTTACTACCGTAGAAATAACGATGGATAGACATTGGCAGAAAGTTTCCCACTCATGTTCCACCACAATACTGGTGATGAGATCTGGTAGTGGTGCCGATGCAGGGAAGAAGCCCATTTCCATCCATAAGTCATCATTTTCTTTCTTGGTTGCTAGACGCCTCCTGGTCAACCCAAGCTCGCTACTTTCCACTTTAGCTTTGCCCCTTTCTTGAGCAGACGCAAGGCGAGCTTTCTATTTTTGGGTGCATTCCCTCACCTTGCGTTGCTCTTCTTTTTCCTTTTCCCATTCTTCCACTTCTTTTCTCTTCCTCTCTTTGACGCACTGCACATTTTCTTTGCGGCATCTTTCTTTCTCCTCCTTCTCCTTCTTTTCTGCTTATTCTTCTTCTTCTCTCATTTCTCTTTCAAATTACTCCGAGGCGAGCACAATTCACTACTCTTCCTTGAGCCTTCTTCTTTTTTCTTCTTCCGCTCTCATGTTGTCACGGCGAACCTCTTCATCGTGAAGTTTTCTGGCCAAATTGTCTGCTGCAATGATTTGGCGCGCACGTGACATCTTTTCTTTCTTCTCCTCTAATTCTTTTTTTCTTTTATCCTCATTCTCTGCTATGTGTTGAAAGAAATTTGGGTCGCTTGTGGACCCTTGCGGCACATTTTCCTTGCGACGCCGCATGAGAGGGGTGATGTCAGGGTCTTCTCTGTCTTCAAACGCAACTAATATGGTATGCAGCGATGAAACTTGTAGTTGCGCCGATGCTCTAACTTGCGCTGACACCCCCTCTTCCACTCTTGCGGTGGTTGATTCTCCATCAAAATCTAAACTTTCCGCCCTGTTCCTTTTCTCCTCTTTCTTCAGGTGCTTATCTTCCCGCCTGTGTTGTTTTCTTTCACTTCTCTTCTTTTCTTTCTTCTCCTTCTTCAATCGGGCGACTTCATCTTCTTTTGCCATTTTTCTTTACTTTTTCTTTTCTCCTTCTCTTCGGGCGTCACCAGCTGCTTCTTCGCCTCTACAACCTCCAAAACAGCACTTCGGATCCTAAGGAGACTGTCCAAAAACTTGTAATAGTAAAATTGATGTGTTTATGCGCTGTTTCTCATAATACCAACAACTTGTTAGGTTGCTGACGTACATATGTGCTTTGCGACAATGATAAATGCGATACTATGTTCGAAATGTATGCGATGATAATGATGCGTTCGTAGTATGCGTTCGTGTAGTGCGTGTCACAAGTTTTCTTATGCTGAAACCAAGTAGAATTCCAATGCAAGTTTCTTAGAGTGATCTGAGGTCGAACACGGGGATTGTTGTGAATAATGTGATACTAATGTGGTATATATGACCGGTTAAACATAAAGAATAATGAATTGGGTTTGCAAAAATGTAAAATGCGGTAAAGAGTGAATTGCGGTAAAGAATAAAATGCGATGGTAAATGAAGTGCGATAAAATAAATATGGTAATAAGTAAAGTTGCGGTAATAAAGTAAATAAATAAACAATTAATTCTACAAAATGAGGACTGGTTGTGAAGATGTGCAAAAATGTCTGATGAATGTAGTGGCAAGTCTTGTGAAATGTGTCAGAAAGAGAATGGGTTGAGGGAAAGGACATTGCAAGTTCGTCAATCTTGCTGAGGACGCAACTAAGGTTCCACTTTCAATTGGCTTACACCTTTCAGTGATTAGCCACATTCCCATATGTCTATGGTGAAACAGAGATGAACGTGATGAACGCAAGGTTTTTTCCATCTCTAGAAATACTTCTCGCGTTAGTTAACGTATTCTTCCAACCTTCTTTCGATAGGTGGAATAACATCTTCACTTTTGTTCTCACAGGTGAAGATCGTCGAGCATGCTTTAGCTAAACTTAGCTGATTTTCTTAACAAGGATTAACTCACTCGCTTAATCCTTCCCCTTACCCTGGGGATTAGTTACACATGATGGAGGAAATGGATGATGAATGTATGGAAAAGAACAGAGACTAACTATGAATACGATAATGATATTAAAATCTAAGGATAAGCGTTTGTTACAGATAGTGAATGAAATATTAGAGATGAACACAGTAGATGAATGGAAAATAAGAACAAATACAGAAAGAGTGTCAATATCTTGACACATATCCCAATCGGAGATGATGTGCTTTCCGGCGTGTGGTAGAAATGGAGTGGAAAGCTTCCCTCTCAGGCTTGCTTTCCAGGTAGAAGTGACCTTTCACACAGAGCTTCTTCTTTGGGAATGGAAATAATTACTTGCTCCAGAGACTTACCTCTTAGTCTTGTCTCGTCTGTCTCCCGGATTTTCTCTAAATTGTCTCTTCAGACCAGCCTTCTTTCTTCGAATTTGATGAAGCTATTTATAGATCTTGGCTTCTTCTGCATTGGTCCCGCTCTGAAAATCTGATAATTCCTGCCATGGCATAGTGGAAATGTCCGCTTTGCTCCACGATCAATTTTTGATGAAGCTACATATGGATATTTTCATCTTTGATTACCTTATTGTTGATTACCCTCTTGCTGATTAATTTTGGTAATCAAAGATGAAATTATCAATTGGCGAGTTTTGGTAAGTTCTATGCTTTGATTACCTTCTTGCTGATTAATTTTGGTTGTTGAGAAAATTTGGTAAAGTCATTTGGAAGTGATTTTTTTGACGAAGCTACATATGGATAATTTATTTGAGACATTAGTAGTGAAGTATGTATTTGATTCAATCTTTAATCATGTAAGCCTAATTTCAAATTATGATTAGGGAGTTGATTCAATAATTTCATTCAAGATGAAGAAGAGTTTGGTTTGCTAATTATTTGGGCTTAAAATTGGAGGTTTGGAAGGTGAATTCGAATTGGACCACACCTTAGGTAAGGTTATCTGGAAATATTTTGTAATATTTGGGTATTTGAAAATTGGCGTTAACTATTAATTTTAAAGCTTGGTTTATGTTTAGGCTTGATTAAGGATTCAAGAATTTCACAAAGATTCAATTGCTTTTTGGTTCGACCTAATATCAAGGTAAGTAATCTTACTACTGGAACTGCCCACGGGCAGGCATTTGATGTATGCTAGCATGATAAATGAATGTTATGGCAGAATGATAGCATGATAGATTTATAGTATAACCTGATCAAAGTATGTTCTGTTATGAGATCCGAATTATTTATTTATGCACATAGACACTTGAATGCTAGTATGAGATGGTATGTTCTTCCATGGTTGTATTTGATCTGATGATGTTGAGGTATACATGTATGTTGTAGAATCATGATCTTGAGATATATGTGTATGTTGTAGAGCCATGATGTTGAGGTTTATATGTATGTCATAGATTCGTACAGTGATGATTATGATGTTGAGACTGTGCAAATGTCCTTACTGATTAGTTAGATGGCCATTAGATTTTATGTTTCCTTCGGGATTCACCAGTTTGTGTTTTCTTCGGGATTCACCAGGTTGTGTTTCCTTCGGGATCCACCAGGTTGTGTTTCCTTCATGATCCACCAGTTTGTGTTTCTTTCGGGATTCACCAGAGGTAGTGGGCATACTTAACTACAGTAGGATAGGACTCAGTCTTCTTCATGTTTCATGTGTATATGTGTCCTATGAGGACTAGAGCAGTGTATATGTTTCACCAAAGGTGGGTGTCTAGAGGACATAGATGCCTAGCCTGACCCCAGTAGTGGGGTTACTTACTGAGTATTTGATACTCATTCTTTTTCATGTTGTTATTTCAGGTAAGGGTAGAGATGCACCGGCGATGGATAAGCAGAATTCGTGATCAAGCCACTAGGACTAGTTTTTATGCTTCACTTCATAAAATTTAGAGTCATTTTCATGTTTCTCTTAACTTTTAGTTTTGATGTTTAAAACTTACTTTTAAGAATCGTTTTTCAGACTTATTTACTATCTTTTATGATTTCTGGGTACCCTACTATTGTTTTAATATTTGAATTTAATGAAAGTCTTTTGAACTTACCTTATTTAATTAGTATTTATTTCGCCATAACAGAGTGTCGTTTTGAGTTCCATGCATGCATGTATTTAGTAACGGCCTAACTTAAGTCCTAGGGGGTCAGGTCGTTACATCCCCACTCATATGTCTCCACATGAATTATCAGGATCATATCATTTGTAGCACTTTATAACAATTGTAACATCTACAAAGCGGGTCATACTCGTATTGTCACGAGGATAAGGTATCTAGCCTTATCCATCTACTACAGACTATTTAGGTTATCACTTAAACATGATCCACCTGTATGTCTCTATATAATGTTTAAGCTACAAATGATAACCTTTTATGTTAGTTTATGGTTTGTGAGTTTACTGCAACAATATATCAAATAAAATATCTCATATTTTATAAAATAAATAAAATGTTTGTATAATACAATTACAAACTACATAACCTTACGAGATTTAGGGCATCAACCCCAACAATTATAGTATATATGATTTGTGATAAAGTTTCTAGCATGATCTATTTTGACATATGCTTTCAGTAATGATTTAAACAATTATTTATGATTTTCCATGATTTCTTTATGATGTGATTTTATGAAAAGTATTTTTGATCCGGATTGGATTTGAACATGTTTTTATGTGATTTATGATCCAAATGGGATATAATAATGGACTTGATGATATATTTGGAAACTGAGATGAGCTTATTTCTATGAATGGTATTTATGATGATATGTGAATAAGTGGTTTTCAACCACTGGATTCTGATACCCAGGTTGTGATTTACCTCTAGGCTATGTGAATGTATTTCTGTTGTGCCACCATGATTGTAAAGAGATATGTTTATGGCTTGGAGCCACGAGATTTCATTCGAGGCCAATCTGCATACAAATACAACCTTACTATTATTTACGATTGTTGGATGTACTGAACGTATGTAAGTTGTGTATCGTCACATGTTCTACTGTAGCTATAGTGCATTTGTGCGCTCTGCTCGGCCGCATATTTGGGATATGTCGCTGTGGTAGAAAGGGAATTGGGTACATATTCAGTGTGACTTTTCATCAGCTCATATGCATGATTATTAAAGGGATTGAAATTCCCATAGTGGAAGAAAACAAATGCCTTATGTCTCAATGTCGTTTTACATGACTTGAAATTATAGAGGCGAGGAAAATAGGATAAAAAAATAAAACCTAAACATGCTACTACTGCAAAATTAGAGAGGAGAAAAGGATAATGAAACTGACCCTTAAAGAAACACTTTCTTCAAGTTTTCTCTCCACGATAAGAAATCACGAACTGGACTCCTCCTTCTTGATCTTGAACACCACTAACACAACAACTCAATGAACACCGGTTCTCGAACACCCCCACCAGAACATCCTCGTTATTCTTTAGGTGAGAATCACAAAGAGTTGTGAGCTTTTGTGGATTAGTTTTGGTGTTAGAAAGGGAAAGTTTTTCTTTGAGAGAAAAATGTAGAGGAAGAAGAAGATCATTGAGAGAGGGAGAGCTCTTTAAAAAAAAAAAAATTGATTTCACGTTCCACATCTTCCCTTTCTCTGTCATTCACATATATGAGAGGAAGTTAGATAACTCCCTCCCTTAATTGAAATTAACTCCCCTTAGGAGTTATTTTCAAAATTCAAAAATTTGAATTTATTAATATATAATAACTAATTTAATATATATCAATATTAAATCATATGTTGTGTCACATATAACATATAACATATAGTCTATAGTTTATATTATATCGCATATAATATAACCTATAGTTTATAATTCTCTCATAAAACCTATAGTATTAATATGAATCGTATTTATATCAATTTTAACTTATAGTTTTTATATGAATCACATTCATACAGTTAATATTTGAATCATATTCAAAAATTTATTTATCCCATTAAAAACGTGATGTTATAATGTTGTTACATACAATTAATTTTAATAATTCAAATTAAATAAAATTAATTTGATTCTCATTAATCCTTATTGAGCTAACAAATTGACCTTATAGACCTACAGATTGAAGCTACAATGATGTGGGATTAATCAGTTAAACTCTTTAATTAAATTAATCCTCATTCATTAACTGTTGATCACTCCACTAAAGACCAACAACTGCATTCTTCGCACTATATATATATATTTGTATCTATTAGATATAAACAATCAATAGTGCATTGACCCTTCACAAATTGCTCGTAGCTACAATTGGATCAAAATTACCGTTGTAACCCTATAGTTAGATCGAACTCCTTAAGTACCATTGTTCTCCCAAATGAATAATTAGTCATAGCCCAAATATAACTTAACCCCGCTTGATTCAGGAGAGGGTTGTTGGGGTTGATGCCCTAAAGTCTCGTGTCTTGTAGTTTGTAAACAGTTTGTACGAACACTTGTAATGTATAATATATGATATTTACTTCACTTCTTGATTTTACTTATATAAATGTTTTATTTGCTTTACCACAAAGTAAACTAAAATCCCTAGTTATCTTTATGTAACTTAGACATGTATGTGGTGACATACAAGTGGATCATGTCTTGAGTGATAACCAAAATGGTTTGTAGTATATAGATATAAGAGGGAAACTTTATCCTGGTAACACTACGGATGTGGCCCACTTTGTGAAATAGTTACAAGTGTTGTGACTTGTCACAGATGATCTGAACCTGATCATTCGTGTAGGGGACATGTGAGCAGGGGCATCCTATACAAAGAGTTTGTATAAGACCTGACCACAAAGTGTTAACGTCTCGTTATATAGCATCGTTCGTGACAGAGACTTCACTTCACTAGGATGGCCATAGGTAACATGACCTCAATACTGAGTGAGTTGGGAGCTCGTGCCATTGAGGGCGGTCCTTTGATTTGCATGTGTGCGGGTGGCCAGGCCGCCAACTCAAACCTATCACTTTGGGGATTCATTTGATTGGGAGTTGGGAACTCGGTTATACAAGATGGAATTCACTCCTTCTCCGAAGTAGGGGTAAGTAGATAGATAGCTCCCTTAAAGGCTGATTCCAAGGCTTGAATGATGTTGTGCCAAACACCTTATATTGGCCCGAGATGTTCGCACATAGTTGGACTATGTTGTATTGTTCACTAGAGGGATCAATAGTACTTAAGAAGTGAGATGTAACTGTTGGGGTTTATGCCCTAAAGTCTTGTGTCCAGTAGTTTGTAAATAACTTTGTACGAACACTTGTGATGTATAATATAAATGATATTTACTTCACTACTTGACTTTGCACATTTAGATTTTACCATAAACAAATAAACTTAATATCCCTAGTTATTTGTATGTAACTTAAGCAAGTATGTGGTGACATACAAGTGGATCATGTCTTGAGTGACAACCAAAATGGTCTGTAGTATATGGATATAAGAGGGAAACCTTATCCTAGTAACACTACGAATGCGGCCCACTTTGTGGAATGGTCACAAGTACTGTGACTTATCATAGATGGTCTGATCCTGATCATTTGTGTAGGGGACATGCGAGCAAGGGCATCCTATACAAAGAGTTTGTATAAGACATGACCACAAAGTGTTAACGTCTCGTTATATAACATCGTTCATAATTGAGACTTCATTTCACTAAAATAACCATAAGTAACATAATCTCATTCCTGAGTGAGTTGGGAACTCCTGCCCTTGAGGGAGGTTCTTTGATTTGCATGGGTGCGAGTGGCCAGAACATCGACTCAAACCTACCATTTTGGGGATTCGTCAGATTTAGGAGCTAGGAACTCTGCTTCACAAGATGGAATTCACTTCTTACCGAGGTAGGGGTAAGTAGACAGATAGCTCCCTTAAGGGCTGATTTCAGGGCTTGAATGATATGGCGTAACGCGTCTTCTCATGACCCAAGAGGTGTTCACACATAGTAGGACGATGTTGTACTATTCATTAGAGGGATCAGTGGTACTTAAGGAGGAAGATGTAATTACAGGGGCAAAACGGTAAATTGGCCTGCTGTAATTACGAGCATCTGTGAAGGGTCATCGTACTGATGAATGGTTATATCTAATGAACATAGAAATATATCTATGGCAAGAAGAGTTCAACTCGGTCTTTAGTGGAATGCTTGGCAGTTAACGGATGTGGATATTGTGAATAAAGAGTTTAGTTAGCTATTCACGTACCGTTGGAGCTTCGAGCCATAGGTTCATAGGGTCCCCTTGGTAGCTTGGATAAAAGTTGAGAGTCAGTTTTTGGGTCAATTTGAAATATTCAAATTGACAAGAGGGAGTTCGATTATATATGATATAATTGAACGAGTTAATTAAATATGATATAATTAACTTTATGTATTAGATACATTAATTTGGAGGAAGTTAGATATACATATGATTTATATTTAGTAGATGAAAACTATTATAATTAATATATGATATTAATTTATAAGTTATGAATTTGATAACATCACATTCATTGGACGGTTATAAAGGAAATGGGAAGGTGCCTATTCGTTCTAAATAACGGATGAGTGCATTATAAATAACAGACAGTGTGTTGATCTTGTTGTGCACGGATATTGTGAAAAAGATAGTGTCATCGTTTAGAAAATCAGTGCCTATACGATCGCTTACATATATGATATTGCTAAGCGATCGCATACCGATTACACCGTTGCGCGCTATTATCTAAATGATCATTTACATTTTTCCTAAGCGATCGTTTAGCTCCGGTATTTACTAAACGATCGTATACACGATCGCTTAGTTTTTCCTATGCGATCGTTCGGACGATCGCTCACCCTTTTCCTACACGATCGTTTAGACGTTTGTTACCTTTTCCTACACAATCGTATAGACGATTGCTTACTTTTACTACACGATCGTATACTTCACCTAAACGATCAAGCATATTGTCTATGTTATAGATGACCGCATCTCCCACTTGCTTGATCGTTGTGTATGGTCGCTCTTCCTTCTTCCCTCTACCAAATCCAAAGAAAGCCCACACTTTGGATTCTCATTCCAAGAATACTGAGGGCTCTGAGTGGTGGTGTCTTCTTCATTTTCTTCTATCCGAGTGGTGATTATTCGAGGTAGACATGTTGGGCTTCAGACTCACTGTGAAGAAGAAATCTACATTTGGTATGATTTCTTGATCTCTTTAGCATTATGAAAATATGTTTGAATGTATATGCGGTAATTCTGTCACAATGAATTTGAAAGATCCGCTTCCGCTCGTAGGTACTCTTGAATAAGAGTTCCTTCAATTGGTATCAGAGCACTCGATTTTATGATATTCCAACTCATTGCTGCAAAAGAATTTCAAATACATTCTTGGTGGGTGCATTTCTACACTGTTTAATCGTTAAATTGCTGTGGATGTGCAGATTTATGGATGTTTTCGTGGATGTTAGCCTCGGTTCGATTTAATGCTTTTACATTTGCAGTTGTTTACAAAGGCCCCTGCGTTTTTTGGGCATTAATAATCATTATCGAGTCTGTATTCAAAGTCTGTTTGAGTTTTGAGTCATTCGTGAAGAAGATCGGAGCAAGCATTGTTGTTCTTCGAGGAAGGAGACTATCAAGGGTTGATCGCATCGTGCATACGATGGAGTATGCGATCGTTATTGATCGCTTCAGTTAAACGATGGGGTATGCGATCAAGTTTGATCGCATGGTGCAGTCGATTGGGTTACGCGGATCGCTGATGATCGCATTGTGCTAGACGATCGGGTAAACGTATCAAGGGTTGATGCATCGTGTCGAAGATCGGGTTATAGCATCACTGCGGGTCGTGTAGACGATTTGATGCTCGTGTATCGTTAAACGCACGTGCGCACTGGACGATCATTTAAGGTAGCAAGCTTCATCGCTTAGTAACTGACTAAACAATCGCTTAGTAAAGCAAGGTAAATCGTTTACCTGTCACCGCGTTGAGCTATCGCATAGACGATTAGGCTTCGTTGCCTCATTGTCGTCTATGCAATCATTTAATTTTGCTTCTATCGTCTAGTTCGAGCAACGACATTTACAACACGACGGAGTCCTTCTGGCAGTTCAAGACCCTATTCGCCCGTGAACCGGTTTGCTTGATGAAAACTATAATAGATAAGGTTATTTCATTCCGATTTCGTAAAGGCTCATCCCGATCCATTAATCCTTTATTTATTACAGCGATTTATGTTTTTATTATGTCATATGGTATGTACATATAGATAAATCCTATCTTAGGTCATGCATATTCTCTTTATTATAAGTGTTATAATTTAGAGAAGCATGTTTTAATTTACATAAATGCATGCTCATACATCATATACTATAAGGTTTTTATTTATGTATGCTTTATTTATTTTTTTTAACGTTATATTTATAAGCGTAGTAAATACTTCGTTATGTGGGATGAGTGTTTTAGTTATTTATTTTATAAATGGTTATAAAATGAAATTAGAACTAAAATTATTAGTAAAAGATTAATATGTAGCAAGTCTATCTATAGTAGACCTTTTGTCGAAGGCGGGTTCTATCTAGGCTGGGGTATTTAAGATGACAGCAATAGAACACCCCTACCTAGGAACCTACCTGGAAAGGTAATTTAGATAGATTAGATGCATGAATGCAAACTAAGGCCAGTCCTTTAAAAAGTTTAATGTGACTACTTGGATTTGTTTTTTTTTTTTTTTATTTCAAAGACAAAATTTGTTTTTGAACAAACTTTATAAATGACTTAGATCATAATCAGTAGCCGGATTGTCTAGGTTAATAAACCCCTAGGTAGAACATTCAGTGGGAGGTTCTTAGGGCATTTGATGCCTCATTTTCACCTCTTCCGTTTTTCCCTCATAGTCTACACCATGAGATCTACCCTCAGCCTCAAGGCACCTTTGGCGTGTCCCCCCAACGGATGGTGTTTGGGTAGGTCAATATCAAGGTGAATGGAAAAGGTTTTCATAGTAAGTGGGAGCAGGAAGTGCGACAGCATATCTCTTGGTCTCCCTCGTTGGATTGAATAAAGTTTCTGCGCATCGTCTCGTGGCATCCTGGGTGTGTCGTCCTATAGGATGGCTGTTTTGCACGTTTCTTTATTTGATCTCCTGTAAGAGGATATACTTATTTTCTTGTCCTAATCTGTCTTTTTCCTACAATGAGCGCATTAGGACGGGACTCTGGGGCAGAAAACGAGGAGTCACATTTACGCAGGATTATTAAGAGTTAACTATTCTAGACCGAACAAATTGTGGCTATTAGGTTTAGTTCCAAGAGTTGGTTCTGCCTAATGGTTGAGATTGTCTCATCCCAGTGAATGGCCATCCGATCACTCCACCGGTGACGTTTGTCCTACCTCACTGGGGTATTTTCACTTATGGTACTTGGAATCTGCTTTGGTAAAAAATTAATTGGTTAATTAAAATGTGGTTTTCGCAAAGTATTATAAAAGGCTATTCGTTTTTTTTTCAGCAACGTTTTTAATGGCTTCAGTCACTATCAATTTACTAAGCATTGAAAAACTGAATGGACTAGACTATGCAAGTTGGAATCATATGCTCATGACAATACTCATCATCGAGTATCTCAAGTTTGTCCTTATGAAGGAATGTTCGCCTATTCAACCTCAGAACGCTACTCGAAATGTTTGGGCAGCGTACGAGCGTTGGACACGGGAAAACGAGAATGCCCGAGCCTATATTCTGGCCAATCTTAGTGACGTATTGGCCAAGAAACACGAGTCCATGGTCTCAGATCGTGAGATCATGGAGTCCCTACGGGGAATGTTCGGACAGTTGTCTGGACAGCTCAAGCATGAGGCTCTGAAATGCATCTTCAGCTCCAAAATGGAGGAAGGCACCTCTATTTATGAACACGTGCTGAAAATGATGGTCCACTTTAACGTGGTGGAGATGAATGGGTCTAAAATCGATGAGGGCAGTCAGGTTAGCATTATCCTGCATTCATTGTCGGAGAGCTTCCTCAACTTTGTTAGCAATACGATTCTTAACAAAGTAGACTACTACCTTACCACTCTCTTCAATTACCAATCCTTGCTGAAAAGTAAGGAGAAAGAGGGAGGTGAGGCAAATATTGTCTTGTCCTCTAAAAAGTCTTATCGAGGTTCGACCTTAGAAACAAAGTCTGCACCTTTAACTTCTAACTCTAAAAAGGGGAAGAAGAAAAAAGGTGGTAAAGAGAAAGAAAATGTGCCTGCTAACCCGCCACCTGTCGCCCAGAAGAAGCGTCCATCGCCGGTTGGAAAAGGAAAATGTTTCCACTGTAATCAGTACAGACAATGGAAGAAGAATTGTCGTTGTTATCTGGAGTAAAAGAAGGCTGCCAAGGCTAAAGCCAAGGCAGAAAAAGGGGATTAGCTCTTGGCGACAGTTGAAGGCTAGTGAGATAATGTTGCGAGTAGGTACCAGGCACGTCATTTTAGCTGTGGTAGTGGGAGACATCCAGTTTACTTTACAGAATAGGTTTCTTATATTAAAAGATGTCTTTGTAGTTCCTGAACTATAAAGGAACCTTATTTCTGTAAAATGTATGTTACAATACAATTACACTATTTCTTTTAAATTGAATAAAGCGTTTATTCATAACGATGGTGTTGAAATTTGTACAGCTAAACTGGAAAATAACTTGTATGTACTAAAACCTTTAGCCTTAAGTTCCCTCTATAACATAGAGATTTTTAAATCAGTCGTAAAGCAATCTAAACGTCAACGAGTTTCTCTAAAAGAAAATGCCCAACTTTGGCACCTTCGATTAGGGCACATCAATCTCAATAGGATTGAGAGATTGGTGAGGAATGGCCTTCTAAGCAAGTTAGAGGAAAATTCTTTACTAGTGTGCGAATATTGCCTTGAAGGTAAGATGACTAAATGATCTTTTACTGGAAAAGGATATCGAGCCAAAGAGACTCTTGAATTAGTACAGTCTGACCTTTGTGGTCCTATGAATGTGCGAGCTCGAGGAGGCTATGAGTACTTTATCAATTTTACTGATGATTACTCGAGATATGGGTATGTCAATCTGATGCAATGAAAGTCTGAATCTTTTGAAAAGTTCAAATTGTTGAAGGCCGAAGTTGAAAATTCTTTGGATAGACGAATAAAAACACTTCCATTAGATCGAGGTGGAGAGTTTTTGGATTCTGAGTTCCAGGACTATTTATTAGAACATGGAATCGTCAATTGTATCAGGCACTCATTTATGATATTACACTCATTTGCTGCAAAAGAATTTAAATACATTCTTGGTGGGTGCATTTGCTACACTGTTTAATCGTTAAATTGCTGTGGAGTGATGCAGATTTATGGATGTTTTCGTGGAGTTGCCTCGGTTCGATTTAAATAGGCTTTACTTTTGAGTTGTTTTACAAAGGCCTGCGTTTTTGGGCATTAATAATCATTATCGAGTCTGTATTCAAAGTCTGTTTGAGTTTTGAGTCATTCGTGAAGAAGACTCGAGCAAGCTTGTTGTTCTTCGAGGAAGGAGCAATCAGGGTTTTTGATTCGATTGTGCATCGATGGAGTATGCGATCGTTTGATCGCTTCAGATTAAACGATGGGGTTAGCGATCAAGTTTGATCGCATTGCAGTCGATTTGGGGTAACGCCGATGCTGATGATTCAGATTGTTGGTAGAGATGGGTACAAGTATCAAGGGTTGATGCATCGTGTCGAAGATCGGGTTATAGCATCACTGTATGGAGTCGTAGTGAGATTTTGATAGCTCGTGTATCGTTAAAGCGCACGTGCGCACAGGAGATCAATTTAAGGTAGCAAGCTTATCGCTTAGTACTGATAAACAATACGCTTAGTAAGCAGGTAAATGTTTTACCTGTCCGCGTTGACTTGCATAGAGATTAGGTCGTTGCTCATTGTGTCTATTTTGCAATATTTAATTTTGCTTTTATCGTCTAGTTTCGAGCAACGACATTTAAACAGACGGAGTCCTTCTGGCAAGTTCACGACCATTAGCCGTGAACCGGTTTTGCATTATGAAAAATATAATAAGAGTAAGGTTATTTTCATTCGGATTTCGTAAAGGCTCATCCGATTCCATTAATCTTTATTTATTTCAGACGATTTATGGTTTTTATTATGTCATATGGTATGTACTATAAGATAAATGCTATCTTTAGGTCATGCTATTCTCTTTATTTAAGTTTTATAATTTAGCAGAAGCATGTTTGTTAATTTACATGAATGCATGCTATACATTATGATACTATAAGGTTTTTATTTTATGTATGTTTATTTTAGTTTTTTTTAACGTTATATTATAAGCGTAAGTAATCTTCGTTATGATGGGATGAGTGTTTTAGTTATTTATATTTAATATGGTTATAAAATGAATTAGAACTAAAATTATGTAAAAGATTTAATATGTTAGCAGTTATCTATAGTAGAATTTTGTCGGAAGCGGGTTTAATCTTAGGCTGGGAGTATTTAAGATGACAGCAATAGAACACCCTCTAGGAACCTACCTGGAAGTAATTTACGATAGAATTTAGATGCATGAATGCAAAACTAAGGCAGGTCTTTAAAAAGTTTAATGTGCTATTTGGATTTGTTTTTTTTTTTTTTTATTTCAGAAACAAAAGTTTGTTTTTGAACAAACTTTATAAATGACTTTAGTAAAGTCTCGTGTCCAATAGTTTGTAAACGACTTTGTACGAACACTTGTGATGTATAATATAAATAATATTCACTTCACTACTTGGCTTTGCACATTTAGATTTTACCACAAACCAAATATCCCTGGTTATATGTATGTAGCTTAAGCATTTATGTAGTAACATACAAGTGGATCATGTCTTGAGTGATAACCAAAATGGTCTGTAGTATATGGATATAAGAGGGAAACCTTATCTTGGTAACGCTATGGATACAACCCGCTTTGTGGAATGGTCACAAGTGTTGTGACTTGTCACAGATGGTCTGATCCTAATCATTCGTGTAGGGGACATGCGAGTGGGGGCGTTCTATACAAAGAGTTTGTATAAGACCTGACCACGAAGTGTTAATGTCTCGTTATATAATACTGTTCATACTGAGACTTCACTTCATTAGGATGACCATAGGTAATATGACCTCAATCCTGAGTGAGCTCGGAACTCCTGCCATTGAGGGCGATCCTTTTATGTGCATGAGTGCGAGTGGCTAGAACACCGACTCAAACCTACCATGTTGGGCATTCGTCTGATTTGGAAGCTGAGAACTCAGCTTCACAAGATGGAATTCACTCCTTCCCCGAGGCAAGGGTAAGTAGATAGAAGGCTCCGTTAAGGGCTGAATCCAGGGCTTGAACGATGTGGTGCCACACAGCTTCTCATGGCCCGAGAGGTGTTCACACATAGTAGAACTATGTTATATTATTCATTAGAGGGATCAGTGGTACTTAAGGAAGAAGATGTAATTACAGGTGCAAAATGGTAAATTGGCTTGTTGTAATTACGAGCATCCGTGAAGGGTCATCGTTCTGATGATTGGTTATATCCAATGGACATAGAAATATATCTATGGCAAGAAGAGATCAACTCGGTCTTTAGTGAAATGCCTGACAGTTAACGGATGGTGGATATCGTGACTAAAAAGTTTAGTCAACTATTCACGTACTGTTGGAGCTTCGAGCCATAGGTCTATAAGGTCCCATCGGTAGCTTGGATATATGTTAAGAGTTAGTTTTTGGGTCAATTTGAAATATTCAAATTGACAAGAGGGGGTTCGATTATATATGATATAATTGAACGATTAATTAAATATGATATAATTAACTTTATGTATGAGATACATTAATTTGGAGGCAATTAGATATAAATATGATTTATATTTAGTAGAGGAAAAATATTATAATTAATATATGATATTAATTTGTAAGTTCTGAATGTGATAACATCACACTCATTGGACGGTTACAAAGGAAATGGGAAGACACCAAATAATGGATGTGTGCATTATAAATAGAAGATAGTGTGTTAATCTCGGTGTGTGTGGATATTGTGAAAAAGTTAGTTTCATCGTTTAGAAAATCAGTGGCTATACGGTAGTGGCTACACGATCGCTTACATATACGATATTGCTAAACAATTGCATACCGATTAAACCGTCACGTGCTATTATCTAAATGATCATTTACCTTTTTCCTAAGCGATCGTTTAGCTCCCGGTATTTACTAAACGATCATATAGACAGTCGCTTAGTTTTTCCTACGCGATCGTTTAGACTATCGCTCACCCTTTTCCTACAAGATCGTTTAGATGATCATTTACCTTTTCATACACGATCGTATAGACGATGACTTACTTTTTCTACATGATCATATACTTCACTTAAACGATCAAGCATATTGTCTATGCGATTGGCAACCGCATCTCCCACTTGCTTGATCGTTGTGTACGGTCGCTCTTCCTCCTTCCCTCTACCAAATCCGAACAAAGCCCACATTTTGGATTCTCACTCCAAGAATACTGAGGGCTCTGAGTGGTGTTGTCTTCTTCATTTTTTTCTATTCGAGTGGTGATTGTTCGAGGTAGACGGTTGGGCTTCAGACTCGCTGTGAAGAAGAAATCTACATCTGGTATGATTTCTTTATCTCTTTAGCGTTATGAAAGTATGTTTGAATGTATATGTAGTAATTCTGTCACAATGAATTGGAAAGATCCGCTTCCACTCGTAGGTACTCTTGAATAAGAGTTCCTTCAATAAATATAGGGGTAAAACGGTAATTTGGCCCAGTTGTACTTACGAGCATCTGTGAAGGGTCATCGTACTCATGATTGATTATATCCAATGGACACAAAAATATATCTGTGGTAAGAAGAGTTCAGCTGTCGGTCTTTAGTGGAATGCCTGACAGTTAATGGATGGTGGATCTTGTGGCTAAAGAGTTTAGTCAGCTATTCACGTACTGTTAGAGCTTCGAGCCATAGGTCTATAAGGTCCCCTTGGTAGCTTGGATAAAAATTGAGAATTAGTTTCTGGGTAAGTTTGAAATGTTCAAATTGACAAGAGGGAGTTCGATTATACATGATATAATTGACCTGGTTAATTATATATGATACGATTGACTAAATGTATGAGGTATATTATTTTGGAGGAAATTCGATATAAATATTATTTATATCAAGTAGAGGAGAAAACACTATAGTTGATATATGATATTAAACTATAGGTTAAGAATATAATATGATTATATTCATTATTTAATTAATTAGGCGGTTATGAGATAATTGGCGGAGTTTTTCTCCGAATTCGTGCGAAAGTAGGAAGTTCAATTCAGTTCTTGTAATTGAAGAATAAAAATGATTTTTTTTTCATTTTGCAATAGATCCAAAAAATTGCTCATGTTGTAAAAGTATACGATTGCCTAGTGTTGAGAGCCTATACGATAGCGCCCGTCTTCCTAAACGATCGCACACCTATGTATTAAAGGATCGCCCGTGATTTCTAAACAATCGATTACGTTTTCTAGACAATCGCTTAGCGCGCTGAGCAGAACTAAACGATCGCTTACCGTTTGATAGACGATCGCTTAGCTAAACTACATGATCGTGTACCCTGACCTAAATGATCAAGCACACCCGATTATGTGATAGTCTTCCCTTTTCTCCCACTTGCTTGATCGTAGTACACGATTAGTTTTTCCTCCTTCCCTTTACCCATTCCATCAAAGTCCACTCTTTGGATTCTCACTCCGAGAATACTGAGGGCTTCGAGTGGTGGTGTCATCCCCAGTTGCTGTTTGTTCGTGTATTGCTGATCGTGTAGATGATCGTGGTGCTGCTAAATGACTACTTGCTAGACGAGTAAGAACAAGAGTCGTTCGCATTGGACCGAGTTCCTGTGAAGACTGTCTTCAACTGGTAAGTCTCTCGGTCATTTGTATTTATTTGTTAAAGCATGCCAGTAATTAGTGTTTACAATGCATATTTGTATGTTAGAATGTATGTGTGGTAATTCTGTCATAATGAAATTGGAAAGATCTGTTTCCATTCATAGGCATTCTTGTATAAGAGTTCCTTGAAGGGTATGGCGCCACATTATTCAAGACCTAGAATTAGCCCTTAAGGGAGCAATTTATCTACTTACCCCAACAATCGGGAAGGAGTAAATTCTTTCTTGTGTAGCTGTGTTTCCAGCTCTCCTCTCGGACGAATCCCCAAAATGGTAGGCATATTGAGTTGCAAATTTGGTCGCTCACACCCATGTAGATCAAAGAACCACCTTCATAGGCTTGAGTTCACAACTCAATCAAGATTAAGGTCAAGTCACCTATGGTCATCCTAGTGAAATTTAAGTCTCTTCTAGCAACGATGTTATGGAGAGAAACTATCATTTTGTGGTTCGGTCTTATACAAAATCTTTGTATAGGATACCCCTACTCAAATGTCTCCACATCAATGATTAGGATCAGATCATTTGTAACACTTTAAAATAATTGTAACAATTATAAAGTAGGTAGAATCAGTAGTGTCACCAGGATAAGGTACCAAACTTTATCCATCTACTACAGATCGTTCAGGTTATTACTTAAACATGATCCACCTGTATGTGTCAACATAAATGTTTAAGCTTCATTAAATAACCTTTGATCTTAGTTTATTAGTTTTGGGTTAATGCAACTAATTGCCAAATAAAATAACACTTATTTATTAAATAATTAATCTTTTTGTACAAATACAATTTACAAACTACAAGACTATGAGATTTAGGGCATCAACCCCAAAAATCTCTCACTTTTCTAAAGCTAGTGAACGGTACAAATATAAAGTACAGACCAATACAATACACAAAAACAATAAACTAGAGCATACACTATGTGCTCAGTAAAATCTCCTACTTGCCCTAGACTAGATGAGGCATGTCTCGTAGACCTAGACTCTCAAGGTGACTCTTAAACATTTTAGCCATGAGATCCTTCGTAAATTGATCGACAACATTGTGCTCCGAAGTGATCTTCATGACAATCACGTCCTCTCAATACACAATCTTCTGTATGAGACGATACTTGCGCTCTATGTGCTTCCCATGCTTGTGGCTTCTAGGCTCCCTGGAATTCGCCACAGCACCACTATTATCACAATAAAGGGTGATGGCCCTTGACATGTTTGGAATAACTTCCAGATTAGTCAAAAATTTCCTAAGCCATAGAGCCCCCTTAGTAGCCTCACAAGTCACTACATACTCTACCTCCATGGTGGAGTCAGCAATACAACCCTACTTTGTGCTTCTTCAGACTACAACTCCTTTATTAAGAGAGAACAATGATCGTGACGTGGATTTTCTAAAATCCCTGTCAATCTGAAAATCAAAGTCAGTGTAGCCTGTCAGGATCAAATCCTTAGACCCATACGAAAGCATATAGTTCCTCGTTCACCAAAGATACTTGAGGGTGGTTTTAATAGTTGTCCAACGATCTAATCTTGGAGTAGACTGATATCTACTGACTATCCTTACTGCATAGCAAATTTCAGGTCTAGTACATAATGTTTCATACATTAGGCTACCAATAGCCGATGCATAGAGGATCTATCTCATCTCTTCAACCTCTTGAGGTGTCTCAGGACATAGTTCCTTAGACAAGATAATTCCATGCCTGAAATGTAATAAACCTCTCTTAGAATTATGCGTCGAATATTTGAAAAGAATTTTGCCAATGTAAGATGCCTAAGACAAGACCAACATTTTGTTTTTACGATCCCAGAAAATTTGGATCCCTAAAACAAACTGTGCCTCTCCCAAATTTTTCATTTGGAATTGGGCCACTAACCACTATTTAACATCAATCAGTAGAACTACATCATTCCTAATGGGTAGGATATCATCTACGTACAATACTAAGAAAGTTATTGAACTGTTGATGATTTTCTTGTAAACACCAAGGCTCATCAACATTCTGATCAAAGCCATAAGATTTGATCGTAGTATAAAACTTTATATTCCAAGATCAATAAGCCTGTTTCAGTCCATAAATGGACCAATTGAACTTGCAAACCTTTTTCTCTTGACCTCGGGAGATGTATCCTTCTAGTTATTGCATATAGATGTTCTTCTATATTGGGTTTATGTTCTAAAACTCGTAGATAGTAAATGTAAGTAATTGACTGTTATCAATAAAGAGTTATCGATGTTATTTCAATAATTTTTATTGATTTTGTCATATGTGTTTTGTCTTAATAACCCTAAATCAAATAAACTAACATCCCAGGCCATCTTATGAGTCTTAAACTATATGTGGAGACATATAGGGATCAATATTAAAGATACAACCTAAAGGGTTTATATTATAGGATAAGGCTGGATACCTTATCTTGGTGATACTATGGATACAACCCACTTTGTGATTGATACAAATGCAATGATTCAACACGTTCGTGTAGGAGAATGCAAGTGAAGGTATCCTATGGATGGAGTTTGCATAAGACCAGACCGCGAAATAGTAACCACTAGATGTAATTCCGTTGACTAGTTAGATTTCTATTTCAATAGGATGACCTAGGGAACTTAGTCTTAATTCTGAGTCTATTATGAAGTCTTGTTCACGAGGGATTGTACTTTCATTTGTATGGGTGAGAATAGTCAGTTTGCCGACTTAATAGTCCTACTATTTTGGAGGCAAGACCGAGTGAAGAGCTGGGATCATAATAATACAAGATGGATTTCCCTCTTTCCCAACTTTAGGGTAAGTAGATGAGTGTTACCTTAAGTAGTGTCTTCAGGACTTAAACAAATAACCCTACCTTCTCACGAGTCCAGGACAGGTTTCTATTTAATAATTGGACCATAATAAGGTTGTTCATTAAAGGAACACTGGTACTTAAGGATACAGAGGTAACCCAGAGTAAAACGATAATTTGACCCAACTAGTATTACGAACACTCGTGAAGGACTAACTTGTTGTTATTGGTCTATACCCGTGTGAAGGAATGGTGAAGTTCTACTGCAGAAGCAGGGATCGGTCCCAATTTTTAATTTTACATTGAACAAAAATTTATAGAACCAAAATATGCATTATTTCAGCTAATATACAACATGCTGTGAGAAGAGAAAAGGAATTAGGGTTTAGAAATCACTTACCCTTGAAGAACTCATAGCCTTCATGAAATCCCCTATTCAATAACGATAAACCACGAACAATGAAAATCACGAACAATTACAACCACGAATGGTAAAACCAAGGGGCACCACCAGAAGAATTATCTCTGTATTCTCCGTGGGTCTGAGAATTGAGAGGAGAAGAGAGAGTGTCTGGGATTTTCTTGAGATCTCAAAACTAAAGAATCCTCTATCACAAGTCTTCTGTGAAGAAGATTATTACCAGTCCAACTGCCCCACTCACTACGTGAGGTTAAGAGAGAATTAAGGGGAGGGAAGTTATTTCCCTCCCTTTAATTTTAAAATTAAAATTAAAATTAATTAATTTTAATGTAAATAAATATATTTAATTTATATATATAATAACTAACTTATTGTATATATATATATGTTATATCGTATATAACAAATAACCTATATTTTAATATTGTATCAAATACAATATAACCTATAGTTTTAATTCTCTCATTGTATTTAATATAAATCTCATTTATACTAAATTTAATTATATTAATCCAATTCACATAATTAATATTTGAATCATATTCAAATATTTATTTCCTCTCAAATAACTCTATATAATGTATCAAATACATGATGTTAATTATATCATATATAATTAATTCCCTCAATTAGCTTGAACAATTCAAATTGATCCAAAATTGATTCTCATAAACCCCTGTTGAGCTACAGATGGGACCTTAAGGACCTGGAGATTGAATATATATGATACATTAACCCCAACACCGTTGACACAAAAATATATATGCAGTGAGAAGAGTGTAACTACAGGTCTTTAGTATAGTGTATCAACAGTTAACAAATATTAATTAATTTGGTTAATGAATTTAGTCAATTAATCTCATATCATTAGAGCTTCTAATCTGTAGGTCCATGAGGCCCCCTTCTAAGCTCGTAAAGAGAATTCAGATAACTATGTTTTGAATAGAGTTTGAAATATTCAAATTCACTTAGGGAAATAATATAATGTATAATGATACATTATAATATAAAGTTTATATTTTAATTAAACTTTATAATATAAATTGAATTTTGGATATAATTTCAAATTAATTTATGGTAGAATTAAATATTCGAAGGATTTCAAATATTAATTTAATATGAAATAGATTCATATTAAAACTATAGGTCAAAATTAATGAGAGAAATACAATTGAATATGATGCACATTAAAACTATAGATCATGAGAGAAATACAATTGAATATGATTCCAATGTACGCTAAATTAAATTTTTTGAGTTTTTATTTAATAATTATTTAATTGGAGAATTAAATAACTATTTAATTTAATTTAATTTAATTAATTTAATTAAAACTATAGGTTATGTGAGAGATGTTTTATTTAAATATGATTCAAACGAAATTATTACTTAAATAAGATTTAATTTATTAAATTAAGTTATTCGATTTTATACAAATCAAATAACATCCATGTAAGGGAGTTATCTGAAACGTGGGATAGCTCCCATGTTTCATCTCTCTCACTCCTTTGATAAATGATCTGCAAAAGTAATGCAGTTTTTTTTACACAAGATACAAAAACAATGTTCTGTGGAAAGATTACTCTCTCAAAATTCTCCTCCTTCTTCCTATATTTATTTTCACAAACCATCACTTCAATTTTCAGAGAATAGGGAGGTAGCACATTCATTATAAGAATTTGGACTTTTGCTGACGATAGAAACCATCGAAAAAACTCAAAAATCGTCGGGACAACCTATCCTGATGGAAATCCAACCGTCGGTTGCATCGTCGGGAATGTGTTGTCGAAAAAACTTCCCTGACCCAAAAAAGCATTGTCGTCAGGAAAAAAAATATATCTCAACAAAACAAGGATGGGAGCTTTTGTCGACTCTAAATGATACCGTCAGGAAAATTTATTTCTCTCGACAGTGAGAATAATTTCCCACCATTGACAGAAGTCGGCTTATGCCAACTGTTCCATTTGGCGTCAGGAGATGGTTACTTATTTCGACGCTCAAGCTACAATTCGATTGTCAGCAAAAATTATCTTGAGAGTTATTTTAGCGTGAAATTACACTTTTTTCCCAACCCTTGTATCATCGGGAGATGGTTACTTATGTCGATAGTGGCCTATTTTAGCGTCGGGAAAGAGGTAAAAATAAGTATGAAATTACACTTTTTCCTGACCCCTATACCATCGAGATTACATATTTAGGCATCGAAATATCTTTTTTCTTTATTTACTAAATTTTATATCTATTTTTTTTTACAAATGTCATACATGTTTGAATCTTACAAATATCAAATAAAATAAATAAAAAATCGATAAAATTAATTAGATGTCTACAATATTAAATAATATCTAGATAACATGTTTGAATCTTATAAAATTATCAAATAAACAACTACTAATACTATTCGACTTAAATATAACATAACATCTACAAATTCTTAACTCCGGAATAACATTATATAATATCCACAAAGTACCTATAAAACATAATTCTACAACCTAACTTAGCTTGTCAGGAGATGCATCTTCAACATAAATCTCGAGATACCTACAAAATACAAATTTAAATAAATTTAATGCTCTATATATCATATACCAATTTCAAAATGAATATAGAATATTAACAAATTAAAATAAGCCAACTCAAATTTACATATTTCAATATTAAACTCAATATAGAACTTAAAACCCAACTTAAAATTAAATACAATTATACATTTACCGGTATACTAACTTTAAACCCAACATAAGAACATTAACAGATATAAATGAACTTTATGCAATCTTCCCTCCCCCTATAATACTTTAGCATCAAACTAACCCGTATTTACACATTTTAAACTCAAACTCAATGTACAAATATAATCTCAACAAAAGTATATAACTTAGAACTCAACTTAAGAACATCGAGAAATTGAAATAAACCAACTCATATTTACACAATTTAATCTCAAACTCAATATAGAACTTAAAACCCAACTTAAACTTAAACATAACTGTACATTTACCCCTATACCAATTTTAAACCCCGCCCCCCCCCCCCCCCAACTTATTTTAACCACAAACTCAATATAGCATATACACGTCTCAAAATTATTCTCAATCTCAATAAAAAAACTTAAAACTCAATTGAAAACATTAATGAATTGAAACAAACAACTCATATTTATATATTTCAATCTCAAACTCAATATATAACTTATGTTAACATAATTATACATTTACCCTTATAACAATTTAAACCAACATATGAACATTAACAATATAAAATGAACTTTATTCAATCTCTCCTCTCCCCTCCCACCATCATTGCCCACATCTCAAAATTAATCTCAAACTCAAATTAAACTTAAACATAATTAAACATAACTATATATTTACTCCTATATAACTTTTAAACCCAGCATAAGAACATTGACAATATAAATGAACTTTATCCCACATCCCCCCACCCACTTTAGCCTCAAACTTAATATAGCATATTCTCGTCTCAAAATTAATCTCAAACTCAATATAAAACTTAAAACTCAACTTCAGAATATTAACTATACTTTACATAACTATACGTATATGTTATCATCATAACTGTAGGATAACAACATACATGGCCTTCTAATTAGTTTATTACGAAAGTTGAAGAGCTCATACCTAGTTCAATTTATCTCCTTGTGATTTCATGAGTTGTAAGATCATAGCTTTCATATTATCCATCTCAGTTTGTCTTCTTTTTTCCAGTTTGTCCAATCTAGCCAATCTAGCCTTTAAGGATTGTATTTCTTGTTGTTGCTCTTCTATAACTTCGAAGGAGGATTCATTCGAAAATAATTTATTTTTTCTTGGACTTTGGTGCCAAAAATGTACGTATGCATGATTAATTGCTTGATTAACAAACGAGTTGTCACTCTTAGAGTGCATACGCTTAAAGAAGTCTAATAGGTTCATTGTTTGACCGCCGAGTCCTTTCTGTAAAACAATTCACATAGAAAATATTAATAGTACTTTCTTACAAATCAAATATACAAGTACTTTTATTTCTACCGTGAATTCTCCTATGTGTATGAATGTCTTAGAACTAGTTGTATGAGTGTACTTTAGAGCTGACCAATTCTTTTGATTAGTCTCTGGCACTTTCTAATAAAAATGAGAAATTAAGAGGAAATGAGTAATTGAAATGTAAGTAAACCGAAATAAACAAAAAAGTTCTTACTTTCCATTCGATGGATTCAAACTTAGTGCATAAAAAGTGTCAATCTTCAACGACATCTTTAAATCGATCAGGTGGGTGTGCTCGTGCTTCTTCAGGACTTGCATAATTTTTGTAATTTTAGTGTAGTTCCAACCTATACTCTTTAAAGGAATTTTTCATCTGTTCATCGATGAAATAATTGACCAGTTGGTTGAACAAGTCAAACAAAAAATAGTTCTGAATTAAAAAAAAAGAATTAATTAGTATCCCTGTACACACATATATATAATTTGAAAAATATCAAATAACCAACTTACCGTTAATTGACTTTTAACAAGCTCTCTAGTTTCTATTGGTACCTCTCTCCATGTTCCATGAAGAACAGAAAAGGATTCTCATGCATTGGTAACAATGACATTGCTAAACTTTTTTGCATTATCACAAATTGGTTTCGCCCATACAGGGGTCGATCTCGATAGGAATTTTTCCAAATGCTTGGACATGTTTATCCAAATCAATATTTCGAGAGTATCTGTATGTCATCCTACTAGTCGTACAATTGGCCTCTAAAGAAACTATACGTTGATTTAAATACAAATTGAATACAAATTATACAAATTATATGTTAGTTTAAACATTAGTTTAAATAAAAAATATACATCTTTTTATAAAAAGAAATGTGTATCTAAAACAATCTGAATTATCTCCCACGGAGGATAATGCCTCGTATGCTCGGAGTCTAAATACTCCATTGATGCCTCCTTATTGGTGTGACCTACCATTGTTCCTATGGAAACAAAATATATATATTATACAACACTACGTAAGTTGTGAAATGAAAAAGAAGATAATATTTTCATGATTATTTTGTATCATTGAGATGTTCATCGCGACTCAAACTCCTATCAGAAGATGATTGTACATCCTCTTCCTCGTCATTTATGAAGTCATCATCAACTCACTGAATTAGTTGTTCTTCTATGACTATATGATCAACATCAACTCTACATAAACTGATATCGTTCATTAATTCATCGATTTTACAAGGAATATTATTCACGACTTCTAATAACTCAGGTTGGCCATTCTCATGTTCTTCTACTTCTGGCATGTCCCACACACGCTTGTTTTGGACTACTTGCACCACTTTCTAATTATTACCATATTTGAAATTGTTGAGGTAAAACACTTATTTTTCTTGAGTGGCAAATACAAAAGGCTCATTAACAAACCAATGATGAGCTGTATTAATTGATATATACCCCAAATCCATGTGTACTCAGTCTTTTTAGGGTTTGTGTCGAACCATGTATGCTTAAACATAATTACACGTCTTCTCTTGGCATACTGGAAGTCTAAGACTGAAGGAAATCGGATTTGAGATTTCCATGAGCAGCGGAAATAAGATTATTCCAAATCACAATCATGAATGAACATTACATTTACAGTCGACTTCAAACAAACGGTTATACAATTGATATAGAAATTACAGCATGAAAATTCAAATGAACAAAGAGAAAACTCTACGAACATTTGAAGATGCGTCTCCACGCTCCTTTGCGCATGACCGGTCAAAAAAAAGCAACCTCGAAGCTTGATCTACACGACCGCAACACCGCACGAACTCTTTGCGCTCGTCCTCAACGATCGCCTCAGCCATGAACTACTCAGCAACAGCACGAACGACCTCCACAGAACCTCGACGGTGTCGAGTTGAGTATGATGCCACCAATAAGGCTACCTTGGTATTCTCGATATGAGAATCCAGAGGGTGGGCTCTGTTCGAACTTGGTATGAGGCAGATGAAGGAGAAAACACCGATCGTGTACAAGACTAGGCAAGTGGGAGATGGCGGAGACCTATCGTATAGGTCGATGCCCAATTGTTTAGCTAAAGCTATGCGATTGTCTAGCAAAACCTATGCGATCGTTTAGCTCATCATTAGCTCGGTCTGTCATTTACAGACACTACACGATCGTTTACTTTGGGCAGCGATCGTCTAGCAAAACTATGTGATCATTTGGTAAATACTATACGATCGTTTAGCTCACCACTACACAATGGTTTAGTTGGCCCTAGCTGTCGTTTACTAAATCCGTATTTACTTGACGACTACCGTGAGATCCTTTTTGCCGAGAGAGAAATCTCTAAAACTTTTTATAAAAATTTTTCGACAGTTTGTAAATCTTACTAAAATTAGGAAATCCATTTTCCTTTTACCTCACGGTTACTATGTAAACAATAACCACCCACTCAAATGGTTATTTAAAGAAAAAAGAATTAATTATCCAATAATTAATATTATTATAAATATAAATGATAACCAACTTATCATACTATATTTATAACCTATAGTTTTAATATTTCATCTTATGAAACATATAAACCATAGTTTTTTTTTTCTATTCCATGGTACTTAATGTAAATCTCATTTACATCAATCCTCCACTAGATGTATCTCATACATAATACCAATTATATCATATATAATCAAAATACCTCTTCTCAATTTGAACATTTCAAATCAACACCAAGAACTGATCCTCAACTGAATCCATTGAGCTACCAAGGGAACCTCAGAGACCTGTAGCTTGAAGCTCTAACGATACGTGAATAACTGACTAAACTCTTTAGTCACGGGATTCACCATCTATTAACTACCAGGCACTCCACTAAAGATCGACAGCTGAACTCTCCTTACCACAGATATATTATGTGTCCATCTTAATCAATTAGCAGTGCGACAACCATTCACAAATCGCTCGTAAGTATAGCTGAACCAATAACCGTTATGCCCTTGTAGTTACATCTGTCTCCTTAAGTACTACTGATCCTTCTAATGAACATAAGTCATAGTCCTACTATGATTGAGTATTCTCTTCCAAAGAGAAGCTGTGGCCACTATGTTCAAGCCCCGGAATCAGCACTTAAGGGAGAAATCTATCTACTTATCCCTACTTCGGGAAATGAGTGAATTCCATCTTGTGGATTGAGTTCCCAGCTCCCAAATCAGACAAGTCCTCAAAAAAGTAGGCATTTTGAGTTGGCAATTTGCCCACTCTCACCCATACTAATCAAAGAACCGCCCTCAAAGGTAGAAGTTCCCAAAACACTCAGGATTGAAGTTGTGTCACCTATGGTCGTTTAGGTGAGATGCAAGTCTCTAGTATCAACGACGTTATATACAGAGTCTAGTCATCTCGTGGTCCAGGTCTTATACAAACTCTTTGTATAGGACACCCTCGCTCGCACGTCTCCATATGAATGGTCAAGATCTACCAACTGTAGTAGTTTACAACAATTGCAAACCTCTATAAAATGGGTTGTATCCATAGTGTCACCAAGATTAAGTATCTCACCTTAATCCTTATACTACAGATCTATTTAGGTTATCACTTAAGGCATGATCCACTTATATATCACATATACATGCTTATGTTCACATAAGATAACCAAGGAGCTTTGTTTATTGGATATGAGTAAATGTCAGAATTAAATAACACTTATTTTATTCATTAAACAATGTGTATGTTTACAAAACAACGAGACTCCGGGAGAATTAGGACACCAATCCCAACAAAGACTTCATTGATAACACCATAGAAATTATGAAGATCACCTCTACCTTCACCTTTCTAAAGACACCATGATCCCACTATTTTATGTATTCCGACAATTATCACGCTCAATACTATGATAGCGTACTCCATTAACAATACATCCACTGTATGAGCATACTTCTGGCCTCATGCTAGTGAATATATATCATCAAACACATCTCCATTTTCACGCAATGAAAGAACCTATTAATTCAATATAACACACTAGATCTTATAACTAATGTCGCTCACATTAATTCAATGGAATTGTTACTTGTCCTTTAATATCATAATTACATGAGATTTGAACCAATTAGGAAAGCCTCGTTGATGCCTTCCGTATAAAGCATCTTGACTTTGAGCTTCAAATATTGCCTATAAGAAAGAGACATGTCTCAAATTTTTATCTCAAACATTGTATCAAAATCATCAATTACAATAGAATGTCAAAACATACTTTTGATAAGATTTTATTTCCATGCAATTGTTCAAGATGTACCAATGTGCACTACATTTCTCTTCTCTTGATAATGTCCTTACTCTTGATGCTCCTAATGGGCGTGCATTTTGTCTGAACGTTGAAAATTCACCACATATCTCATTCTCTGGAATTCTATCATCATTTCTTTCATCTCTATTGAACCTCATCTCAATTCCATCATATTGTTTGCTCTTGCGCCAACTGTGATTATCTGGAAGATAATGTCAATGCCCCATAAAACATTGCCTTCCTTTTAGCCTTAATGATGATTTATCCTCTTTACAAATAGGGCATACTTGGTAACCTTTGGTACTCCATCCAGATAGGGTCTTCATACGCAGGAAAGTCATTAATAGTCCACAATAAGCTCGCACGTAGTTGAAAGTATTCACTGCTAACACAATCATAAATGTATACATCATCATTCCATAACTCCTTTAACTCTTCAATCAATGGTTTTAAGTAAATATCAATTTCTTTTCCACGAGATTTCAGCCCAGGTATAAGAAATGAGACAATAAAATTTGTCTCTTTCATGCATTTTTAAGGTGGCAAATTATAAGGAATGGGCACCACTGGCCACATACTATACAAAATAGACAAATTTCACTGTCTCCCTTCTTTTAACAATTCAAGTAACAAATCAAACAACTTGTTAATCCAACTGTTAAGAACCTTAATATACATCAACTTCACCAAGAACACAATGAATAGAATTTTGTACAACTAGGGTACAACTGGTTACATCTTTCATTTATTAAGTTTTCAAATAAGCTTGAATTGTTATCTCTTTCTTGGGCATTGGTGTGCATCTAATTCTCATTATCTTCTTCATTTACATCAGCAAATAGATACTACAGATCATTTATAATATTCAAAACTTCATTTTCTTCATCTATAACATTCATCTCTTCCGTACTTAATCCATCATCATGTGTCGATTGAGATGTGTGACTCTCGTATCCCCTAGACAATCGATTGTGTCTCCATGATAAACCCATTGATGATACAATAGAGAATTACATTAATGAAAAAATGTCGTTCAACTCCACCTATTGGCTCCTACATTGCATTCATACTTTTTTTGCATAGACATCTTGTTTTTCCCGAGTTATTAACATGAAGTTTTGCAACTTCAAGGAATTGGGCTATTCCTTTTACATACTCAATTGATAATTTGTTCCTAATCTTAATTCACTCTTTATCCATTCTTAATAATATATAGGATAAGTTGAACTTGTATAATTTAGACAATTAGTTATATTAGAACACATAGTTTCAATTTCTAAGTATTAATTTTTTGTTAGATGAGTTGTTTTTTTTAGGAATAATATTCGACCACAAATAATAAACCCATGTTAGATGAGTTGTTTTTTTTAGGAACAATATTCGACCACAAATAATAAACCCATGTTAAAATATACATTAAGACTTTTAGTTTCATTTCATTTTTTTTCTTGTTTGTGTTTCTTTTTTGGGTGGATTTCCCCAATCATCCTTCAAAATAAAGTTTTCAACAACAGCCATGTAAACTAACCATAAACCATAAGATCATATTCCCTAAGAGCTTACTAAAATCCAAACTAATTCCCTTTATTAAAGCCACTAAACTTATAGTTTTTTCTTCTTCCCATGTGAGACATATCCTCAATATGGAATGTGTGCCCCTATTTAACTCTTCCATCAATCTTGCATTTCAAATTTGATATTCCTTCTCTTGTACGATTTTTTTCCTTTTTTTTACTGCTTGCCATTGTATTCAAACTCCAAAAGTTTCCTCATTATTCAGTTAACTAAACTAGAGCCTCTACATGGATATAATCTGAGGTACTTAAGGTACCACGAAAATAATTCTTACCCACTGCACAAAAACTCCAAAAATAATTCTTGAATCTAAAAACCAATAAAAACTCAAAAAAAAAAAAAAATCTAAAGTAATTTAACCCTTGTTGGACAACATGATAAAATTCTCCAAAAATTGAATATAAGAACAAAATATTATGGAGAACTTAAGCCAAAAAGATTGTGGGTATTCGAAAGCAACCAAGAAAATCCCAAAATAAATGGACAAAACACTTATCCACTGTACAAAAGGCAAAGACAAGTTGCAACTGGAGGCAACGACGGCAACTGTCGGCAAACAATGACAACTAGCAACGAACAGTAGTAGTTAACGGTAGTGGCAGCCTGATCTATGACGGAAAGGAAAAACGGGTGTGAGGGAGGAAAGAGAAACTAAAGGTTAGAGAGAAAGAGAAGCAACAGGGGCAGCGATTTCTGGAAAAAGAAGAGGGGAAAAATGAAGGTTTTAATTGGCCTTGTCCTGACGCTCTAAAAAATCGTCGGGATAAATAAGTTCTCCCGACGGTCATTTGGACAACCGTTGGGAGAACTCTAATAAAAATTCCCCAACATTTATTTCATATTCCTCCCGATGCTCGAAAAACCGTCAAGCTAAGTAGGTTCTCCCAACGATCATTTGAACCACCATCGGAATAACTTAAATAAAATTTCAGCAACCCTTTTATTTAAATTCACTTCTCCCGACTATTGCAAAATTGTCGGGCTAAGTATATTCTCCCCACCCTAGTTTCAACCTAAAGGAACTCTAATTACAGAGGACTTTTGAGCAGAAGCAGATCGTCCGAATCCCATTGTGAATGAACTCATACATTTACAGTCATACATAACAGATTATACACAAAACTTAAATTACAGCATGCTTTGAAATAATAACAAAGGATTAAAAGATTATACCTTTGAAGAACCCTTCTTCAAGATAATCCCTAAATTGTTCACGAATGCAACGAACAACTCTATCTCCCTTGATCAGCAAGTAGAAACTCGGTCCCTCGAACAAACTGGACACTATCACTAGATTACCTTAGTATTTTTGGTGTGAGAATCCAGGAGTGGTGGGCTCTGGCTTATTTTGGTTAGAGAGAAAGTTTTGAATTTAGGAGGAAGACGATCGTGTAGTGAATAACGAAGTAGTGTAGACGAACTAAGTCTATCACATAGACTAGCTACTCGATCGTTTAGGCTCTCAAGTGATCGTGTAGTAAGACACTCTTACTCGATTACTAATAATGTCAGTCGTGTGAGATTTTGAAATCAAATTTCATTTTATCCTAAATTTGCCATTAAAAACGTATAACTACCCACTAAAAGTGGTTATGGAGAAAAAGAAATTTAATTATCAAATAATTAATAAATATAAATAAATATGATAACTAACTTAGCATATTATATTTATAACTTATAGTTTTAATATTGCATCATATACAATATATAAACCATAGTTCTTTTTTATTTATTTTATGGCATTTAATATAAATCATATTTATATTAAATTTAATAACTATGAATCTTATTCATAGAAAATATATTTGAATCATATTCAAATATTAGTTCCTCCAATGAAATAATAATGTATCAAATACATTATATCAATTATATCATATTTAATTGAATTAATTGAATTATATCATATATAATCAAATTCCATCTTATTAATTTAAACATTTCAAATGAACCCAAAAACCGATTCTCAACTTGAATTCATTGAGCTACCAAGGGGACCTTATGGATCTATAGCTTGAAGCTCCAACGGTATGTGAATAAATGACTAAACTCTTTAATCACATTATCCACCATCCGTTAACTGTCGGGCACTTCACTAAAGACCGACAACTGCACTCATACTATAGATATATTTTTGTGTCCACTAGATATAACCAATCAACATTACAATGACCATTCACAAATTGCTCATAAGTACAGTTGGAACAATTTACCATTTTTGCCCCTATAGTTATGTCTAACTTCTTAAGTACCATTGATTCCTCTAAAATTAATGGGATGCAATATGCGATGCATGTCTTAAGGTATACATTGGTTCTCATGCGTTGGTGGTCATGCGTTGGAATGAAAATATGCGTTACTCTTATATGCGATGACCATACGTTCCTGTCACAAGTTTTCTTGCGCTCACGCCAAGTATAACGCGAACGCAAGTTTCTCGGGTGATTCGAGGTCAAACTTAAGGACTTGTAGCTAAATGCTATGCTGTAATGTGTATGTAGCGGATTAATAAAAGAATGATGGAGGGTATAAGCTAATAACTACTCCTACTCCTAACTAATAGACAAAGCAATGAAAGTATAGATGAGAGGTAGAGACACGACAACTGTTGACGCATAGCAAATGTATGGAAAATAGATAAAATCTGAGGATTTCTTCATCTAACCCTAAGCTTGACCGCAAGGGCAACCTCAACCAACGCAAGCTATGCGATCATGCTACACACACTTGAGCCTATTTCTAGGACGCATGGGATGTATATACGAAGTGTCGAGAGGCCTTATTCCTAAGTCTATTCTTGCTCATGTGCTCCCATACATAAACATGATGATTGCATACCACCGTATCCTATTTCTTGGACGCATGAAATATTCTCTCTGTAGGGTGCATACGCTGTGTAATAGCAAACAGAGCTTATTCCTAAATTCCCCATTCTTGATTATGCATTCCAATCCGCTCTCTTGAGTCTTAGATTTGGTTTTTAGACTACTCTCTCAAGTATGCCTAAATGATGAATGATGCGCTCATAAGACAAGGTAACTGCATAAACTTGGCTGACGTAAGATTATTCCTATCTCTAGTGAATACTTGCTTATATTGCTTAATGCGACCAACCATTTACCCTCCCGGGCAGTTAGTTGTTGCTGACTTTACTCATAGACAAGCGTTGCGTCCGCCTATAGATAGGCATTGCTACAGCTTCACACTAAGAAAATAAGGTTTTCTCATAACACTCACGCAACGCACACCTCCCGGTGGTTTGCTACATGCTTCATATTCCTATGCCGCATGATTAAGTATGTGATACTCTAACAGTCTCACTAAGTGATGCAATGAAAGTTAGATGCTAAGTAAATGAAGATGGAGATAGAAATGCATTGCTCACAAAATGTATTAATTCCTTAACCAAAATATAATACAATACAATATAAGGAAAGAAGAGAAAATGAAAGGACCAGCTTGAAGCAATGTCTTGCTTCTAGGGGATGTGTTTCAAGGCTGCTGGTGGTGCCATGGAAGGGCGGTGGAGCTGACTCTCTTGAGATCTAACTCCGGCGAAGGCTCCGGTCGTCACTCAAAATGGATGAAGGAGATGAAGAACTCTCAACCTTTCTTCTAACGCTTTAGTCTTGATCACAAGGATCCACCCGAAGGTAGGAAACCTTGGGTGAAAACCTTGGATGAAATAAAATTCTGCTCATTGGCTTCTTTTTATAGAGCTTGATCGCCGACAACATTAATGGACCTGCTCTGATTCTAACATTCGTGGCACGATGGTCCTTTTCTGAGTCTCTGCTGCTCGCGGCGTGGTAGGTGAAATGTCAATATCATCTTTTGATTTTCTCGAGATATGCGTTAATGTTTCCATTCCACCAACTTTGCGTTCATCCCTCTATTATGGTTATCATCGTGTAGCTGCAATCTTGAGATGACCGCATTTGCATGATTACCGCAATTTCTACGCGATGACCGCAATCATTTGACGATCACAACTATTTATGCGATGGACGCATGTGGTTGATTACTGCAATACCCATGCATTGAACGTATGCGTTCGCCTTTGCGATGGAGAAATTCTCCACATGCGGTCATCTATGCGATAGCCCGACTTCCGCGTATGCGTCTGCTTCCTGCGTTAGCTACAAAGATAGACAATTGAACGCATAATATAATAGTGGGTTAGCCGAGATTCTTGATGTTGAATGATGCAAACTAATTTTCTCATGAATTCCTAACATATTCGCCGCATATTCTACTTAACAACCCTCATAATTCTAAATAAAAGGCCTTAGATGACGTGCATTTATGCCCGTCATCAATAAATCTAATAAAAGTTTCTCGATCTTTTTTTAAATTGACTCTCTCTCGACACTCTTAAAACCATAGGGCTAAGTATGTTCTCTCGACAGTAGTTTCACCCACCATCGAGATAAATCTAATAAAATTTTTACAACCTTCTTTTAAAACCCGAAGCCTCGTCTATACCGTTGGGATAGGCACTATCTTCCAATGCTGAAATTTTAGTGTCGAGAGAGGCCAACATATCTTTTTTCTAATGTGGTTTATGCGGATTGTCCAAGAGAATGACGTCGAGAGTGTCATCTTTTTCTGATGTTATTCAAATTTTCATCGAGAGATTAATTTTTCCTGATGCCATAAAAAGCGTCGGGAAAAATAAGCTCTTCTGATGCTTTTTTCTACAGAGGAAAAAGTTCCATTAGGAAAAACCAAAATTCTTGTAGTGATTGGTGGTTTTCGAGATTTTAATCCTAAAGGAGGATTGACATTCGAGTCTTCAAACGATAGTAAAGTTCTTTCCCTTTTTCTGTAGGATTTTTCAAAAAAAAAAAAGAAAGAAACGAAAAAGCATGCTTAAAATAGATTAATTTTACAGTAATCTGAGTTTATTTTGGTCTTTGTGACTTTCTGGATTTTTCCAATTTACTGTGTATTTCAATTTCTAAATTAATTTCGAGAAAAGGTTCTAATTAATTTTGTTGCGATAGGGGTTTTATCCCTATATCCTCAAGATTACCATTCATAAAGGTAATCTTGACGTCCATTTGTCAAATCTCATAGTCATAATATGTGGCAACATAGAGGAGTATCAAGTTACATGAGAAAGTTTCCTCATAGTCAACTCCCTTAACCTAGGCATGACCCTTTGCCACTAGTTTAGCTTTAAAGGTTTGTACCTTATCATCAGCACCTTTTTTCCTCTTATAGATCCACTTGCAACCTATAGGTTTGACCCAATCAGGTTTATCTACAAGACCCCAGACTGAATTGAAGTATAGAGACTCCATCTTGAGATCCATAACCTTGATCCATTCATCTTTGTCCACATCTTCCATTGCTTGTTTATAGGACAATGAACCCTCAACGTTGTCATCAGATATAACAATAAGGGTTTTTGTTAAACCCATATAATGAACAGATGGGTTCCCAACTCTCCTACTATGTCAAGGTTCCCTTAACAGTTGAGGTGGATGTGTAGAACTAGATGAATCGAAATTAACAACTCTTGTTGATGTACCAGCTTCTTCAACAATCGTTGTTGAAGTTTTAATAGTTTCGTTGGAAAGCTCACTTAACACAATCTTACTGTGTGGCTTATGCGCCCTGATGTTGTCCTCTTCTAAAAATGTAGCATTTTTCGACACTAATACTTTATTATCTTTAGAATTGTAGAAGTAACCACCTCTCATTCCCTTAGGATAGCCTACAAATAGGCATAATTTTGAAAAAGGTTCCAATTTCTTAGGATTGGCCTCAAGCACGTATGCTGAGCAACCTTAAATCCTGAAATGACATAAATTACCTTTACGGTCATTCTATAATTTCAAAGGTGTTTCAGAGACACTCTTGGATGAAATACAACTCAAAATATGAGCTGCAGTCTATACTACATAACCCCAAAATGAATAAAGTAGTTGAGCATAACTCATCATAGACCGAACCATGTTCAACAAGGTTCTATTTCTCCTTTCTGATACACCATTCTACTGAGGAATAACGGAAGAGTCAAGACATGATTCCATGTTCTATCAAATAGTCCTAGAATCTTAAATCCATAACTGTCCACATCAATCGGTTCGAAGTATCTTAACTTTTTTACCTAATGTATTCTCAATCACAAACTTATACTCCTTGAACTTTTCAAGTGCTTCAGACTTATGCTGCATTAGATAAACATACCCATACATAGAATACTCATCTATAAAAGAGATGAAATATTCAAACCCTCTTTTTGCCTTAACATTCATAGGACCATAGAGGTCTGAATGTATAAGTTCCAAGGGTTCTTTGGCTCTATGACCATTTAAAGTAAAAGGTCTTTTAGTCATTTTGCCTTCAAAGCATAACTCACATGCCGGTAAAGATTTTCTTCTAACTCACTTAGACATCCATTCTTAACCAACCTCTCAATTCTATTGAGATTTATGTGACCTAATCTTAGGTGCCAAAGTTGGGCATTTTCTTTGGGAAAAACCTTTTGTCTTTTATTCTGAGTTATTATAATTCTGAACATTTTAGCATCAAGAAGGACCTTAGCACACAAAGTTGCAGAACATATTTGAACACCATTGTTAAGGAAATCAGTTTCTTCTTAATTCCGATGCTTAAATTATATTGTGAATAAAACAAAGTTCAATGTTCATGCACCAATTTATCTTGGTTGAGTACAAGTTTTCTTGAGATGGACCCAAGTATAAATCCAACACAAGTTTCCTAGTAAGTCCATGGTCAAATGCAAGGGATTTAGTAATAACTAATATGAGATGGCCAAATGAAATTCTCACAGTAGTTTTCTAATTAAAAGAAGATGAGGTGTAACTACACTAACTCAGACATACGTGCAAGAAATAAGAGACTGGAGGGGGTGAATACGTTGATGGAATGATGCATGCATTGTAATGATGAGTGTTAATTCCTCAACTTCAACTAGGAAGCCTTTGTGAATCAGTGGACTAGAACAGGGTTGGAATGAATATCAGTTAACCCCTATAAATGTGTAATGCGTCCAGGTTCTTTTATAACTTAGTTTATTTTCAGCATCTCTCATGTAGTCACATACGTCATATCTCTAAGATGCATACATACTAGTAATATTTCTAACATCACAACATGGTTAACTCTTTATCTAGAGCTACCCGTTGCCCTTCCTTAATGATTTCCATAGTCACAAACTTTTTCAAGCAGTTAACTATTTCTACTTAAATCAGGTGATCAGTCGAATTCAATCAATAAATGTTAAACACACATTAAGCAACTTGAACATTATACACATGCACTTAACAGATTAACCTTTAATTCATCCCAACTCACGATAATTAGTTACGCATGATTGATGAAATCATGAAAAATGATGAAAAGATGAACGAAATCATGATTGAATTGATAGATGAAGAAGTTGTCTTTACATAATCTCAGTTCAATCAAGTTAACAATGGAAAAAGATAAAATGTGGGAAATGAAGAAAGTTAAGTCGTAGGGCTCAATATCTTGCTTCTTTTGGATTGTTTTGGTGCTTTCTGTTGGTGATTGAGATGGAGATGTACTAGAGGTCGTATTTCTCGAGCTATCTCTGGTGGCACCTCCTTTATCAATGGTGGCAATAGTGATCTTAAGTCTCCTTCTTTCTTGCAGACGGCTGAGGGACTGAGTATGTACAAAATCTCTAATTGTGTACAAAATGAAGGTGTCTAACCCCTTTACTGATCAACAGCTTCTCCTTATATAGGCACTTGGTTAGTAACTTGTGACATGACAACATTAAATTCCATACTCTGCTTTAGCCATCTCATCTCTAATTGGTTCAGACGCCACTCGTCACATCCGCCATACTTACAACTTGTGATTTGACAGCTAATGCACGAGTGAAATGTATTATCACACGTTGGAGTGTTTGCTTTTCTGCAACACTTGGTGAATTTTCCTTTAACTCCTGTGTTTCAAGATGTTAGTGGTGGAATTTCATTCAAAGGGATACTTTTGTATCCGTTGATTGTATATATGAAATTTCACACACTTTTCTACAATAATGACTATATTTCTCATCATTTAACCCTAATTATTCCAACTTAAGAGGATAATAAGTAGTATTTCTACAAAGTTATCACACCCCCAAATTTATAATAATGCTTGTCCTCAAGCATTCCTAAAATAATACCTTAGCATAACTCATTCAATCTCAATGTGCTCAAATTATCCTCTCATTTTTCCTTCTAACTTTAACTTGTGATTCTCATATCAGCATATAGTAGTGTAAGTTTGTTCACTTCCTTAAAAAGTTATTCTAAATCTACATGCAGCAAGCACATTCCTAAAAAATCTCTTTGCTTTTCTAAACATACTTATCTTTCAAAATTAGAAATGTGTTAGAAGGTTCATTTTTATAAAAGTCTTTTCCAATCCTTTGTTTTTATTAAGGTTTTAAGCCCATCCATCAAATTTAGGTGACTTAGCTTTGTTTTCGCTTGTCCCGAAGGGTGTCATGCAGACATCCAACTACGAGAAAATGCCCTTCACGACTAATTCTTGTCAAGCCGGATGTTATCCCCCCCCCCCTTGTTTTTGGTTTAAACCTTGAAGTTAGGATGTTTTATTATGTTTGTGTTTGTTCTAGTTACTTGTCTTCATTTTTGTTGAGATTGGTGTCCTAATTCTCCCGGAGTCTCGTAGTTTTTAATTTATACACATTGTTATGAATAAAATAAGAGTTATTTCATTCTGACATTTACTCATATCCAATAAACAAAGCTCCATGGTTATTGTATGTGAAGATTATAAGCTCATACATTCAACATTCAAGAACTATTTCACATTTCTTTAACTTTTACAGTCAGTTATTGTAACTACTTGTATCAGAAATTAGTATAAATATTCATCATTTACAAATTTTGTAGATACAACATACATAGCTTCAAGAAGAACTTGAAAAATTTATAAAAGAAAGAATCTGTGACTTAGCTCTTAATAAAATTCTCTCCTTCCCGTGGACGTATGCTTTAATAGCCAAACCACATATATCGTTGTGCATTTCCTTCCCTTTCTTCTCATCGTCTACAAGATTGAATGATCGTTTACCATTTCCTTCTTCCATCATCTACACGATTGAATGTTCGTTCACCATTTCCTTCTACCATCGTCTACAAAATTGTATGATTCTTCCATCGTATACTCAAAGCAGTCGCACAGGTCAAACAAGAAGACATTGGGGTTAGAAGAAAGTGTAAAGAACTTAGAAGGTAGAGAACGAGAGAATCAGAGAGCAAAAGAGAGAGAAAGAAATTAATTCTACATTAATCACCCATCAGAAAGAAAGTGTTTCTTTCATTTTTCCATCAGACAAAGAGCAGTGGTTCAAACCACGTGTAAGGCATAAGCTGGAAAATCGTGGGCACTTAATAGCCAAGTTTTCTACCAACCAAAGTAATTTTGGGGGCAAAAGAACTGGGCTCATGTTTGGATCAGCAAAGAAAGGCCTCACAAATAATTTCATCATCTTGGTTGAATTCATCAAATATACAGAAGCAGGCCTAACAAAGTGGTATCAGAGCAAAAGACTTACAAGATCTCAATTCTTGGAGAATCAAGACACGAGTTTTTTTATCCAAAATGTCAGTAACAAGGTTCGACGTGGAGAAGTATGATGGCAAAGGAGACTTTGAACTATGGAAGGCCAAGATCAAGGCAATTCTCGGCAAGTATAAAGCCCATAGAGCCCTCTTTGATCCATCAACACTCACTGCCACTGTGATAGCTCAAGAAAAGGAAGACGAGGAGCTGGCAGCCTCTGGCACGTTGGTTCTTAATCTTAGTGACAATATTCTTAGACAAGTTTTAGATCAAGAAACTGCATATAAGATATGGACTAAGCTAGAAGAGTTATATGCTACAAAAAATCTTCCTAGCAAAATGTATCTTAGGGAGAAATTCTTCACATTTAAAATGGATTCATCTAAAACATTAATTGATAACTTAGATGAGTTCAAGAAAATAGTTGCCGAATTTAAAACTCTAGGAGAAAAACTTGATGATGAAAATAAGGCCTATGTGCTTCTAAACTCCTTGCCTAAACCGTATAAAGTAATAAATAAAAAAAAGAATGCTCTAAAGTATGGAAGGGATAGTATAAGCACATACACTATAATCTCAACCCTAAGAACTAGAGAGCTTGAGCTACAGGTTGATAGAAAAGATAAACCTAGTGGTGAAGGTCTATTCGTAAAAGGAAACTTCAAACAAAACTATTCAAAAGACAGAAAACCTCATAACTCAGAAGAAAATAAATCAAAGCAGAAAATAAAATGCAAGTACTATAAGAAAAAAGGGACATCTAATTAAGGACTGATTTATCTTAAAGAGAAAGAACCAAGAGAAAGAAAATGATTCAAAAGGAAAACAGCCCGAAGCATCTGTTGTAGAAGGTTCCTTCATCTACTCAGATGCTTTAGCCTCAACTTTAGGCAAATCTAATCATGTAAACCCTCTAGGAAAACATGATTGGGTTCTAGATTCCAGATGCACCTATCATATGACCTCAATGAAACCTTGGTTTAACACCTTTAAAGAAATAGAAGGAGAAATGGTATATATGGGAAACAACCGAGGCTGTAAAATAGAGGGCATTGGCTCTGTTTCCATGAAACTTAAGGATGGAACCATCAAACTTCTTAGGAATGTGAGATATGTTCCATTACTTAAGAGAAATCTAATCTCCTTAGGTATGTTAGATGCTATTGGGTGTGAATACCCGAGCAACCCTTGAGGTGCTAAAGGACTCTAAAGTAATATTAGTTGGGAAAAAGATAAATGACTTATTTGTGGTCAAAGGAGTTGAAATGATGATAGGGATGTTGCCACCACAAATGATATATGGCACAAAAGGTTATCTCACATTAGTGTTAAAGGCCTAGAAGTCCTATCTAATCAAGCGATTCTCCCTAAAGGTCTCTAAAAAAATCTAACCTTTTGTGAACACTGTGTTTTAGGGAAATCCACAAGGAAAAATTTCACTAAAGCACAACATACCACAAAATCTATCCTAGACGATATACACTCTGACCTATGGGGTCCAGCTCCTACACCTAGCCTAAATGGCTCAAAGTATTTACTTTCTTTTACTGATGACTTCTCTAGAAAAAGTTAGGTTTACTTCCTTAAAACTAAAGGCCAAGTGTTTGATAGGCTTAAGGAATGGAAACTCATGATAGAGAAACAAACTTCTAAAGAAATTAAATACCTAAGAACTGACAATGGACTGGAATTTTGTAGTGAATAGTTTAACAAATTCTTTAAAGAAACATGAATTACTAGGCATAGGACAGTTAGATTCACTCCTCGACAAAATGGAGTAGTTGAAAGACTAAATAGAACAGTCACGGAAAGGGTTAGATGTCTCCTATCAGATGCAATTCTGAGTGAAAAATACTGGGCTGAGGCTGCAAGCTACATAGTGTACACCTTAAATAGGTGTCCACATTCCTCCCTAAATTTTTTGACTCCTGAAGAAAAATGAACCACACATCCACCTAACCTAGAAAACCTAAGGGTATTTGGATGTGTTGGTTATATTCATCAAAATCAAGGGAATTTAAAATCGAGGGCAGTAAAGTGTATGTTTGTAGGGTTTTCTTAGGGAGTAAAAGAATTTAAGATGTGGAATCCTATTGATAAAAGGTTTGTTATAAGTAGAGATTCACATTCAGAGAAAAAGAAATATTTATGCAAAAAGAAAAGACATCTTATGAAGTTCCTACTAGCCCTAATACTACTAAGATTGAGGTGGAGTCACCTAAAATTTCTTCCACTAACCAAAACCCTCCTATAGAATTAGAAGAAGAAGAAGAGGATGCCTCAAATGAGAATACTGGGAATAATAAAGTGTCCCTGATTTAAGTCAGTATTCTTTGGCTAGGGATAGACAAAGAAGAGTGATAGTTCCTCCAGCTAGGTATACTGAAACTAACTATATGAACCTAGTTTTAAATGCTACAATAGCTTCTAATGACCAAGAACCAGCCACTTTTGAAGAGGCAGTTCACTGCCCTAATGCTAGGTCTTGGATTCAAGCAATGTGTGAAGAGATGGAGTTACTCATTGTCAATAATACCTGGACCCTAGCTCCTCTTCCTAAAGGTTGTAAACCTATAGCCTCTAAATGGATATATAAACTGAAGGAGGGTTCTACCAAAGAAGAAAACCCTAGGTACAAGGCAAGGTTAGTGGCTAAAGGGTTTACTTAGAGGGAAGGAATATACTATATTGAAAATTTTTCACCAATAGTGAAACAAACCTCTATTAGCTACTTTTATCTCTAGTTGCTCAATACAATCTAGAACTAGATCAACTAGATGTTAAAACTGCCTTCTTACATGGAAATTTAGATGAGGTTTATATATGGTTCAACCTAAAGAGTTTGAGGAAAAAGGAAAGGAAGACTTATACTATCTCCTAAATAAGTCAATATATGGTCTAAAACAATCCCCTAGATTCTGGTACAAAAGGTTTAATGACTACATAGAGAGTATTGGATTTCAGAGAAGTTCCTATGATATTTGTTCTTATATTAATTCTACTACCTATAAGAACAAAGTCTATTTATTACTCTATGTTGATGATATGTTACTAACAGGAAAATCTAAGGAGGATTTAACTCATGTAAAAAATCTCTTAAAGAGAGAATTTGACATGAAAGACTTAGGCCAGTCTAGAAAGATCCTTAAATTGAAATTCAAAGGGACAGAACTTCCTCAACTCTAACCATTAGCCAACTAAGCTACTGTGAAAAAGTAATCAACAGATTTAATATGACAAATGCAAAACTAGTCACCATACCTATTGCTACTCATTTTAAACTTTCCTCAGAAAACTAACCAAAAGAAACAGACATAGAACATTTGACTCAAATGCAATCAATTCCTTATAATCAAGCAGTAGGGAGTCTAGTGTACTTAATGATATCTACTAGACCAAACCTATCATACAACACTAGTTTAGTCAGTAGATACATATCTAACCTTGGAAAAAGACATTGGGAAGCAACACGATGTATTTTAAGATATCTAATTTGGTCTAAATGTCGAAATTAACATATCAAAGTATAATGAATCAAATTTAGAGCTATATGGATATGTTGATTCAGATTTGCAGGTGACCAAGACAAAAGAAGATCTCTAACAAGTTATCTATTCTTATTTGGCCCTAATTTGTTGTGTTGGAAAGAAAATTTACAGTCAATCACAACATTATCAACCACAAAAGCAGAGTACATAGCTTTATCAGATGTAATAAAGGAAGTACTGTGGTTAAAAGGATAGATGAAGAACTTTGGTATTAATCAAACAGTAGTAAAAATCTACTGTGATAACCAAAATGTCATTCACCTTTCAAAAAACCCTCAGTATCATTCAAGGACCAAACATATAGATGTCAAGTATCACTTCGTAAGAGATAGAATAGAGAAAGGAGAAGTCGAGGTGCTAAAAGTTCATACCACTGAAAACACAGCCGACATACTTACCAAACCTGTGAGTAAACTCAAGCTTGCTAATTGTCTTGGTCAGATCGGGTTTCTGCTTCTTGAAAAATGACGAAGACATGTTAAATCCAGAAGGAGAAGAGCTCGCATGTTGAGCTTAAGGTGGTGATTTGAAGATTATAAGCTCATACATTCAACATTCAAGAACTATTTCACATTTCTTTAACTTTTACAGTTAGTTATTGTAACTACTTGTATAAGAAATTAGAATAAATACTCATCATTTACAAATTTTGTAGATAAAACATACATAGCTTCAAGAAGAACTTGAAAAATCTGTAAAAGAAAGAATCTATGACTTAGCTCTTAATAAAACTCTCTCCTTCCCATGGACATAGGCTTCAATAGCCGAATCACGTATATTGTTGTGCATTTCCTTCCCTTTCTTTTCATCGTCTACAAGATTGAATGATCGTTTACCATTTTCTTCTTCCATCGTTTACACAATTGCATGTTCGTTAACCATTTCCTTCTACCATCGTCTACATGATTGCATGATTCTTCCATCGTATACTCAAAGCAGTCGCACAGATCAAACAAGAAGACATTAAGGTTAGAAGAAAGTGTAAAGAACTCAGAAGGCAGAGAACAAGAGAATCAGAGAGGAAAAAAGAGAGAAAGAAAATCAATTCTGCATTAATCACTCATCAGAAACAAAGTGTTTCTTTCATTTCTCCATCAGACAAAGAGCAGTGTTTCAAACCACGTGTAAGGCATCAGCTAGAAAATTGTGGGCACTTAACAGCCAAGTTTTCTATCAACCAAACTAATTTTTGGGGCAAAAGAACTAGGCTCACGTTTGGATCAGCAAAGAAAGGCCTCACAAATATTTCATCATCTAGGCTGAATTCATCAAATATACAGAAGCAGGCCCAACAGTATGTAAATTTAAGCATGTATATGAGATATATAAGTGGATCATGCCTTAAGTAATAACCTAAATAGATCTGTAGTATAAGGATTAAGGTGGGATACCTGATCCTGGTGACACTACGGATACGACCCACTTTGTAGAGGTTTGCAAGTGTTGCGAACTACTACAGATGGTAGATCCTAACCATTCATGTAGAGACATGCGAGCGGGGGTGTCCTATACAAAGAGCTTGTATAAGACCGGACCACGAGATGATTCGTCTTTGTATATAACATCGTTGATACTGGAGACTTACATCCCACCTAAATGACCATAGGTGACATGACCTCAATCTTGAATGTTTTGGGAACTTCTACCTTTGAGGGCGGTCCTTTGATTAGTATAGGTGAGAGTGACCAGATTCCAAACTCAACATGTCTACCTTTTCAGGGACTTGTCTGACTTGGGAGCTAGGAACTCAATTACACAAGATAGAATTCACTCATTCCCCGAAGCAGGGGTAAGTAGATAGATTGCTCCCTTAAGGGCTGATTCCAGGGCTTGAACATAGTGGCCATAGCTTCTCTTTGGAAGAGAGGACTCAGTCATAGTAGGATTATGACTTATGTTCATTAAAGAGATCAGTGGTACTTAAGGAGTTAGATTTAACTACAGGGGCATAACGGTTATTGGCCCAACTGTACTTACGAGCGATCTATGAAGGGTTATCGTGTCGTTGATTGGTTAAGATGGACACATGATATATCTGTAGTAAGAAGAGTTTAGCTGTCGGTCTTTAGTGGAATGCCTGGTAATTAACAAATGGTGGATCCCGTGACTAAAGAGTTTAGTCAGTTATTCACGTATCTTGAAGCTTCGAGCTACAAGTCCATGGATTCAAGTTGAGGATCAGTTCTTGGTGTTGATTTGAAATGTTCAAATTGACAAGAGGTAATTCGATTATATATGATATGATCGGTATGGTGTATGTGATACATCAAGTTGAGGATTAATATAAATGAGATTTACATTAAGGACCATGGAATAGAAAAAAAGCTATGCTTATATGTTTCATGAGATGAAATATTAAAACTATAGGTTATAAGTATACTATAGTAAGTTGGTTATCATGTAAATTTAAAATAATATTAATTATTGGATAATTATCTCTTTTTCTCTAATAACCAATTAAGTGGGAGGTTATTGGTGGTTTCATGGTAACCGTGAGATAAAAGAAATTTTTTTTTCCTAATTTTAGTGGTTGATGAATGAGAGTTTCTATTTTCGAAAAATTCTCGCAGTGGCTGTCAAGTAAATTAGATCTACTAAACGAAAGCTTGGAGAGACTAGACGATCATGGAGTGCTTCTATACAATAGTCACTCAGTTGGCCGATTAGCTAAACGATCGTGCTACTTTTGCTAAATGATCGTATAGTTTTTGTTAAATGATTGGCCATCCTCTATACGATAGACTTGTCATCTCCCACTTGCTTAATCGTTTACACGATTATTCTTCCTCCTGTCTCGTCCTTTAACCAAGTCCACACAGAGCCCACACTTCTGGATTCTCATACCGAGAATACCAAGGTAGTTATTGTGGTCGTGTCATATTCAACTTGACATAGTCAAGGTTCTGGAGGTTGTTCACTGTGTTCGTGGTCTTGGAGATTGTTGTGTTCGAAGTTCACTGTGATCGTGCAGTGTAGCAGTCGTGGTGTACGAGCGTTCGAGTGTTGCAGTATTACGGGTTGTTCGAGCGTTCGTGATCAAGGGTGTTGAAGATGAGTCTTCAAAGGTATGTTTGTTCTATCCCTTGATCTTTAGAAAAGCATGCTGTAATTTCATTTTGTGCATGACCGTATGTTTCCATTTATAAACTGTAATTGTTGTTATTCATATATGATTGAAATTTGGAACGATCATTCCGCTGCTCATGGAAATCCTCATGTCTGATTTCTTTCAGTTTTGGCTTGCCACCACATGTGTCATGCAGACATCGAACGACAAGCAAGTGTCATTCCCAACTAAACTCTTATCAAGTTGGATTTTCCTAGCGCTGATAGGGGAGTTTTTCTTTTTATTCAAAACTCTTTTTTATGAAATTATGAAAGGATTTTTATAGAAGTGAATGCATCAACTCGAACCTCGCCCCCTCTCCTCCTCCCCCCCAAATTTTAGAGGTCGGCAAGGTCCGCATTATTGAAAAAGAACTATAAGAATGTCTTAGAAAAATGTCAAAAAGATGTTTGAGGTGAGATTTGCATGAATAGAAAATTAAACATGTTTTAGTAAAGAAGTTCCTAAGCTTACAATTCTGTTGCTTATCTTTAAGACTGAAGTGTTTTAGTAAAGAAGTTCCTAAGCTTACAATTCTGTTGCTTATCTTTAATACTCAATTTAGCAATCATTGGTGTCATCATCGTGGTCATAAAGCAGAAATTTCGATAGGCTGACACAGAAGTTTTGTCAACCGATTGCGTCGACTATCTTAGTGATGTATGTTGGTGGTGGACTATGTTCGAGGAAGAATCCTTTTTCTACTAGTATGTCAACGAACTAACGCTTCCTCCCTTTATTTTTCACACCTCCCCTTCCGGCCAACTCATCTTCATAGGCGGTGGCCTCCTCGATTAGTTGCCGTATTTCTTCTTCCAATTCTTTTTGAAAAGGCTCTTTCTTTTATCCCTTTTTAGCAGGCGCACACTCTTCAAGCATATGCTAAATATTGTCATGCGTTACAAACTCAAGACTAGTTGCAACTTCCTCTACTTCTTCCAATTCTTGCTCGAAATTTCGTACACCGGCGTCTATGACATCTCAACACTGTCATTTTCTTGGCACTTCTCGACGCGCAATTCATCTTCTCGAAATAATCCTCTCTTCTTCAATGGTTGGATTATGAGCCCCTCATTTGAGTCAAATGGGTGTGTTGTGGATGTGTCAAGGCCATCTGCCGCAGGGACAGACCCTTGTAACATCATTTCATTCTCTTCTTCAGCCATTTCTTTCTCCAAAATCAAGGCTCAACGGTCAGCCTCATCTAGTACCTCTTGTGTTTGTGCGAGCAGTTTCTCACTTCTGGCCAATGCTTCCTCCACATAAAAACATATAGGTGTATCTGCATCTTGCCATCCTTGCCTCTCGTCAATGCTCGCTAGGATGTCACAAAATACTACTTGCTCATCCCTCCAGCTATTTCACTTGGATTTTCGTTATGAGGCAATGAACACGTAGTAGGCTCCAACGTAGGTCTGCTGGAACCAGAATCAAAAGGTAGAGGTGGAGTTGGTGGGGGTGGGTCAGAAAGGGTATGAGGTGTAGTGGAAGAGGATGTGGATGCAGATGTTGCAGCGATGGGGAAGAAGATGGCTAATGGTTCGTTGGAAATAGGGGTGATTGAATGCACGGCTAGAAATGGAGTAGTTCTCAAGTTTTCAGGAATGGACTCGTACGTCGGTATGGATGGGATGATAGTGGGAATGATGGGTGGAGGGGCTGGTTTCTTGTAGGGTTTTGCGGCAGTCTTTTTAGGTTGTGCTTTCAACGCAGGGTACTGCATTGGCTCACAAATAGTTAAAGGTTTAGATAGTTGGGACTCGGAAGGAATTTTGGAAGGATTTGAAGATGGTTTCAAGGGTGTAGTTTTGGAGGGAATACGAGCAGGCACTTTTGGTTTGGGTTTCGAATAAGTTTTTTTGGTGGTGGCTTGGCCTTTTGGTTTGCTTGAAGTGGTGGACTTGGTGGCCAGAGCTAGTGGAGGAGATGAAGAAAAAGTAGAAGAAGGAATGGAGGAGAAGGAGCCTACCGGGTTGTCCTCAGCGAAGCTCAGTGAAGCGTTCTGAGAATCAAAATCATTTGACATGGTTTTTTCGGTGAGGTTAAGTAAAGAATCGCTTAATGAAATGGTCATCAGAGCTAGAAATCACACAGATGGAGCTTAAGTATAGTCAACCGAACAAAAAAAGTTTTTCAAAGTGGACGGTGGAGTGGAAAGGAAGGAAACAAGGCTGCGTAAATAGGCAGACGCGTGACAACAAGGAAGAAAGAGAAATGTGTCATATCCCACGTCTGCACGTGCTCCCAAGTCTGAACAACTAATGCTCCTAAACATGGTATGCATTGATTTAGAGCATTTAAGAGTTGGCCACAATTAGACTATGTTATCAGCAAACAGCACAAGCAAAATCATTTTCGAAGTCAAAAATAGGTCAAACACAACACAATCGACGAATAAGGAAGGAAAAGAAGGAACGCAAAAATAAGTAGAGTACAAGAAGTGTCCTTGGAATATGGCTTCAAGTTTTCAACGCAGGGACAACTTTAACGTGAGCATCAGGCTAGTTCGCATAAGCCAATAGTTGTTTTGTTGTCATCCTCTCCTTCAACTTAGGGCTTCACTCTCTGCCCATAGACTTTAAAATCATTAAATCCATTTTCATGAGTCATTTCCACCACACCATGAGGAAATACTTCTTTCACAACAAAAGGTCCAGATCATCGAGATTTCAATTTCCCTGGAAATAAACGAAAACGAGATTTAAAAAGTACAACCTTTTTCCCAGCAAATAGTTCTTTCTTACTGAGTCGTTGGTCATGCCAGTTCTTGGTCTTCTCTTTATACATCTTTTCACTTTCGTATGCATTATATCTCCACTCATCTAATTCATTCAACTACAGCTTTCCAACTTCACTAGCAATTTCCATATCCATATTCAACTTTTTAACTACCTAAAATGCTTTCTGCTCTAATTCTAGAGGTAGATGACATGTTTTTCCAAACAAAAGGGCATACCATGACATCCCAATTGATGTTTTGTAAGAAGTACAATATGCCCATAAAGCTTCATCTAACTTTTGTGCCTAGTTCTTTCTAGACATATTGACAACCTTCTCCAGGATCGACTTAATTTCTCTATTTGAAACTTCTGACTATCTATTTGTTTGTCGATGGTATGCGGTAGCCACCATGTCCCTAACATTATTTTTGTTAATCTAGTATGCAATGACCATGTGTTCCTATCAAAAGTTTTCTTGCTTTGTCGCCAAGTATAACGAAAATGCAAGTTTCTCGGGTAATCCAAAGTCGAACACAGGGACTTGTCACTCAATAATGCTTGTGAAGCAATACGTTTGAGGCGATGAATAAAAGTAAAAAGAAGAAGTTTAATGGATTACACACTACTTCTACTCCTAACTAAACAGATTGAGCAATGGAAGACTTTCGATGTGAATTGGTAGATACACAACAACTGTTAATGCATAGTAATGTTTATTATCTTAAATCGCTCGAGTAATACCAACTCGTCACACTAAAGCATCGCACACCTCTCGGTGGTCAGCCGCATGACTATATCTCTATAGTGCATGGGTGCGTCGAGCATACGACCGTGCCTACTTCTAGGAACAATGCATATTTTGCTTAACGTGTTCCATCTCTTACCTTCTCAGACAGTTAGATGCGGCTGATTAACTCATAGACAAGCATTGCAACAACCCATCGACAAGCGTTGTTACAGCCTTTCACCAAGCAAAGAGGATTAACTCACTATACTGGCACAATGCACACCTCTCGATGGGTTGCTACATGCATCCTATCTCTAGGCTACACGATTGAGTATGCGATAGCGTTTGATAAATAAACGATGAAGGTAAACGATGATAATAATAAAGAAGATGAAGAAGATGGCGTTGAAGGAATCAAGTTATGCATTGATTACAAAATGTCTTAATATCTAAACTAAAATGTAATACAATACAGAGATTAGAGGAGAAATGAAAGACTCTGCGTCAAGGCTGTTGGTGGTGCCATGGATGAATGGTGGGATGTCTCTCTCGAGCTCTATCTCTGGCGAAAGCTCTGGTCATCATTCAGTTTAGTTTGTGGAGATGAAGAATCCTCACAAAAAATCTCGCTCATGCTCTCATCTCTGATCACAAACTTCTGCCTTGAGGCAGAAGTTAGGATGTCTTGAAATGAAGGTCCAATGGGCTATTTATAGAATTTAAACGCTGACAACTCTCATGACTGCGTTATATCTCACTGCTGCATTTGTCGCGGTACGGGCAATGTCACATCATCTTATCTTGTTGATACTCCCAAAGTATGCGTGGAAGCTTGATTCAACTAAAGTATCAATGCATTCTACCCATCTTGCGACCACCCTTCTATTTAAGGTTATCACTCTGTGGCCACAATCTCCAAGTGATTACCGCATTCCCTTGATCATCACAACTTCCATGCGATGGACGCATTCGATCACCGCAACTTCCATGCGATGGACACATTTGATCACCGAAACTTCCATGCGATAGACTCATTCGACTACCGTAACTTCCATGCGATGGACGCATGCGATCATTGCATGCATTCGTTTATGCGATAGCTCAACGTTTAACACATGCGTTGTCTTTGCGGTCGCTGGCTTCAGCGCATGCGTTTGATTGCGATTGCTTATTTCCAACACATGTGTTTTATTCCTGCGACAGCTACAAAAATAGACACTTTGGCATGGAGTAACGCATAATATTGGGGTCAGTGAGGATTTAGGTGCTAATCGTCGCAAAACTCAGTTTTTCACAAATTCTAAGTATTATCACCGCATTTTCTACTTGTTAGCCCTCATAATTCTAAATAAAAGGCTTATAATAACTGGCATTTCTGCCAGTTATCAATGAGTCTTTTGCATTGTTGTGAATTAAAGTCCTCTAGAAATTCCTTGGTGGTTAGGTAGTTCACTATATCAACATACCAAGGTTCCTGGTCTTCAATTTTTAGGAGGTATTCATCGGGAAATTTCTCTTCAATTTCTACTAGGCCAAACTGGAATTCTTTGTTGTCCAAGTGAGAAAGGTGGTAAACCACCTGGTTTTCAGTACCTTCCGATCCTTAACTTCCAAATCAAACTCCTGCGATAGTAGTACCCAATGGATCAACCTAGGTTTTGCATCCTTTTTCTCCATTAAGTATTTGATGGTAGAGTGGTCTATGTTAATGATGGCAGATGATCCTCAAGGTAGGCTCGAAATTAATCAATAGAAAATATCACTGCCAACATCTCTTTCTCTGTGGTAGTATAGTGTTCTTGAGATTCATTCAAGGCCTTCGACATATAGAAGATTGAATGGATGATAGTTCCCTTTTTCTCCCCTAACATTACACCTATGGCAACATCACTGGCATCGCACATTAAAATGAAGGGTTACATCCAATGAGGGGCCACCAAAATTGGCGTTGTTGTCAAGGCAGACCTTAGTGTTTCAAATGCCAATTTGCAATTTTCATCAAAGTCATAGGGTCTATTTAGTTCAAGTAATGCACTCAGAGGTCGCGCAATTTGGGAGAATCCTTTCACAAATCTTTTGTAAAAGCCTACATGCCCTAAGAAACTTCTAAGTGCTTTTACATTTGCAGGGGCTGGTACCTTTGTAGTTACGTCAATCTTTGCATTGTCAACTTCAAGGCCTGCCCTTGAAACTTGATGACCAAGCATTATTCCCTCAGTCACCATAAAGTTACATTTTTTCCAATTAAGGACTAAGTTGGTCTCCTCGTACCAGGCAAGGACAACTTTTAAATTGTTAAGGCAGGCTAAGTACGAATCTCCAAAAATAGAAAAGTCATCCATGAAGACTTCAATAGATTATTCAAGGAATTCATAAAATATGGCCATTATGCACCTTTGGAAAGTGTCTGGCACATTGCACAACCCAAAGGGCATGCGCTTGAATGCGAAGGTGCCATAGGGGCATGTGAAATTTGTCTTATCTTGGTCTTCAGGTGCAATTAAGATTTGGTTGTAGCTGGGGTAACCATTTAAGAAGCAATATAATTCTTTTCTTACAAGTCGGTCTAACATCTGGTCGATGAAAGATAGTGGGAAATGATCCTTCTTAGTCACTGCATTCAACTTTCTATAGTCCGTACAAATGTGTCATCCAGTGACTATTCTAGAAGGAATCAACTCGTTGTTGTTGTTAACGACTACAGGGGTACCCTCTTTCTTAGGCACGCATTGAACTGGGCTAACCCAACTGCTATCTAAGATGGGGTAAATGACCCCTGCATCGAGCCATTTTATGATTTCCTTCTTTACTACTTCTTTCATCGAGGGGTTAAGGCTATGTTGGGGCTCAATGTACCGGTCTTTCCTTCTTCAAGTCTTATTTTATGCATACAAAAAGACGGGTTGATTCCTTGAATATTATTTAGTGTCCATCCTATATCTCGTTTATGCCTTTTTAGTACCTGCAATAAAAGTTTTTCATTAGTATTAGAAAGTCTTGATGAAATAATTACAGGTATAGTACTAGTATTTCCAAAAAAAAAAAAAACATATTTTAAGTGGTCAGGGAGTGGTTTTAGCTCAAGTGTTAGAGGCTCCTCAAGGGAGGGTTACATTTGTTTTGACTCTCGTTCATTCAAGTTGAGTAGTTCAAACTTCTTTGTGACGTCACCTAATGCATGGGCCTTATATTCTAGATCTTGCTCATCTTGTCTTTCTTCTTCAATCATTTCAACAGTTTCAACTATCTAGCATGTCTCTGATTCGTCAGGGAACTTTAATACATTGAAAACAATAAATTTAACTTCTTGGTCATTTTTAATTCCCCTTGATGTACGTCTATAAGAACCTTTCTTGTGGCCAAGAAGGGTCTCCCAAGGATGATGGGGATGTCCCTATCTGCTTTATAATCTAAGATTATTAAGTCTGTAGGGAAGATGAACTTGTCAACCTTCACTAGTACATCTTCTATCTTTCCTTCAAGATAAGTGATAGATCTATCTGCTAGTTTCAAGGTCACCGTGGTCCATTTAGCTTCCCCGATCCTTAATTTCTTAAAGATTCACAAGGTCATTCGATTAATGCTAGCATCTAAGTGACAAAGTGCATGCCCTACATCAATTCCCCCAATTGCCTAAGGGATGGTAAAGCTACTAGGATCTGTTAACTTTTCTGGAAGGTTTTTCTTAAACAACGCATTGCATTTCTAGGTTAAGGCGTGGTTTCAAACTCACCAATCCTCATTTTCTTTAATAAAATATCTTTCATAAACTTGACATAACTCGACATCTGTTCCAACGTCTTAACCAGTTGAATATTGATGTGTAACTGTTTGAGAATGTTCAGGAAATGCTTGAATTGCTTTTCATCATTTTTCTTCTGCAAGCGTCGAGGGAATGGTGCAGTTGGACGCATGTCAGGTGTTCCCCTTGCGTTGGAGGTACTCACTGGAGAATGATTTTTAGAGCCAAGTGTTCTCTCTTCTCTAGGCTATTCAAATACATTTTCATCGGAGATGGTTGTTCAGGTGATTTTGAAGGTTGCATTGACTGACGACGGTCTTCTCTGGGTTTTCTCCTCTCATCAGCTAGAGGTTTTCCGCTTCGTAGTGCCACAACTTGATACTGCTCCTTGCCATTATTGTTGTGTCTTGGGGCCTCATTATTGCTTAGCAGGGTGTCATACGGCCGGTTCTTCACCTCATTAGCAATCTTCCCTACTTGTATCTCCAAGTTTCTAATTGACGATGTCTGACCTTTCAAAAATACGTCATTCTGAACGATGTATTCTTTCAACAAAGCTTCAAGCAGAGATAAGAAACTTGACTCATTGGTACCTTTTTTGTGAGATTGTTGAAGTGGTTGTTGTTGTACGTGCTGGAATCTAGACGAATGACCTTGCTTGTGCTACTGCAACATACCAGACTGATCTTGGTTTTGTTGCTAACCTCCCCAAGGAAAATTTGGATGGTTTCTCTATGCTGGGTTGTATGTGTTAGAGAATGGGTTATTTTTCATAAAGTAAATGATTTGTGGATTTTGTGGACAAATATTAAAGGAATGTGGTTCACCGCAACCCACACAACTAATCATGGGTTGCCCTAATGCATCAATCTGATGAACATTCTACATTTGAGCTGCATTGTTCATGATTAAATTATTCATATGTTTTTCATGGCGGCAGCTTGCCTTGCTAGGTTGGTCACTGCGTCATTGTCTATCATTCTTGGCTTTCAATGTCTATCTCTCGATTACGACTTATTTCCCGTTCTATGTTGTGTTTGGCTATGCGATTTAGAATTTCCTTGGCTTCATCATAAAACTTAATCATGATGCATCCTGCGACGGTTGAATCTGCTGCCATTTTGGAAGGTTTATTCAGGCCAGTGTATGATGTCTCCATTTGAATCGTGAGAGGTAGCTGGTCTGGATAATTTTTGGCTAACCATTTAAACCTTTCCCACGCACCACTTAAAGTTTCAGAATCACTCTTTTCAAAGTTCAAGATTTTAATTCGTCGCCTTGCGCGGATAATTGGAGGAAAATACTTTTATATAAATTTTTCTACTAACTTCTCCCAGGTAGTCACCTCATCGGATTCAAAAGAGCTCACCTATTGCTTATTTCTTTATGTGTGATTCCAGGAATCACAAATGAGTTGCATGCTCCAAGAAGCGTTTTATGTGTGCATGGAGGTCCTCTCCGAGAGTCCCACTAAATTGCTCTGTCGTTTGCAACATCTGTAACATTAAAGATTTCATTTCAAATCTAGTCCCATCAGAAGATGGAAATATGATCCCATGCGAAAAGTCATATAGAATGGGTGAATCAAATTCACGCATCAACCGTATGCTATTGTTCGCCATCAAAATGGGAGTATTTACTTATTGAAGCCTCATGTTAAACGTGAGGAGAAAGTTCAAGTATTCATGCTATAGTCAGAGATTCGTTAGTTTATTGAATTTAGGCTTTAGCAAGTGTAATTTACATATTCAATAACAACTTTAATGAATATACCTCAATAACATATTTATCGCAAAATATAATATGTTTAATGTTTATAAACTACGAGTTTTAGGACATATAACCCAACAAGAAGTGCATCGAAGAGGAGAACATATCTAGTAAGAGTATGTTGTGTCTTGATGTTCAAACTAGATGGAATTTTACATATTTAATGCATGATGCAGCTAAAAAGTTTGAAAAAGCATTTGAGAGGTTAGAAGACTACGACACAATCTACATGAATGAAGAAAGTAAACAACCACCAAAGATTGGAAAATTGCTAGAATTTTTTCTAAATTCTTGTAGGTATTCTATGAAGTAATTGTTAGAATTTTAGGGTCTCTTTATGTTACTTCTAACACGGTCTTCCATGCTATTAGTATTATTTATAATTGCATAAACAAATATTCAAGTTTAGTTGGTTCTGATAATTTTCTTTTGCATGACATGGCTTTGAAAATGCAAGAGAAGTATGATCAGTATTAGGAAAAAAGCGAGAAAAAAATTTCTTTTTGTATGTTGCTTTTGTTTTGGACCCACGTTACAAGATGAAGTCTCTTATGTATTGTCTGAATCAATTATTTGATATGGATACAACAAAAAAAGTGGGAAATAAAGTAGAGTCTGTTTTGAGAAAATTGTTTACTGAATATACTTTTATCATTTCTTAACCATGGTTCATCTTCATATTCAATTTCATCATCTCAAGTGTTTAAGGATTGTGCAAGTATGAGTCACTCTTCGATCTGTAGTGATAGTAGTAGCAGTAGCTCTTTGAGTACTACATTTTCATCTAGAGCTACTACTTCTACTGTTAGTATTGCTTCAGACGTTTTTCATTTTGATTTTGAAGATATGGAAGAAGAGGATACACTAAGTGTGGATACAAAAGTTGATATTTACTTATTGGAGCCTCGTGTTAAATACGAGGAGAAATTTGATATCTTAGATTGGTGGAAAGGAAATTCTTCTAGATAAAAGATTCTTAGCCAAATTGCATGAGATCTTTTAGCAATTCTAGTATCCACAGTTGCTTCTAAGTCTACATCCAATACTAGTGGGAGAGTAATTGATCCTTTGCATTCCACATTAGCTCCAACCATAGTTGAGGCACTTGTAAGTGCACAATATTGGTTACATTCAAAAGTAGTTAGCATTGATCTTCAAAGATATTTAGAGGATATTGTAATTATTAAAGAAGGTTCGTATCTTTAAAACATTTTTCTATACTTCAAATATATTATTTATATAATTAGTATGTGAACAAGAATCATTTTCGTTTACTTCAAAGCAGGTTTAGAATCGAAAATCAAGGAGAGGAACGAGAACGAGGAGAACGAGAAGGAGGAGAATGTGAAGGAGAAGGTAGCTTGAACAAGTTTGTAACTTTTGTGTTTGGTGGACTTTGGAACTTTTATGTTTGTAATGTAGTACTTGTATTTATGTTTGGTAGACTTTGGAACTTTTATATTTGTAGGACTTGTATTATGTTTGGTGGACTTTGAAACTTTTATCTTTGTAGGACTTGTATTTATGTTTGGTGGACTTTGAAACTTTTATATTTGTAGGACTTATATTTATTGTGGTGGACTTTGGAAATTTTATATTTGTAAGACTTGTATCTATGTTTGGAAGTTTATTATTTGTAAAAGGATTTGTATTTATGTTTAGTGAGGTGTACTTTGGAACTTTTATGTTATTGTTTGTAGAACAAAAACTTATATGTTTGTAGTATTTATATTGTTGGACTTTGGAATAATTTTTAAGTTTGTTGTTGAACTAGTAGTGTTATTAGTAATCTAGACTAGTAATACCAAATAATGACTCTTTGTAATTGTTATTATTAAACTTTAGACATTTTAATTTTTATTGTTTTTAAATTTCACAATTAATTGTCAAAACTATATTTTAAAATACATTATGTAACACCCAGCACATTTTTTTAGTAATAATGTAATTTCAGTAACTTTATTATGTGGAATTTCAGTAATTGTTATTAGTGGAGGGCATTTTTGGAATTTTGGACTTCAAGTGTAAATGCAGGAATTTAATTGTTGGCGTAAAATTATTCGAATTGAAAATTAATGGCAGGAATTAATTTCCTTTTGAAACAGAAAAGAATTTAATAGTATAAAGTGGCATAAGGAAAGGAATTAAATATAATTATACTTATTTCCTTTTTTTGTTTTATTATACTTATTATTTTTATTTTTATTTTTATAAAACAAAATCTTTTTCTTCTTCTTCCTCACGCCTCTCTACCCGAAACCCCCTCCCCGTTTTTTTCCTCTCCACGCGAAACTCTCTAGCCGGTACCACACGGGTCCGACCAAGCTACCACCAGTCGCCAATCGTTCATTCGTGGGTCGCCGTTCGCGCAGGTTGGTTTGATCGTCAGCAAGCAGCGATCGTCTAGTGCCGCTCGCCCTTCCACGGGCTGATCTTGCCCAGTTCGTCAGAGACGCGTCCGCACCGCCGTCGCCCCAGCCACTTAACCGCCGCGTGTCGCGCCCGTCTCCCAACAGCTTGAGCCACCACCCCGAGATCCAGCCACGCCGTACCTGTTCAACGAATGTGTTCGCGTCAGGGGTGCTGCCGTCGCCTCTAGCCGATCTATTCCACCGTCCATCGCCGTGCTGCCTATCCTTTGTTGCGTGGGTCTTCGTCGAACTCTGAGATTTGGGTAAGATCTATTTTCTCTATTGGGTCAGGTTTCTTGAAGGATTTTTTTTTTATGCCCATTACGTTGGAATGAAAGTTAAATTAGTCGCATTATTTTGATTTTAGATTTGAGCTTGGGAAATTATAGAAGCGGCTGTCCAGTGGATTCGAGATTGTTCGACAAGAGTTTTGGTAAGAGTACTGGTCCTTGTTGTTGGTTTGTGGGCACGCATTGATTACTTAATTAAATGTTGACTTAACTCTTGTATCTTTAAGGTTCCAAGTCGTCGTCCATTGGGATTTAAAATCTGTTAGGAGGAGATTTTGGAGTCGAAATCTTGGGAGTAGTTGTTGATCAAGTTTCTTTGGGTAAGCTTTTGGGTATTTTGGATTTGGGTCTGAGGTTTCACAGTTATTGTTGGACTAAAATTTAATGGTTGTATTTGTATGTTAGGGCCGTTACTTCAAACCGCTGTCATCGTTTGGTTGTCTGATTTTATCTGTGAATTTTCAATTAAGGTAAGTAATCTTACTACTGGAACTGCCCACGGGCTAGGCATTAGATGTATACTAGCATGATAAATGTATGTTATGGCAGAATGACAACATGATAGATTGATAGTATAACATGATCAAAGTATGTTCTGTTACGAGATCCGAATTATTTATTTATGCACATAGACACTTGAATGCTAGTATGAGATGGTATGTGCTTCCATGGTTGTATTTGATCTGATGATGTTGAGGTATACATGTATATTGTAGAACCATGTTGTTAAGGTATATGTGTATGTTGTAGAGCCATGTTGTTGAGGTTTATATATATGTCATATATTCGTACAATGATGATTATGATGTTGAGACTGTGCCATTGTCCTTACTGATTAGTTAGATGCCCATTAGATTTTGTGTTTCCTTCGGGATTCACCAGTTTATGTTTCTTTCGGGATTCACTAGTTTGTGTCTCCTTCGGGATTCACCAGAGGTAGTGGACATACTTAACTACAGTAGGATAGGACTCAGTCTTCTTCTTGTTTCATGTGTATATGTGTCCCATGAGAACTAGAGCAGTTTATATGTTTCACCAGAGGTGGGTATCTAGAGGACATAGATGCCCAGCCTGACCCCAGTAGTGGTGTTACTTACTGAGTATATTATACTCATTCTTTCTCATGTTGTTGTTTCAGGTAAGGATAGAGATGTACCGGTGATGGGCAAGTGGAATTCGTGTTCGAGCCACTGGGGCTAGTTTTTACGCTTCTGCATCATGAGATTTAGAGTTCTTTTCATGTTTCTCTTAATTTTTAGTTTTGATGTTTAAAACTTACTTTTAAAAATCGTTTTTTCAGACTTATTTATATCCTTTATGATTTATGGGTACCCTACTATTGATTTAGTATTTGAATTTAATGAAAGTCTTTTGAACTTACCTTATTTAATTAGCATTTATTTTGCCATAACCGAGTGTTGTTTTGAGTCCCATGCATGCATGTATTTAGTAACAGTCTAACTTAAGTCCTAGGGGGTCGGGTCGTTACAGTTGGTATCAGAGCCCATGTTTTAGGTTCTATAGACTGACTTACTATGTAAGTCTAAATAGTACCTATGGCTCAGTAACGGATCCCTCGTCATCGCCAAGTACGTTCTACTAATGAAAGTTTCAATGCATATATGAGAACAGTGATGTAGTGTTTTAAATGCATGATGTCTGAGAAAGACCCAAAAATAACTAGTTAACGTACGAATTTATGACAGGACATGGCACCTAAACCTAGAACAAGAAAGACAGTTAGAGAAGAAATGCAAGCAGAGAGAGCTGAGAGTAGCCAAACTGTTCCGGCAGCTCCAAATCCACCTGTGACCCAAATTGATGAAAAGGCGATGGAAGCTAGAATTAGTGAAGCTATTGCATCCTCTCTAATGGGAAAGCTGCAGGAACTGATTCGTAGCACGATGGTAGGATAGACTGCCCAGACCCAGGCTCAGAAGGAACCGGTGCCACCCGAGCCATTACAACAGACCCACCGCAAGATAAAGACATGCAAAGCCTGTCTCTTGAGGCTAAACATCTGAGGGATTTCCAGAAGTATGACCCTCGCCCATTTGATGGATCGTTGGGGAACCCCACCAAAGCAGAAATGTGGTTGTCATCTATTGAGACAATATTCCGTTTATGAGGTGCCCAGAAGAGCATAAGCTTCAATGCGTAGTTTTCATGTTAACTAGTAACATGAAAATCTGGTGGCATTCAGTAGAAAAGATGATTGATACTGGTAGTGAACTTGCAACCTAGGAGCAGTTTAAGGAGTGCTTTTATGAGAAGTACTTTTCGACCAACACCCGATACAACAAACAGGAAAAATTCTTGAACTTAAGGCAGGGAGTTATGTCAGTGGAAGAATAGGAGCAAGAATTCGATAAGCAATTTCGCTTTTCTCTTGTACTAGTAGCCACCCAGGCAGCAAGGACAGAGAGGATAGGTCGATATATACCACTTGTGGTAAGCAACGCTGGGGACGTTGTCTAGCCGGCTCTGGGATCTGTTTTCGATGTGGCCAGAAGGGGCATATATATGATAGATGCCCGGGGAGGAACACGCCTGAACACAGGGGCCAGCTCGTAAGTTCGTTTCAGGGAGGCCCGAGTCATTAGCAACAGCAGGGTAGGGTGTTTTCTACCACTCGGCGTGAGGCCGAGAAGTCAGGCACCGTGGTGATAGGTACATTCCCATTTTGGGACATCATGCTTTAGTTTTATTTGACTCTGGCTCTTCGCATTCGTTTATATCTGCTGTATTTATGAGGCATGCCATGTTAGACTCAGAACCTTTGCCATTTATATTGTCCATTTCCATTCCATCATAAGAGATCATGTTAGCTACAAAAAAGATAAAAGCATGTCAGGTAGAGGTAACCAATTGCGCATTAGATGTAACCTTGATAATTTTAGATATGCGCGATTTTGATGTGATATTGGGCATGGATTGGTTAGCTGCTAATCATGCCAGCATAGATTGCTCCCATAAGGAGGTCATCTTTAACCCTCCTATAGGAGCCAGTTTTAAGTTTAGAGGGGTTAGGACCGTAGTCCTACCCAAAGTGATTTCCACATTGAAAGCCGGTAGACTAGTCGACCAAGGAGCCTGGGGCTTTATGGCCAGTGTGGTGGACACTAAAGAGACTAAAGTCACCTTGACTTCGGAGCCAGTAGTGAGGGATTTTCTAGACATTTTTCCAGAAGATCTTCCCAGATTGCCCCCGTAGCGGGAGGTAGATTTTCCTATTGAGTTGGAGCTAGGCACAACCCCTATTTCGAAGGCTCCATACAGGATGGCCTCAGCAGAGTTGAAGGAACCAAAGGTCCAATTGCAGGAGTTGTGGGACAATGGTTTCATACGCCCTAGCGTGTCACCATGGGGTGCACCTATTTTGTTTATGAAAACGAAGGACGGATCGTTACATCTGTGCATTGATTACAGAGAGCTGAACAAGGTGACCGTCAAGAACAAGTATCCCTTTCCCAGGATTGATGATTTGTTTGACCAGTTGCAGAAAGCTACAATATTCTCTAAGATTGATCTCCAGTCAGGATACCACCAACTGAGAATAAAGGATAGTGACATACCTAAGACAGCTTTTCGTTCGAGGTATGGACGAGTTCATAGTGATGTTGTTCGGTCTAATGAATGCACCAGCAGTGTTCATGGATTTGATGAATAGGGTATTCAAGGAATTCCTCGACACCTTTTTTATTGTTTTTATTGATGACATCTTGGTTTATTCCAAGGACGAGGCCGAGCATGAGGAGCATTTGCGGAAAGTTTTGGAGACATTGAGGGCCAATAAGCTGTATGCTAAGTTTTCTAAATGTGAATTTTGGTTGAAGCAGGTGTCCTTCCTAGGGCATGTAATATCGAAGGAAGATGTCTCTGTAGATCCTGCAAAGGTTGAGGCAGTTACGAGTTGGGCTCGTCCAACCACAGTTAGTGAGGTACACAGTTTCTTGGGGTTAGCAAGCTACTATAGACGATTTGTAAAGGACTTCTCTCACATAGCCGCCCCATTGACTTAGTTGACCCGGAAGAGAGCAGCATTTGTTTGGAATGAGGCTTGTGAAGTTATGGTTTATATTTTATCGTGACAAAACTGGTGTAAGAATTAGACAAATAAGAGCAAAATAAGAGTATTTATATATAAAAAAAAAATTAAAAATGATATCTATATAATTTATTTTAAATTTTGTTCTTTTCAAACTCAAGAAAACTTTAAACAAATTGGTTACTATACTGACAAAATTTTAAAATTTTTTTTTTGCACGTCTAAGTATATGTTTGGGAATGATTTTAAAATTGTTAAAACTATTTTTGTCAAGTTCAAAATCACTCTATAGTACACTTTTAGTCACTCAAAAATATAAATTATTTAATTTTGCACTTTCAATTGCAATTTCTATTTCATCAATATTAGTTTGAATGATTGGAAACATGTTCATAGCTATTATAAAAAAATAAAATTAATTTTAGCTATTTTTAATTCTCTTCATATATGCTCTAAGAGTATTAATGCAACTTTAAAAACTTTAGAATATTTGAAATGAGTATTAATGGTTTGTGTTCATATATTGACTATACGGATATCTTTTCAAACTTAAAGTTCAAGGGCATTTATGAAACCAAACACTAACGGTTTCCATCTAAAACAAACGACAAAGGAACTTTTGAACCATTTCTTAAAGTTTAAGGGTAATTATGAAACTTTGAAAGTACTAGGTTATTTTTTACACAATGTACAAAGTTTAGGGATATTTTGTATAGTTTAACTATTTTTCTTTAATACCAAAAAATTTATGAAGTTTCTTGTGTCTGGTCGAAGCAAGGATTAAAATATTAATATCGATATCAAAATTTTTTTAGATATATCTATATTGATGGATATTCTTGTAAATAAAGAAAGTTGTAAAAATTATTTAAAATCTTGTTGTCAGTATTTATATTGTTAGTATTTATTTAAAAATTATTTCAATTCATGGATATATTGATAGATTTTACTCTCAAATTAAGTTATAAATCTTGTTGTTAGTGTTTATATTGTATAATTAATATAGGTGAAATTTTTTAAATATTTTTGAAAGAGATTTTTTAATGTTTGATGCATATTTATAAAAGGAGGTATATCCAATATATTTAACATCTATGTTGAATCATTCGATTTGCAAATATGTATCAACAAATATATCTACATATTGACAAATGCTAATCTTTTCATTGAAAAAACTGTAAACTTGAAAAGTCAAAGTATAGCATCGACTTGTAGGTCCATGACACAACTCGTCACAACTGAGCTAAGTGGAATTATTCGAGGAGACTAACTTTTCTAGAGCATATAGATTTTTCAATCTACATCTAACAATTATTAAAAGATAGTCATAGTATGTTGGTTTCATTCGAGGAGACTAATTTTTGCCACCATTTTTTCGGAAAGGCTTGGTGGGTTTGGATAACTATGTGAAAAAGAAATAATCTTTTACTACCACCTATCCTTTTTAATTTTAATAAAAAAGATTACCGTTTTATTACCATTAAACATTTTTATTTACGAAAATAAATGTGTTAAATCTAAATTAATTATTAGAATTAATTCCAAACATTTTTTTCTTCTTCTTCATACAAAAATGAGCATCTTGGGGACACACAGAAAAACCTAGTTTTTCAGATCTTTTGATCTTTTCTGTTTTCGGTTGCCATTGACATTTCTAAGCTAATTTTTTTATTGATTCCAATCCTTTCTCCGATGAGTGCACGTCAGAGTCAAGGTGTTCTGTGAACCTTGGGGAGCAACCGGCTTCTTGCGATATAGCACCGAGGTTGTGCCATTCTTGCTTTCAAGGCAGTGGGTGTAACACCTCGAATTTTGTTATTAATGTAATTTCAGTATTTTCTAGTATTAAAGGAAATTTTTGGAATTTTAAAAATTTAAGTGTAATTATTGTGATTTGATCACAAAGAAAGAGGTGATTCGTCTTAATTGTTTAATCAGAGAGAAATTGTGGAAATTGATCTTTTTATGTCACACAAATTTAATTTAAAATTGATGTCAGGAATTAATTTTATTTTGGGAGGAGGTTGTTTAAATTCTTTTTTTCAATTGAAAATTTTAAAGGAACAAGAGATTTAAAAGTGGAAGGGAGAGAATAAAATAAGGTAAAATAAGATATAATGAAATAAAATAAAATATTTTATTTTATTTCTTTATTTATTATTTTCCTTTCTTTTCCCTTCCCCTTCTTCTCACGCAAAGGTGACCCACCCAACTTTTCTTTTCCACGCTGTCCACCGTCGACCCAGCCTTTCGCATTGTTTGCCTCTCGCGCCGCTCGCCCTCCTTTGCACTGCTCGTCGTGCCGGCGCTTCCTCCCAGTCGCTGAAGTTGACACCGAGTCATAGATCTGAGATGCACGTCCTAGCTGTCTCAGTCCCAGATCTAGCCACTTGCCTTCTACCTTCGTGTCGACTCTGCCGGAAAATCCAGATCTAAAGCGCCGCCTCGCCATTCGCGACCCCGATCGCCCCTCTCTCAGTCGGCTGGATGTGACTCCCACCAGCGATGCGTCGCTCAAAGGCGAGCTTCAAACGCCCCTCTCTCTCTCTTGGACCCACGAATCTGTAGCTTGCCGCTCTGGTTACGAAGTCGCTACTGCCTAGGTTGTGCAACTCTACTCTGACACCCACCATCAAGCAGGATGTCGTCGCCACCTCGCTGGATCTACTAGTTTGGGTGAGTTTTGTTGGGAATTTGAGGATTTGTGGTTCAGGCTTTGAATAACCAACCAATTATGGGCCTAAGTGATTTTGGATTTTAGATACAAAGTTTGAAGGCATTTTTAAAGTTTTTTGGGTACTACGGACAAGATTATGAGTTCCGTCAATTTTGGTAAGTTTGGGTGAGTAGTTGGTTTTGGTTCCCTTTTTGATTAAGGGTAAATCGTTGCAAATTTAGTTATTTATACTTGGTTTGATTTAGGTTTGGACAAATAAATAGAACTTTGGAACTGGCCTCGAACCAAGCGCGACTTCGGTAAGTTAAATTTGTGTCATTTGATTTAATTTGGTTAATTGGATTTAGACCCCAAAGATGGTTTAAAACTTTGGATTTATTATTTTTTGGACTAGGGGTGCTAAATTAATATTTGTAATGTATGTTATAGGGTGGATTCAAAGTCTTCTAAGAGTTGTAAGAAGGTTAATTACTTGGGTTAATTTGGGACCAAATTTGAGGTAAGTAATCTCCACTGGAACTGCCCACGGGCCAAGCTTTAGTTGTATGCTAGTATGGTGACTGTATGTTATGGTAAATTGTTAGCTTGTTGATTGATAGTATGACCTGAATCAAAAGTATGTTCTGGCACGAGTTCTGAATTGTTTAAATACACACCTAAGCACTTGATCGTTAGTATGTGATGGTATGTGTTTTCAATATGTGACGTTTGAATCTGCTGGTGCTGAGACATACTTATATGTTGTTAGAATTATGATGTAAGGTTTACATGAATGTTGTATAATATGTTGTTGAGGAATTATGTATATGTGATGGAGCCATGGTACCAAGGATTTCATGTATGTTTTTGAATTATACGGTGTTGATTCTTTGAACGTTGAGACTGTGTGAAATATTCCCATTGATTAGTTAGATACTCACCAGTTTTGTGTTTCCTTCGGAATTCACCAGTTTTGTGTTTCCTTTGGGATTCACCAGTTTTGCGTTTCCTTCGGGATTCACCAGTTTGTGTTTCCCCGGGATTCACTTTGTGTTTCCTCCGGGATTCACCAGTTTTTTGTTTCCTCCGGGATTCACCAAGTTTTGTGTTTCCTCTGGGATTCACTGTTTTTGTGGGCATATTTAACTACAATAGGATAGGACTCAGTCTCTTGTCTGTTTCATGTGTTTATGTGCCATATGCGGGTATCTAGAGGACATAGATGCCTAGCCTGACCCCAGTGGTGGGGCTACTTATTGAGTATTTCATACTCATCCTTTCTTATGTTGATTTTTCAGGAAAAGATAAAGATATACCGGCGATGGCGCAGCGGAATTCGTGATCTTGTCACTGGGACTAGACCTTTTTGCTTCCGCAATCTTGAAATTTGATATTTAGTTTTACTGTTTAAAACTTATTACTAAGGATTATTTCCCTTATATGCCTTTGTTAGTCTTTAAGAATTTTGGGTACCCTATTAATTGTTTTAACAATTGTATTTAATAAACGTCTTTTGAACTTCTCTTATTTAATTAGTATTTATTTCAAATAACTAAGCGTCGTTTTAAATTTTGTGCAACATTTATTTTAGTAATGGTCTTACCTAAGTTCTAGGGGGTCGGGTCGTTACAGTGGGTTTATCCATACCACAAAAATGATCAACATTTGGTTCCAACAATTTGAAAGCAGGAGGTTATTTTTTTTCTTCCAAATGTCCACCGAAGAAAATCGTAGTCGTGGGTTGGATATAGGAGGCTTGAATGCAGGCAGTAGGTCTCGACTTCATAGGCTAGAGCAGTTGATTTTTGTGGGTCTCTGTACAGCGGTGGCAGAGATTATTTTGGGTATTCGTCAGTGAATTGCACCCATGGTGTGGCTGCGGTTCAGTGACAAAATCAACGTGGGTAATTGTTTTTCATTGAGATTCGCAGTGGGTATATTTCATTGAGGCTCGAATATGTCAAGGATTGAGACCCAGTTGTTTAAAGTTGTTGCTGAGATTCAAGAAATTCTTAATATTCAAGACACTAACCAGAAGATTGCAAATTAGATACGTGCTAAAGATGCTAATCTTCATGCTTTTGCTAATAATTAAGCTCAAGGATGTGGACTCTTTGGAAGGGGAAGCTGTCACTTTGGATGTCGATGAGGAACTTCAAATCTGAAATTACGGATCAGCTCGGATTGAATGAATGAAGTGATACAAAAGAAGGTAATTTCTTTTCGAGATATATAATCATGAATATTGGTTTATTGGCTTGCCTTATTCTTGATGAATGAATAGTATGTTATGGAAAACCATTTTTTTTATTAATATTATATTTTGATTATCTATTTTTTAGATTATTGAGGGATGATATAAAATTAGGAGAGATTCTCATTCCAAATTGAGAAGTAAATTTTAATAAAATTGAAAGAAGTTAATTTCTTAAAGTAAAATCAAATTTAGATCTGTTGGTCTTACTTTATTTTTGGAGTTTCGTGGGATTTTATGCTTTAAATTTGAAGTTATGATTTATATTTGGGCTGTTTTTAAATATAGAAAAATGAACCAAAATATTTACAAAATATAGCAAAATTTTTAGAACTATCAATAATAGATGTTTCTATTCGTGTCTATCAGTGACATTGATAGAAACCAATAGACTTCTGTCCGTGTCTATCAACATCTATCATTGATAGTTATAAAATTTTACTGAATATTGTAAATATTTTCAACAGTTTTACCATTTGAAATAATTTTCTTTATATTTTGTTGTGACAAAATTGGTGTAAGAATTAGACAAATGAAAGCAAAATAAGAGTATCTATATATAAAAAGATGATATCTATATAATTTTTTTAAAACTTTGTTCTTTCAAACTCAAGCAAACTCTAAATAATTGATCACTATATTAACGGTAGAAGCATTTTTAAACTTTTTTTCCGCAAGTCTAAGTATATGCTTGGGAGTGATTTTAAATTGTTAAAATCATTTTGGTCGAGTTCAAAATCACTCCATAACACATTTTTAGTCACTCAAAAAATATCAATTATTTTATTTTGCACTTTTAATTGTAATTTTCATTTCATCAATATTGGTTTTGAATTATTAGAAATATGCTTTATAGCTATTCTAAAAACATAAAAGTAATTTTAACTTAAATCACTCTCATACCGTAAGCGCATTAATGTAACTTTTAAAAGTTTAAAAATATTTTAAACGAGTATTAATGGTTTGTGTTCATATACTGACAATACGTGTACTTTTAAACTTCTTTTTAAAGTGCAAGAGCATTTTTTAAACCAAATACTAATAGTTTCCATCCAAAACTAAGGACAATGGTATTTTTGAACAATTATTTAAAGTTTAAGGGTAATTTTAAAACCTTTTTAGAGTTGAAGGATATTTTTGACACAAAGTATAAAATAGGGATATTTTGTATAATTTAGACATTATTCTTGAATACCCAAAATTTTCTTGATATTTTTTTAGATAATTGAAGTTTCTTGTGTCCGGTAGAAGCAAGGATTAGAATATTAATGTCGATATCAAATTTTTAAATTTTTTTAGATATATTAATGTATATTCTTGTAAATAAAGAAAGTTATAAAAATTATTTAAAATCTTGTTGTTAGTATTTATATTGTGAGATTGGTGAAATTGTTTAAAATATTTTTTAAGACATTTTTAAATGTTTTATGCATATTTAATATATGTGGGTCTCGTACTAAAATAAAATTAGAAATCATTCCCATTTTTTATTAAGTTTTCATTCCTTTCATTTGGTAGGTGTGAAGTCCCCCACTTTCATAGCTTATTTATGTATAATTTTTTTAAAAAGTAAACAAAAAAAGCCTTATTATGTGGTTTTTTATGTGAATATTCTTAACCCACTTATCGAGTACAATTACTCATCACATCGAAACAACATATTAAATAAAGAATTTGACAATCTAAGCACAACTCGACTAGTCAATGTGCATATCATCCACTAAAAGATCAATAGTTTGAATTTCTACCTTTATGTTTTGTTGAACTAAAAAAAATTATCTTAGATAGAACTTAAAATGATAGAATAATTGCATTTGATAGTATTTTTGGAGATAATAATTAAGTGTTTAGCAACATTTTTAAGGAATTGCAAATATAGAAAAATCTATCAAAGATAGACTTTATCGTTGATAGACTCCTCGTTATTAGACTCCTACAAATGATATAGTCTATCACTAATAGACCCCTACTAGCAATATCTTGATAGACTTCAAAAGTAAAATCTAAATTTTTCTATATCTACAAATTCCTTTGCATTGTGCTATATCTACAAATACGTTGGGTTAGATTACTATACTTCCAACTGCCTCTAAATGATAATTAAGATTCATTCAAATTTATGTTTTGACTTTAACAAAATACCACATTGCCATAAGCATTCTTCACATCTAACTACCACAATTTCCAATCTTCACAAGTAGCTAATTAAGTAATTGTCTGGATGGTCACTATTTTAGCAACAGGATTGAATCCCTCTTCATAATCTAGTCCATATTGCTATAAAAGAACCACAAGCTACAAGACGATCTGTATACTAGTCAATAGTACCATCAAGCTTTTCCTTTGACTTATAAACTCATTAACAAGTAACAACTCGACATTCTTTGGCTTTGGAACAAGTTCCCACATATTATTCTTGCTGAGAGCCAAGATTTCCTCCTTCATTGCTTCTTCCCATTCAAGAATTTCTTCAGCTTCATTATAAGACTGGGGTACATCTTCACAAATATCGCCCATTAAAAAACAAGATACAACTGAACAATTATTTAACTATACCTCATAATCATATAAATAACTAGGTCGTGTTCTCGGTCTAGAAGACCTTTGAACAATAATTTCAGTATATTCTTCTACCTCAATATTTTTTTTCCAGAATTAACATTCATACCATTCCATTCGATACATCATCGATAAAGAAAGACGACACATCAACAATGTCTTCTTTCTTTGAATTTGCATCCATTTTGTATGACGAAACTTCGTTAAACCACATCTCGAGAAAAAAGAAAATTCTTGTATGCAACCAAGACAAGCACATGGAGGTAAGATGTGCTAATTTACGTCCAACAACTCCATTCTGTTGTGGAGTGTCAAGACACGTCATTTGGCAATGAATCCTATGCTCTTTGCAGTAATACTAAAATTGATTAGATATATATTCTCTCCCATTACCTGTGTGAAAACTTTATTGGCAACATAAATTCCTTCTCCACTTGCTCCTTAAACTAGATAAACTTGGAAAAAGTCTCACTTTTAGCTTCCAAAATTACACCCAAGTCACCAAGAAAAATTGTCTAGGATAACCATAACATAACGACAACCAGAATAGTTGGGTGTTTTGGTTGATACCATCAAATCTGAATGAACTAACTATAATGCACCAATAGTTCTGTTATTTGAATTTGGGAAAGGAAGACGATGTGGCTTACCAAATTGACAGCTAGGGAAAACCACATCATGGTATATTTTTTTTAAAGAGAGGAACACCATCAAGAAGTTTCTTTATATAAATTATTTCCAACAACAAATAACCAACATGGCCCAGCCAAGCATGCCAAAGTACTGCACCATCATTCTGACCTGTCTTTTCAACATACACATCACTCGCAGACAAAACATAGAGGGAATCTTTCCTCTTTCTAGGGAATAAGACATCACTTTCAAATTTCTTAACATCAGAAATAATTTTCACATCATTTGGTCCAAAAAGAATATACCAAAACCAAATTCTTTTTAAAACCAGGAATATGATAAACATTTGTAAAAGAAATACCACCGTTCTCAACATTAACATGTCTTTCTTCAATAATAGGATGTAAAGAATTATCAGTCGTCATAATTACTCTTCCTTCTTGGTGAGCACACACATCAAAGAGAAGAGAAACATTTCCAGTTGCATGATGACAACAACCGAAATCAACAACCTGATATGTATTGTTATCTAGAACATTAGCAAGAAAATTAAGGGGTTGATCAATAGCCTTAATCAATAAGCACTGTTCCCATTTAATTTGCTCAGATATGTTACCTTTTTGTACAAAATTTGTTTCTACTTCTTTGAGATCCATACGACAATTTGGTCTAGTATGACCTAATTTTCTACAATGATGACACACCACCTTCACCCGAAAATCACATTTGATGTGTCCTGGCTTGCCACACCTAAAACATCCCTTCAATTTTCCCTTGGACTACCCTTCAAACATGGAAATATTATTGTTATTTGAAGAGCGCATGGAAGAATAATTGACTCTTCACTTGTATTTTGTATAAAGAATAGCTTCCACCTCGGGATGAGATTGCTTGTTGTTGCAAAGTATTTGTTTCATCAATGTTTCTTGATTTGAGAGCAAATTTTCCAACTCATCGATAGAAAGTTGATTTATCCAACCTTGTATCGAAGAAATAAATGGCATAAACTCCTTTCACAATCCAAAAATATGATAACGACACAAACAAGCATCGCTAATAGGCTTCTCTTTGTCCAATTCTGAAATTTCAGAACGTAAGGTCTTAATTTTAAGAAAATATTCTAAAACTAAAAAATTACCTTGAGTAGTTCCAACAAGTTCATTCTCCAAAACCTGCAATCTCGTTGTATTCTTTTAGTGAAAAAACCTTTAAGTGTGACCCACACTTTCTTTGGAGAATTCTCATCACAAAATGCTCTATATAATCCTTGTTGATAGTAGTTCGCAGAGCAAATAAGGTTTTGCCACACTTGACCTTCCACTTCCTTTATGTCTTAGCATTCTCCATAGTATCTTATGGAATTGAATCATCATCGAAAACAAGATCCCACAAATCTTTTCCTTGAAGAAAAACATCCATACATAGCCTTCTATAGCTATAATTATCACTGATAAGCGTGTCTACACAACTGTTGTTTCCACTGTTCATCTTCACCAAGTATTAAAACTCAAACGCAAAACAAAGAACCTGAACTCTCTGATACCAATTATTATAACTTAAATAGTCTGTAGTATATGGATAAGGTTGGATACCTTATTCTAATAGCACTATGGATACGACCCACTTTATAATTGTTACAATTTTTGTAAACTGTTACAAATGATCTGATCCTAATCGTTCATATGGAGACATGTGAGCGTGGGTATCCTATACAAAGAGTTTGTATAAGACCGAACCACGAAATGATTGGTCTCTCTTTATAACACCGTTACTTGAAGAGACTTACATTTCACTAGGATGACCATAGGTGACTTGACCTTAATCCTAAGTAAGTTGTGAACTCCCGCCTGTAAGGGCGGTCCTTTGATTTGTATAGGTGATAGTGGTCAGATTCACTGACTCAATATGCCTATTATTTTAGGAATTCGTCCAAATGGGGGGCTGGAAACACATCTCCCAAGATGGAATCCACTCCTTCCCGTTGTTAGGGTAAGTAGATATGGGTCTTTGCAGATGAGGTGCATCACCCTCCCACTAGCCAAAAAATGGTCTAATTTATAGTTAGACTATAATTAATCGTTCATTAGAGGGATCAATGGTACTTAAAAGGTTATATGTAACTACAGGGGTAAAACAATAATTTTGACCCAACTATATTTAAGATTAATTTGTAAAGGGTCAACTTATTGTTGATTGGTTATATCCAATAGATATAGAAATATATCTACAATACGAAAAATGCAGCTGTCGGTCTTTAGTGGGGTGACTGACAATTAATTAATGTTTATTTATTTAATTAAAGAGTTTAATTAATTAATCTCGTATCATTGGAGTTCTAGATCTAGTTAGAGCGAAGCTCACACACACTGGCTGATGGAGGGTGGGATCACATTCACTTGCTTGTCACCTGGCTCCATAGTAACAGAGTGGAAAGTAGGCCTGCCCACTTTCTTCTAACAAATGGCTAAGAGTTAGCAAGCAACCTTGGCCTCTTCGCAGGAGGTTCGCAACCCGCTTCCTTTTTAGCCCGACCGCGATACGACACTCGAACTCGAAGCTATGATCAAATCCGATTGGATTCTACAGATCCAGTTGATTGGGTCTGGTCCAATTTTTGGGGCAATTCCCCCTTCGCACTACCAAAAAATGAGATTCTTGCTGAATCCGAGTTTGTTGCTCCAACCACTGCCAATCAATCTATTAATCGGAATAAAGGAATTGTTCTCTAGCTAGCTCAATAGGTGTTAAATGAGAATAAATTAATTTTGGATTAACTTGAATTATTCAAATTAATTAAAGAAAATTAGTTATTTGAGATACAATCAATATATATTGTATATGGATACATTATAATATAAAGTTTAATGAGAGAGATAAATATTTAATTATAATTCAAATATTAATTATATGAATGAGATTCATATAAAAACTGTAGGTTAAAATTTATATGAATATGGTTCATATTAAAACTATAGGTTATATAAGAAAATATAAGGTTGGTTTATATTATATATGATATAATATAAACTATAGGTTATATTATATGGAATATAATATAAGGTTATTATAATTATATTATTTTAATATAATTAAAATGTAAAATAACTCTCTTGGGAGTTATTTTACATGATGAAGGAAGCCATGAAAATAATTCCCCTCATCTCTTTCATATACAGAAAACGGAGATGCAGTTGGATGGATATACGTGAAAACTCTCTACATCTTCTTCCTCCTTATGAAAAATACTCTCTCAAGATCTCTCTTCTCTCTCACCAAAATTAACAAAAAGAGCCCACAACTCCTTCTTGATTCTCACATTGAGAATAGCGAGGAAGTCATTTATGGTGATGTTCAAGAGATCCTGTGACATTGTTGTGATTGTGAGGAATAAAAGTTTAGTGTCCGTGAGCACCGAAAGAGGAACACGTGAAGTACGTTTTCTTCAAGGGTATGTATACTCTTCTCTTCCTTTTAGTAATTTAATTAGGAAGCATACTTAGGCTATATGGTAGTCTTTATCCTTTCAATTTTGTGTTTCTCTGTTTTAAGTTATGTTCTAAAAATGAATTCATTGAGACAAAGGCGATCAATCACTTTCACATCGAAAATTTGATTCCTGCAAGAGAAATGCCACTGTTCTCAAATTAACATGTCCTTCTTTAATAACAGGATGTAAAGAATTGTCAGTCGTCATAATTACACTTCCTCCTTGGTGAGCACATACATCAGAGAGAAGAGAAATATTTCCAGTTGCATGATGAGAACAACAGGAATCAACAATCCAATCTGTATTGTAATCTATAGAAACATTAGCATGTAAATTAATTGGTTGATCAATAGGCTCAATTGATACACATTGTTTCTATTTAATTTGCATAAATTTGTTACTTTCTTAGACAACATTTGCTCTGCTTCTTTGAGACCCACACGAAGTTTGGTCTAATATGACCTGATTTTCCACAACGATGACACACCACCTTCACTCGACAATTACGTTTGATGTGTCCTAGCTTGCCGCACCTAAGACATCCCTTCAATTTGCCTTTAGACTGTCCTTCAACCTTGGAATCATTGTTGTCATTTGAAGAATGTTTAGATGAATAATTGACTCTTCCCTTTTCTTTTGGATAAAGAATAGCTTCCACATCGGGATGAGATTGCTTGTTGTTGCCAAGCATTTGTTTCATCGATGCTTCTTGATTTGAGAACAAATTTTCTAACTCAACGATAGAAGATTGATTTACCCAACCTTGTATCAAAGAAATCAATGGAATAAGCTTCTTTCACAGTCCACAAGATAACAACGCAAATGAGCATCACTAATAGGCTCTTCTTTGTTCAATTATGAAATTTCATAACATAAAATCTTAATTTTCAAAAAATATTCTGAAACTGAAAAATTACCTTGAGTTGTTTCAGCAAGTTTGTTCTCCAAATACTCCAATCTCATTGTGTTCTTTTGAGTGAATAATCTTTCAAGTGTTCCACACTTTCTTTGGAGAATTTTCATCACGAAAGGCTCTATATACTCCTTGTTGATAGTAGTTCACAAAGCAAGTAAGGCTTTGCCACATTTCACCTTCCACTTCCTTCATGCCTCAGCATTCTCCCGTGTATCTTTTTGAATTGAATCATCATCGAAAACAAGATTCCACAAATCTTTTTCTTGAAGAAAAGCATCCATACATAGCCTCTAATAGCTATAATTATCATCGGTAACCTTGTCTGCACAAATGTTGTTTCCACTATTCATCTTCACCGAGTATTTAAATTCAAACAAAAAAAAAAAGAACCTGAACGTTCTGATACTATGTAATGAAAACAAAAAATGGAAGAAAATGTAATACGTAAACAAGAGAGAAAATATTGCATAGGGGATCAATTGTTTCAATTAAGTTTTAGATTCATTTAAGTGGAAACAAAACAAATATTTATAGGAAAAATATGAAACTACCCACTAGGGCATCATTCTTAAATATCTACCGGTAACCTAGAAAAGCTCCTTCAATCAATCTACTAAACCATTATGCCACTATCCTCCAATTTAGGAGGCATTGCCCTAAATAAGAGCTATTAATAGTACCATGTCATAAAAACAACAAATCGAAGGGAAAGGAATGTGGAAACAAGAGAGAAAATATAGCACAGAGGATCAAGTGTTTCAATTAAGTTCTACATTCATTTAAGTGGATACAATACAAGTATTTATAGGAAAAATAAGAAATATACTAATGCAATATCCTTAAATTTCTACCACTAACCTAAAAAAAGATTCCATAATTAATCCACTACACCATTACGTCACTATCCTCCAATTTAGGAGGCAGTACTATAAATAAAAGTCATTAACCTCAATTAAAGAAAAAATTGATTTAATTAATAACTTGCAAAATAAGAGTTTGCACTAATTATTAACAAATTCTCATGTAAAATTTTACACGTCGATAAATAATAAATCATAATTGAATAATCTCGATGTAATCGCCCAAATGAGTATAGTTGAATTGGCTACTATCAACCTTCAAGCCAAATGTACAAATCCTCCTCCCTATATATTCTATAAAAAAAAACATCAATAAAACCATTAAGAGAAATTATTCGAGGAGACTACTCTATTAGATAATATAGTTATATCTAATAACCATTATTGAAAGATAGCCATAGTTTAGCATTCTCATTGAATTTGAGCTCAAGAGTAGTTGAACATGTGTGTTGGAAGATGATCTTTCAGTCAATTTTTCTTGGCTAAATTATACAAATGTCCTTAAACTTTATACTTTGTGTCACAAATATCCTTGAATTTTCAGAAGTTTCAAAAATACTCTTAAACTTTCAAAAAATATTCGAAAATACCCTTGTCGTTAGTTTTGGATAGAAACAGTTAGTATTTTTTTTTTCCAAAAATACCCTTGAACTTTAAAAAATTTTAAAATACCCTTAAAATAAAAGAAAAGTTCAAAATTATCCTTACTGTTTATATATGAACAGAAATCGTTAATACCTCGTTGCATAAATACCTATAGGCTTTCAAAAGTTATATTAGCACCTTTACTTAAAAAATAATAAATAAAAATAAATAAAAGTTAGAAATGCAACCATCATTGATCTACTCTTACTTTTAGATTATATATTAGTAGTTGAATGTGTGTTAGTAATCAAATATGTTCTTCTTGTGTTTGGCGCTATTTATAGTTTTGGTAAGATTTTGGAGATCTTTATTTTTGAAGTTTTGTGGGATTTTATGCTTTAACTTGAAGTTATGATTTATATTTTATTATGATAAAATTGGTGTAAGAATTAGACAAATGAGAGCAAAATAAGAGCATCTATATGAAAAAAGATGATATATTTATAATTTGTTTTAAATTTTGTTCTTTTTGAACTCAAGAAAACTCTAAACAAATTGATCACTATACTTACGGTATGAACATTAATTTATTATTTTTTTTGCAAGTCAAAGTATATATTTGGGAGTGATTTTAAAATTGTTAAAATCATTTTTGTCAAGTTCAAAATCACTCCATAGCACACCTTTAGTCACTTAAAAGTATAAATTATTTAATTTTACACTTTCAATTGCAATTTTCATATCATCAATATTGGTTTTCAATATTAGAAACATGTTTTATAGCTATTTTAAAAACGTAAAAGTAATTTTAACTATTTTTAAATCACTGTCATATATGCCCTAAAAGTATTAATGCAACTTAAAAGTTCAAGAATATTTGAAACGAGTATTAGTGGTTTGCGATCATATACTGACAATACGGATATTTTTTAAAACTTTTTGAGAGTTCAAGGGCATTTTTGAAACCAAACACTGACGGTTTCCATCCAAAACTAACGGCAATGGTACTTTCAAACTGTTTTTGAAAGTTTAAGGGTAATTTCAAAACTTTTAAAAGTTCAAGATTATTTTTGACACAAAGTACAAAATTTAAGGATGTTTTGTATAATTTAACCATTTTACTTTAATACCAAAAATTTTCTTGATATTTTTTTTCAGATAATTGAGGTTTCTTGTTTTCGATTGAGGGAAGGATTAGAATATTAATGTCGATATAAAAAATTTAACTTTATAGAAATATTGATAGATACATCCATATTGATAGATATTCTTGTACATAAAGAAAGTTACAAAATTATTTAAAATCTTGTTGTTAGCATTTATATTGTCAATAGGTGACATTTGTTTAAATATTTTTAAGAGATTTTTTAATGTTTTATGCAAGGAGGTATATCCAATATATTTAACATCTATGTTGAATCATTCGATTTGCAAATATGTATCAATAAATATATCTACATATTAACAAATGTTAATCTTTTCATTGAAAAAAGTGTAAACTTGAAGAGTCAAAGTATAGCATCGACTTGTAGGTCGATGACACAACTCATCACAATTGTGCCAAGTGGAATTATTCGAGGAGACTAACTTTGTCAGAGTTATAGATTTTTCAGTCCACATCTAGCCATTATTAAAAGATACTCATAGTATGATAGTTTCATTGAATAATTTTTTAAGCTTAATAGTTGAACTAGTGTGTATGGAGATGATTTGAGTCATATTTTCTTCTTTAATACCAAAAATTTTCCATATTGACGAATGTATCTACATGTTGACAAATATTAGTATTTGCATTGAAAAGTGTGTAGACTTAGAGAGTGAAAATGTGGCATCGACGACTCGCAAGTCGATGTCACCAACTCATCAAAATTGTGCTAAGCAATTCTTTAGATGGAAAATTTGCAAGAAGATCTACATACTAAAGTTAGCAGATGGAATAACCTACCATGCTCGGCCACAAACGACAAGTGAAACTTTAAATATCGAGTCCATTTTTACTCTATTAGAAATATTGATTTGACGTATAAATAATAATAGAAAATAGAAAAATCATAATAAATGGACCCATATACTTTGCATTTATTTGAGTCATGTGTTATTCTTTAATTTCATTCCTAATTCCTAAAAAAAAAAAAAAAAACTCATTTTTATCACTATTTCAATTTAAGCTTTTATTGTTATTAAAAATTTTAACTATTCAATTTTTATTATCTTTACTAGCATAAAATGGGTTATTACTAATCTAAAAATTAAAATAGATCTATTAAATTATTTGTACACTAACCTTAGTTTGTCATGCATTTATTCTTATTAGTTGCTATTAAATTATAATATTTTACTTCAAGTTCGTAATATTTGTACTTTCTTGACGAGAAATGGAAATGAAGGAATGAGAATACATATGTTTTTTTCATTTTTATTTGTTGCTAATTTTAATCAAGTAATAGATAATGAATATTATTATATGTGGGTCTTGTACTAAAATAAAATTATAAAGCATTCCCATTATTTTATTAAGTTTTCATTCCTTTCAATTGATAGTTGTGATGTCCCCTACTTTCATATTTTATTTATACTTATTTTTTTAAAAAAGCCTTACTTTGTGTTTGTATGTGAATATTCTTAACCCACCTATCGAGTACAATAAATCATGACATTGAAACGACATCGTATTAAATAGAGAATTTGACAATCTCAGCATAACTCAACCAATTAATGTATATTTTATCGACCAAAAGATCAATAGTTCGAATCCTTATCCCTATATTTTGTTGAAATAAAAAATTTTATATTAGATATAATTTAAAATGATAAACTAATTATACTGGATGAAACTTTTAGGGATAATAATTAAGTATATAGCAAACTTTTTTAATAATTACAAATATAGTAAAATTTATCAGTGATAGACTCTATCACTAATAGACTCTTACCAGTAATATGATCTATCACTGATAGACTGCTACTAGCGATATGGTCTATTATTGATAGACCTCGAAAACTAAATCTAAATTTTGTTATACTTGCAAATTCTGTTAGATTGTGCTATATACATATTTACAAATAATTTTGGTCTAATTGCTATATTTGCAACTCTCCCCTTATTTTCTCTCTACAAGTTATCCAAACTCGACAATCAAATCTTTCAGCATCGTTTATAAAGTTTCATACAAATTTAACTTCAATTCTCTCGTTAAAAACATGACTAAATCTTTACCAATGATGTTCAATTCATAACCAAAATTCTTTTGGAAAATGACCCCTAACATTTTTCTAAAAAGTTTGGAAAATGACCAAAAAGCTCAAGGGAAAACATGGGTATAATGTGGTGATACCTTTAATATTTAAAAAGAAAAGGAGGGGTAGAATAGTTTTCTAGTTAGGGAAAAGAAGGGAGATTGATTGGCATTTGCCAAACTTGGAAAATTTTGAATCTCCTTTTTGCAAATGAAGTGACCACTAAGCACTTAAGGCCTTTGGTGGAGTTCCTTTATGCTTTGAGCCCTCAAAGCATCTCTTAATATGGCAAGTTCCTTTGTGTGTGTCTTATGGAAATTATGAATTCGGAAGGTTCCGATGAAATTCCCCATTCAACTATCTTCTCCAATTTGCTACCTTAATTGCAAAAGTTGCCATCTTTAAAATAATAATAATAATAATAATAATAATAATTTAAAAACCTGATTATGTTAATTAATGCTCAAAAAAATTCCCCACATAAAATACTTCCCTCTCTCACATTTAGCTATTTTGGAAGGTAAAGTAACCAAAAATGGAACTTTTCTTTTGACTTTTTTCTTTGTACCTTCTCATTTTCATGAACTTTTTTAAGGGGGAAAATAATCTTAAGAGTGCATGTTATGACCTAAAAAGTATATTAATTCAAAAATATATTGTGGGAGATTTTGTGAAAGTAGAAAATAATTATCTATGGTTATAAATGAGCATAGCTTAACTTATACTCGAGGTGAGTCGAGATTAGAAGTTCGATCACCCATCCTAATATATTATTTAAAAAATAACCTATGGTTGTTTTTAGAAAAAATTGATCAAGATTTCAAAAGTGTTTTTTCAAGGTAGTTAAGGGTGTGTTTGGAATATATTTTCAAGTGTTTAATTTAAAAAACAAGTCATTCTAGAAGAAATTGGAGTATTTAGCAATCATTCAAAACAATTTTTCAAGTGTATTTTAATCCGTTTTTATAAAAAAAAAATGTTTAAATAAAAATAGATTTTTTGAAAAATATTTTTTGTCAAGTCAATCCATACGGGTCATAAGATGACCCATACATAAAAGTAACCAAAAAGGGAATAAAAAAGTTGGATCTAAGTTTTAAAAAAATTACAAATCCAAGAATGATTAAAGTACATCTTAAAGAGGTGTGTTCAAAATTCCTTTCTAGTTTAGGTATTTTCTTGAAAATGATTCTATTAATAACATATATGAAATTTTTTTCTTAGAATATTTTCGGCTACTCGAGATTGATAGTACATGTTCATGTCAGTTGAATTATATTCATATTGACCTTAAAGGATGTTTGGGACGTTGAGTTGAGATATGATGTCTAGAGTTCATATATCTGTGAACAGAGTTATTTTGTCTGAGTTCATATGTCTATGTTTTCGGTGTAAAGTTGAATTTATATGTACAGGTATCAAGTTCAGCTTTTTGATACCCAAAAAATTTTTACGATTACTATTTTTTTTTTTTTTTTTTTGAAAATTTTTTATGTAATTCTACCCATCTTTTATTTGAATAAAATATGCATGGCAATTTTTTCCTTCCATTTTTAAAGTCTTTATTTCTTTATTTATTTCTTCTTTTCTTTTATTATTTATTTTATTTTTGTAATGAAGAAAACTAACTCAGGTACAATTCTTATTTAGTAATATGATTAAATTAAAATGGAAAATAAGGTTGCAACGTGGTACAGGACGGGGCGAAGGGACTCCCCACCCCCGTCCCCACGAAAACCCATCCTCATATATATATATATATATATATTATATATATATAATATATAGAATAATAAAAAAAAGTTAATTTGGGATGGGGTCAGGGACGGGGCGGGGATACCCTCCACGTCCCCGATCGAGGACCCGGTTTTAATCCCCAATTTGACCCCCATCCCCGATCAAATCAAGGATTTCTGGATTTTTGCTAACCCTAATAGGAAATTGAAGAAAAATCAAAAGTTTTAATCCATAATTTTTTCCATGATTTTGATATCATCATTTTTTTTTCATATTCTTCCTACTGTTGCTCTGTATTTTTCCTTTACATGAACTTTTTTAATTGAATCTCCCTCATCATCTTAACAGCCAATGGAATGCCACCATATTTCTTCAACAATTCCACTTCCATTTCCTCCAAATTTGGAGAATTGTCAAAGAACAGATTTCCATTTTTCACTAATCCTTGCCGAAAAATGTTCTAGGAAAAAAATCTATTGCCATTTATTACATACTTTTTAACTACAAGTATACGTTTCCAAATATTCTTAATACTCATTTGATATGTGAATTCAATTTAATACAAAAATATATTTGACAATTTTCTACATATAAACATTGCCCTTAACGTAGACAAAATATTATTATTTATATAATCAACCACCCTACCAACATACTTTAACAATCATCGGTTTTATAATGGTCGGAGGTGTTTATAAAAGTTAATTATCGAAGATAATTTATTTTTATAGGAGTTTATAGTCAGAGATGGTTGGTTGAAGTTCAAAGTTTGTCGTACGAAGTTGGTATTGGAGCTGGTCGTTGAAGTTCGTCGTCGAGGTAGTTGTCGAAGCCCAAGTTGGTCGTTGGAGTTAGTTGCGTGAAGGTAGTCATCAATGTTGATTGTTGAAGTTAATTTTCGCTGGATTTTGTAGTCAGAGATGGTTGTTAGAGCTTAGAGTTGGTTGCACGAAGGAGGTTGTCAGAGTTGGTATCGGATTTTATTGTCAAAGGTGGTTGCCAAAGCCCGAAATTAGTTTTTAAAGTTGGTCGTCGAAGTTGGTCACCTGAGTTGTCACTGGAGGTGGTTGTTGGAGCTTGAAGTTGGTTCCAAGAGTGTGGTAGTGGTAGTCGTCGATAGTAGTCGATGGACGGTAGAACCATAGAAACATTGAAAGAATGGAGAGTTGAAGTGAGTTGGAATAAGTTGGTAAAACCAATTCAACTCCACCAACATTTAAAGCTGGTGGACTACAAATCCAGTTGGTATATTTTTTAAACTCAAATCAACTCATGTTGGTGAGCCAAACACTCTAACTTTTATTCAATAATAATAATATTTATTATAAGGCAGCTTTTTAAAGTACTTTTAATTTATTGAGATTTTCAATGAAAATGATAATTTTGTTAATCTAAGAACACACTCAAGAATCTATACTAAAAACACTTTAAATCATTAATTTAGGGTATATTTGGTTAAACTTTTCGAGTGTTTAATTTTAAGTCATTTTGAAAAAAATTAAAGTGTTTGACAATCACTCAAAATAGATTTTGAAGCAATTTCAAAGTGTATTTTAAAACATTTTAATCAAAAGAGATAAAATAAAAATGACTTTTTTGAAAAACTTTTTTTGCTCTAGTCAATCCAAACAAGTTCTTAGAAATTTTCATTTTTACTTTCTTTAAGAAGCATTTTTTCAGAAAATATTAAATTACAAATTTAGTCCCCAAATTACTTTTGTTATTATTTGTGTCTAATAATTTTCTAAAGTTAAAAAATACATATAACATATTTTTAAACTTTCAATTTTGTGTCTACAGATCTACTTTCAGTCTTGTATCAAAAGGTCTATGACATACTCAAAATTCTTAGAAGTTAACTAATCTATTTAATATTAAATTAAATTTTATGTCTAATAAAACCTTAAATTTTTAAAATATAAAATCCTTCAAGTACAAATAAAAAATTAACTTAAAAATCTAATGAGTTTTTAAACTTTTAATTTTCTGTCTACCAAATTCACTTTTAACCTTGTATTGAAAGATCTATGACATATTAATAGACTTATCTATTTAATATTAAATATTTAAAGTTCTTAAAAATTAACTAATCTATTTAATATTAAATTAATTTTTATTTACATAGGACCTTAAATTTTTAATTTTTTTTATCTAGCTATTATATATGAGGATTTTTAAAATATAAAATCTTTCAAAGTACAAATAAAAAATTAAGAGATGTATTAGATATATACAATATTGAAAGAAGAAAGCCCATTTTAAATACTTTTTAAAGTTCAGAATTTTTTTGGATACTAAAAATATTAATTCATAGACCAAATAAACGTAACACAAACCTAAAATTCAGTGACAGGCCACAAGTCTCAAAAGTATTGACACTAAATAAAAAATATAATAATATATAAATAAATAGGTGAGCTGAAATTGTAACAGTGCTACATGATTTTTTTTCTCCTACATAAAGAATAACTCAATTTATGCTTTAAAATGAATAATTACAACCAATCAAGAACAAGTTCCAAAAGGGCAGTCAATGCTTATAACCTTATTTTTGAGAGAGATGTGCTCTCAAATTTAATAAAACAAACTATCTTGATGTGACAGATATGTGAGAGTTTTTTTTTTTTTTTTTTTTTTTTAAGTAGTGCCTCTAGAAACATTCACTTTATTGCCAAGAAACACCAAGCAACATCTATAGCTATTAAATGAGCCTTTCATAAACACTATAAATACCAACACCAAAGCTTGAGCTTTCTAAAGCACAAAGAGAAAAAAAAAAAGGAAAAAAAAACCCTAATTAGGATCTGAAAAACAGTGTTTTTTCTAAATCAAAAAGCTCTTCTTTTTCCTTTAATTTGTGTGTTGTGTTTGAAAAATTAAGAAATGGCAAGATCAATAATGTCATCAGAGCCTCTTGTTGTTGGGAGAGTGATAGGAGATGTTCTTGATTCCTTCACTCAAAGCATGAAGATGTGTGTTTTTTATAGTAATAATAAACAAGTTTTCAATGGCCATGAGTTCTTTCCTTCTGCTGTTGCTGCTAAACCTAGGGTTGCAATCCATGGAGGAGACTTGAGATCTTTCTTCACTCTGGTTTGGTTTTTTCTTTTTTTCCCCTTTGAGATTATGACTAACCCAATTGCTTCTCTCTTTACTTGTTATGGATATGAATAAATGGTTTATTTGAGGTTTGAGTCTCTCGCTCTGCATGCTAAAGAAAATAAAAATCAAGATTTTGGGTTGTTTGGTCTATCAATCTAAGTATAAGTATTAATTATATCATTAAAAAAAGTTTAGATATTCAAATTTCTGCCGTGCATATTGAATAATTTTTTTAAAAAAATAAGAAAAAAATGTAAATATTTTTTAGATTTTTCTATCGGTAAGAATTTCCATTTTTAAATTATTTGTTAGATTTATACTAGTTTTCAAACTCACAAAGAAAAAAAAACAATTAAATTTACCACAACTTTTTTCACTAGACATAGTTTAGTGTCTATATCAGCGTCTATCAATGATAAACTTCTATCAATTCCTATTACTGATAGATACCGATGAACATCTATCAATCTCTATCAAAGAATATTAAAATTTTGTTATTTTGTTTAAAAAGTTTCCCTTATTTTTCTATTTTTAAAAATTTTCCTATATATTTCTTCTCTCGTGAATTTGTTCAATGCTTATGACATCGATATTTTCTTAAGAAATGGTAGGTTTTGAATTCTCTTCTTCATATTTGTAATGTTGTTTCTTCTTTTGAACTATAAAAAATATACTAAGAGATGTGTTTTATCTAAATATCTTTTAATGTTTTCATTGCTTGATTTAATTTTTTTTTTAATTTTTTTTTTTTACAGATTATGACTGACCCAGATGTTCCTGGGCCAAGTGATCCTTATTTAAGAGAACATTTACATTGGTAATTAAACATTTACATATGAGTTGATTTTTTTTTAAGGCTATATATATGTGTGATGAAGTTATATTACATATATTGCATGTGCAAGTGAAACCAATCAAATTAAATCTGACTTTTTTTTTTTGGAGTACAATATGGAGTATGAGAATTTGAACCTCTAGTGTCCAATCAAATTTAATTTTGAAGAATAATATGTGAGAATCGATGTAATATTTGTCGTTAGTGGATTATGAAAGTATTTTGGATTTGGGCTAATTTGCAGATTTTTCTTTCATTTTCGTCTTGCCTAGAATTTTTTTGGTCTTATTTGGGTTTCATTTGGTTATATTTTTAGTTTATTTTTGGAAGAAAACATTGAAGAGAATCTAATGTTTGCCTCCTACATTTATTAAAATTAAAAGATCTTCTTTTATTGAAAAAAGAAATACATGTATTTTAATAGTTGAAAGATCCCCTTTATTTCTCATAAACTGCAATATAGTATTTATTTACTTGTATAATTCATTCTGAGGCATAATTACTCGTATTTGCTATATCTTAATTAAGGGTATATTTGTCAACATGTTTTCCTTATTAGCATTTTTTAAGTTAAACAAATGTAACTTTCAATTTTAAGGAATGTTAATATAAGTGTCTTTTCCACTTATCAAAGAACCAATGAAATCTTCCTCTTATTAAAATTGATTTTTTTTTTTTTTTTTTGACAATATGTAGATAGAGGAATCAGACTTTTAACCTTGAAGTGGATAGTACAAACTTATTAAAATAGGTTAAAATATCGAAAAATATCGACGTCCATAAATATTTCTGAAAAAAAATTATAAGAACAAA